>NW_026044145.1:322000-644000 GCF_937001465.1 Orcinus orca
ACTGAGGTAAGGCTATGAAGAGGCATTGAAAGCAAGGCAGAATTGCAGGAAACCTATTTCAGGAGGTAGACAGGAATTGCATTTAAAGCATAGGAAAAGAGGCAGAACGACGACAATGATGCACTTGGCCAAAAAGAGCGTATGCGTTTTTTCCTGAATATATTCAGGAAAAAACGCATACGCCCTTTTTGGCCAACCAAGCAAGCTTGCAAAGGAAATCTGCACTACAATGAAGTCTCACTTCCCCCCGGTCAAAAGGGCCAACTGAAAAAAGTGTAAAATACAGAAAGGCAGGAGAGGCAATGGAGAACTAGGAGCATTGTTATGCTGATGGGTGGGATGTAAACTGCCAACAGCCACTCGGGAGAAGTGTATGGTGTTTCCTGAAACATCTAAAAAACAAAGCAACAGAGCCTAGGGCACTTCCACTTATGGTGCTATAGCTTAGGGAAATTAAAATCAAAAAGACACAGCCACCCCAAAGTTTGGGACGGCTCTGTTTACAAGAACCTCGTTTACGGGACAAGTTCAATATTGCAGAAAGCGAAAAATGGATAAAGAAGTTGTGGTACTTACGTACAATGCAATATCACTCAGCAATGAAATCTATGTCATCAGGCCCGTAGCAACATAATGAGTGGATTCAGGTATGATGATTCTAACTGAAATAAGTCACACAGAAAAAGAAACATCATAAGATATCACTAATACACGGAATGTAAACTTGCTACACAGGAACAGAGTTACAAAACAGAATAAGGTCTCAAATTTAGAAAACCAACTTATGCTTGCTTAAGGGGAAAGGTGAGTTGGGGTGCTGCATAAAACCAGAGATTGAAATGAGCACAGATAAAGTTCCTTAAGCCAAATATGGAATAGACAAGAGCTACTCCTTGCTCAACGAGATGGACTCAACACCCCATATTAAACGCCTAAGTATGTACCTGACTAGCAAGTATATTAAAACCTATGGATTGATATGTCTCCAAAAGAGAATCAAGCGTGTGTACAGGGGCATAAACGCAGCAGTGATAGGATTGGAGAGGTTCGGTGAGCAAATGAAGACCCTTTGAAGTCATATTGCATGGTACCTATTCGACGGGTCTCAACTCTCCAGGTTTAAGGGATTCTTCCTTCAGCTAAAACACGCATGTGGAACCCAGAGTATGATCAACTGTGTGATCGGGAGATGTATTCAAATATGTCTCAGTTCCCGTCCCCTGGTTCTTGGGTGCAACATTCCAGATGCTTTACTAACACTCTCCCGACTTGGAGAGTCAGTGCCTTTAACCTCCTGTTTGGCCAAGTTTGCAATTTCTGTGGAAGATGAACAGGAATAGTGAGGACCAATGAGAGACTAGTTGGAGGTGTCTGGACAGGCAAATTTAACTCTCATTTCCCACCAGGAAGAGGAATTAACCAAAGGCTCAGCATCCCGTGCCAGAAACAGATTAGGGCCTGAAGCAATCCTGCAGTGTTGCGGGCAGCTCACAAGAAAGCGAGTTGAAAAAAGGAGCTCAGGGGCACTGTAATTCACAAACCTGCAGAGTTATAAAGGACAGCTATCGTCCAAAAATATACTGAAGTAAGGCTGCCAAGAGGACTTGAAAGTGGGGCAGAATTGCAGGAAACCGATTTCAGGAGGTAGACTGGAATTGCATTTAAAGCATAGGAAAAGAGGCAGAACGTCCACAATGATGCACTTGAACAAAAAGGGCGTATGCGTTTTTTCCTGAATATATTCAGGAAAAAACGCATACGCCCTTTTGGCCAACCAAGCAAGCTTGCAAAGGAAATCTGCACTACAATGAAGTCTCACTTCCCCCTGGTAAAAAGGGCCATCTGAAAAAAGTGTAAAATACAGAAAGGCAGGAGAGGCAATGGAGAACTGGGAGCATTGTTATGCTGATGGGTGGGATGTAAATTGCCAACAGCCACTCGGGAGAAGTGTATGGTGTTTCCTGAAACATCTAAAAAACAAAGCAACAGAGCCTAGGGCACTTCCACTTATGGTGCTATAGCTTAGGGAAATTAAAATCAAAAAGACACAGCCACCCCAAAGTTTGGGACGGCTCTGTTTACAAGAACCTCGTTTACGGGACAAGTTCAATATTGCAGAAAGCGAAAAATGGATAAAGAAGTTGTGGTACTTACGTACAATGCAATATCACTCAGCAATGAAATCTATGTCATCAGGCCCGTAGCAGCATAATGAGTGGATTCAGGTATGATGATTCTAACTGAAATAAGTCACACAGAAAAAGAAACATCATAAGATATCACTAATACACGGAATGTAATCTTGCTACAAAGGAACTGAATTACAAAACAGAATAAGTTCTCAAATTTAGAAAACCAACTTATGCTTCCTTAAGGGGAAAGGTGAGTTGGGGTGCTGCATAAAACCAGAGATTGAAATGAGCACAGATAATGTTCCTTAAGCCAAATATGGAATAGACAAGAGATACTCCTTGCTCAACGAAATGGACTCAACACCCCATATTAAACGCCTAAGAATGTACCTGACCTGTAAGTATCTTAAAACCTATGGATTGTTATGTCTGCGAAAGAGTATCAAGCATGTGTACAGGGGCATAAAAGCAGCACTGATAGGATTGGAGAGGTTCAGTGAGCAAATGAAGACCCTTTGAAGTCATATTGCATGGTACCCATTCCACGGATCTCAACTCTCCAGGTTTAAGGGATTCTTCCTTCAGCTAAAACACGCATGTGGAACCCAGAGTATGATCAACCGTGTGATAGGGAGACGTGTTCAAATATGTCTCAGTGTTCGTCCCCTGGTACTCGGGTGCAACATTCCAGACGCTTTACTAACACTCTCCCGACTTGGAAAGTCAGTGACTTTAACTTCCTGTTTGGCCCAGTTTGCAATTTCTGCGGAAGATGAACAGGAATAGGGAGAACCAAAGAGAGACAAGATGGAGGTGTCTGGACGGGCAAATTTAACTCTGATTTCCCACCAGGAAGAGGAATTAACCAAAGGCTCAGCGTGCCGTGCCGGAACCAGATTAGGGCCTGAAGCTATCCTGTGGTGTTGCGGCCAGCTCACAAGAAAGCGAGTTGAAGAAAGGAGCTCAGGGGCACTGTAATTCACAAACCTACAGAGTTATAAATGACAGCTATCGTTCAAAAATATAGTGAAGAAAGGCTGCCAAGAGGACTTGAATGCGGGGCAGAATTGCAGGCAACCGATTTCAGAAGGTAGACTGGAATTGCATTTAAAGAATAGGAAAAGAGGCAGAACGTGGAAAATGATGCACTTGGCCAAAAAGGGCGTATGCGTTTTTTCCTGAATATATTCAGGAAAAAACGCATACGCACTTTTTGGCCAACCAAGCAAGCTTGCAAAGGAAATCTGCACCACAATGAAGTCTCACGTCCCCCCGGGCAAAAGGGCCAACTGAAAAAAGTGTAAAATCCAGAAAGGCAGGACAGGCCATGGAGAACTGGGAGCCTTGTTATGCTGATGGGCGGGATGTAAATTGCCAACAGCCACTCGGGAGAAGTGTATGCTGTTTCCTGAAACATCTAAAAAACAAAGCAACAGAGCCTAGGGCACTTCCACTTATTCCTATAGCTTAGGGAAATTAAAATCAAAAAGACACAGCCACCCCTAAGTTTGGGACGGCTCTGTTTACAAGAACCTTGTTTACGGTACAAGTACAATATCGCAGAAAGTGAAAAATGGATAAAGAAGTTGTGGTACTTACGTACAATGCAATATCACTCAGCAATGAAATCTATGTCATCAGGCCCGCAGCAGCATAATGAGTCGATTCAGGTATGATGATTCTAACTGAAATAAGTCACACAGAAAAAGAAACATCATAAGATATCACTAATACACGGAATATAAACTTGGCTACACAGGCACTGGATTACAAAAGAGAACAGGGTCTCAAATTTAGAAAACCAACTTATGCTTGCTTAAGGGGAAAGGTGAGTTGGGGTGCTGCAGAACACCAGAGATTGAAATGAGCACAGATAAAGTTCCTTAAGCCAAATATGGAATAGACAAGAGCTACTCCTTGCTCAACGAAATGGACTCAACACCCCATATTAAACGCCTAAGAATGTAACTGACTAGTAAGTATCTTAAAACCTATGGATCGCTATGTGTACGAAAGAGAATCAAGCGTGTGTACAGGGGCATAAACGCAGCACTGATAGGATTGGAGAGGTTCGGTGAGCAAATGAAGACCCTTTGAAGTCATATTGCATGGTACCCATTCCACGGGTCTCAACTCTCCAGGTTTAAGGGATTCTTCCTTCAGCTAAAACATGCATGTGGAACCCAGAGTATGATCAACCGTGTGATCGGGAGACGTGTTCCAATATGTCTCAGTTCTCGTCCCCTGGTACTCAGGTGCAACATTCCAGACGCTTTACTAACTCTCTCCCGACTTGGAGAGTCAGTGCCTTTAACCTCCTGTTTGGCCCAGTTTGCAATTTCTGCGGAAGATGAACAGGAATAGGGAGAACCAATGAGAGACTAGCTGGAGGTGTCTGGACGGGCAAATTTAACTCTCATTTCCCACCAGGAAGAGGAATTAACCAAAGGCTCAGCGTGCCGTGCCGGAACCAGATTAGAGCCTGAAGCAACCCTGCGGTGTTGCGGCCAGCTCACAAGAAAGCGAGTTGAAGAAAGGAGCTCAGGGGCACTGTAATTCACAAACCTGCAGAGTTATAAATGACAGCTATCGTCCAAAAATATACTGAAGTAAGGCTGCCAAGAGGACTTGAAAGCGGGGCAGAATTGCAGGAATCCGATTTCAGGAGGTAGACTGGAATTGCATTTAAAGCATAGGAAAAGAGGCAGAACGTCCAAAATGAGGCACTTGGCCAAAAAGGGCGTATGCGGTTTTTCCTGAATATATTCAGGAAAAAACGCATACGCCCTTTTTGGCCAAGCAAGCAATCTTGCAAAGGAAATCTGCACTACAATGAAGTCTCACTTCCCCGGGTCAAAAGGGTCATCTGAATAAAGTGTAAAATCCAGAAAGGCAGGACAGGCCATGGAGAACTGGGAGCCTTGTTATGCTGACGGGCGGGATGTAAATTGCCAACAGCCACTCTGGAGAAGTGTATGGCGTTTCCTGAAACATATAAAAAACAAAGCAACAGTGCCTAGGGCACTTCCACTTATGGTCCTATAGCTTAGGGAAATTAAAATCAAAAAGACACAGCCACCCCAAAGTTTGGGACGGCTCTGTTTTCTACAACCTCGTTTACGGTACAAGTTCAATATCGCAGATAGTGAAAAATGGATAAAGATATGATGGTACTTACGTACAATGCAATATCACTCAGCAATGAAATCTATGTCATCAGGCCCATAGCAGCATAATGAGTGGATTCAGGTATGATGATTCTAACTGAAATAAGTCACACAGAAAAAGAAACATCATAAGATATCAGTAATACACGGAATGTAAACTTGGCTACACAGGAACTGGATTACAAAACAGAACAGGGTCTCAAATGTAGAAAACCAACTTATGCTTGCTTAAGGGGAAAGGTGAGTTGGGGTGCTGCATAAAACCAGAGATTGAAATGAGCACAGATAAAGTTCCTTAAGCCAAATATGTAATAGACAAGAGCTACTCCTTGCTCAACGAAATGGACTCAACATCCCATATTAAACGCCTAAGAATGTAACTGACTAGTAAGTATCTTAAAACGTATGGATCACTATGTCTCCATAAGAGAATCAAGCGTGTGTACAGGGGCATAAACACAGCAGTGATAGGATTTTAGAGGTTCGGTGAGCAAATGAAGACCCTTTGAAGTCTTATTGCATGGTACCCATTCCACGGGTCTCAACTCTCCAGGTTTAAGGGATTCTTCCTTCAGCTAAATCATGCATGTGGAACCCAGAGTATGATCAACCGTGTGATCGGGAGACGTGTTCCAATATGTCTCAGTTCTCGTCCCCTGGAACTCGGGTGCAACATTCCAGACGCTTTACTAACACTCTCCCGACTTGGAGAGTCAGTGCCTTTAACCTCCTGTTTGGCCCAGTTTGCAATTTCTGCGGAAGATGAACAGGAATAGGGAGAACCAATGAGAGACTAGCTGTAGGTGTCTGGACGGGCAAATTTAACTCTCATTTCCCACCAGGAAGAGGAATTAACCAAAGGCTCAGCGTGCCGTGCCGGAACCAGATTAGGGCCTGAAGCAATCCTGCGGTGTTGCGGCCAGCTACAAGAAAGCGAGTTGAAGAAAGGAGCTCAGGGGCACTGTAATTCACAAACCTGCAGAGTTATAAATGACAGCTATCGTCCAAAAATATACTGAAGTAAGGCTGCCAAGAGGACTTGAAAGCGGGGCAGAATTGCAGGAAACCGATTTCAGGAGGTAGACTGGAATTGCATTTAAAGCATAGGAAAAGAGGCAGAACGTCGACAATGATGCACTTGGCCAAAAAGGGCGTATGTGTTCTTTCCTGAGTATATTCAGGAAAATACGCATAAGCCCTTTTTGGCCAACCAAGCAAGCTTGCAAAGGAAATCTGCACTACAATGAAGTCTCACGTCCCACCGGGCAAAAGGGCCAACTGAAAAAAGTGTAAAATCCAGAAAGGGAGGACAGGCCATGGAGAACTGGGAGCCTTGTTATGCTGATGGGCGGGATGTAAATTGCCAACAGCCACTCGGGAGAAGTGTATGCTGTTTCCTGAAACATCTAAAAAACAAAGCAACAGAGCCTAGGGCACTTCCACGTATGGTCCTATAGCTTAGGGAAATTAAAATCAAAAAGACACAGCCACCCCTAAGTTTGGGACGGCTCTGTTTACAAGAACCTTGTTTACGGTACAAGTTCAATATCGCAGATAGTGAAAAATGGATAAAGATATGTTGGTACTTACGTACAATGCAATATCACTCAGCAATGAAATCTATGTCATCAGGCCAATAGCAGCATAATGAGTGGATTCAGGTATGATGATTCTAACTGAAATAAGTCACACAGAAAAAGAAACATCATAAGATATCACTAATACACGGAATGTAAACTTGGCTACACAGGAACTGGATTACAAAAGAGAACAGGGTCTCAAATGTAGAAAACCAACTTATGCTTGCTTAAGGGGAAAGGTGAGTTGGGGTGCTGCATAAAACCAGAGATTGAAATGAGCACAGATAAAGTTCCTTAAGCCAAATATGTAATAGACAAGAGCTACTCCTTGCTCAACGAAATTGACTCAACATCCCATATTAAACTCCTAAGAATGTAACTGACTAGTAAGTATCTTAAAACGTATGGATTACTATGTCTCCGTAAGAGAATCAAGCGTGTGTACAGGGGCATAAACACAGCAGTGATAGGATTGGAGAGGTTCGGTAAGCAAATGAAGACCCTTTGAAGTCATATTGCATGGTACCCATTCCACGGGTCTCAACTCTCCAGGTTTAAGGGATTCTTCCTTCAGCTAAATCATGCATGTGGAACCCAGAGTATGATCAACCGTGTGATCAGGAGACGTGTTCCAATATGTCTCAGTTCTCGTCCCCTGGTACTCGGGTGCAACATTCCAGACGCTTTACTAACACTCTCCCGACTTGGAGAGTCAGTGCCTTTAACCTCCTGTTTGGCCCAGTTTGCAATTTCTGCGGAAGATGAACAGGAATAGGGAGAACCAATGAGAGACTAGCTGGAGGTGTCTGGACGGGCAAATTTAACTCTCATTTCCCACCAGGAAGAGGAATTAACCAAAGGCTCAGCGTGCCGTGCCGGAACCAGATTAGGGCCTGAAGCAATCCTGCGGTGTTGCGGCCAGCTCACAAGAAAGCGAGTTGAAGAAAGGAGCTCAGGGGCACTGTAATTCACAAACCTGCAGAGTTATAAATGACAGCTATCGTCCAAAAATATACTGAAGTAAGGCTGCCAAGAGGACTTGAAAGCGGGGCAGAATTGCAGGAAACCGATTTCAGGAGGTAGACTGGAATTGCATTTAAAGCATAGGAAAAGAGGCAGAACATCGACAATGATGCACTTGGCCAAAAAGGGCGTATGTGTTCTTTCCTGAGTATATTCAAGAAAATACGCATACGCCCTTTTTGGCCAAACAAGCAAGCTTGCAAAGGAAATCTGCACTACAATGAAGTCTCACGTCCCCCCGGGCAAAAGGGCCAACTGAAAAAAGTGTAAAATCCAGAAAGGCAGGACAGGCCATGGAGAACTGGGAGCCTTGTTATGCTGATGGGCGGGATGTAAATTGCCAACAGCCACTCGGGAGAAGTGTATGCTGTTTCCTGAAACATCTAAAAAACAAAGCAACAGAGCCTAGGGCACTTCCACTTATGGTCCTATAGCTTAGGGAAATTAAAATCAAAAAGACACAGCCACCCCCAAGTTTGGGACGGCTCTGTTTACAAGAACCTCGTTTAGGGTACAAGTACAATATCGCAGAAAGTGAAAAATGGATAAAGAAGTTGTGGTACTTACGTACAATGCAATATCACTCAGCAAAGAAATCTATGTCATCAGGCCCGTAGCAGCATAATGAGTGGATTCAGGTATGATGATTCTAACTGAAATAAGTCACACAGAAAAAGAAACATCATAAGATATCACTAATACACGGAATGTAAACGTGGCTACACAGGAACTGGATTACAAAAGAGTTTAGGGTCTCAAATTTAGAAAACCAACTTATGCTTGCTTCAGGGAAAGGTGAGTTGAGGTGCTGCATAAAACCAGAGATTGAAATGTGCACAGATAAAGTTCCTTAAGCCAAATATGGAATAGACAAGAGCTACTCCTTGCTCAACGAAATGGACTCAACACCCCATATTAAACGCCTAAGAATGCACCTGACTAGTAAGTATCTTAAAACCTATGGATTGCTATGTCTCCGAAAGAGAATCAAGCGTGTGTACAGGGGCATAAAAGCAGCAGTGATAGGATTGGAGAGGTTCGGTGAGCAAATGAAGACCCTTTGAAGTCATATTTCATGGTACCCATTCCACGGGTCTCAACTCTCCAGGATTAAGGGATTCTTCCTTCAGCTAAAACATGCATGTGGAACCCAGAGTATGATCACCGTGTGATCGGGAGACGTGTTCAAATATGTCTCAGTTTTCATCCCCTGGTACTCGGGTGCAATATTCCAGACGCTTTACTAACACTCTCCCGACATGGAGAGTCAGTGCCTTTAACCTCCTGTTTGGCCCAGTTTGCAATTTCTGCAGAAGATGAACAGGAATAGGGAGAACCAATGAGAGACTAGCTGGAGGTGTCTGGACGGGCAAATTTAACTCTCATTTCCCACCAGGAAGAGGAATTAACCAAAGGCTCAGCGTGCCGTGCAGGAACCAGATTAGGGCCTGAAGCAATCCTGCGGTGTTGCGGCCAGCTCACAAGAAAGCGAGTTGAAGAAAGGAGCTCAGGGGCACTGTAATTCACAAACCTGCAGAGTTATAAATGACAGCTCTCGTCCAAAAACATACTGAAGTAAGGCTGCCAAGAGGACTTGAAAGCGGGGCAGAATTGCAGGAAACCGATTTCAGGAGGTAGACTGGAATTGCATTTAAAGCATAGGAAAAGAGGCAGAACGTCCACAATGATGCACTTGGCCAAAAAGGGCGTATGCGGTTTTTCCTGAATATATTCAGGAAAAAACACATACGCCCTTTTTGGCCAAGCAAGCAATCTTGCAAAGGAAATCTGCACTACAATGAAGTCTCACTTCCCCGGGTCAAAAGGGCCATCTTAATAAAGTGTAAAATCCAGGAAGGCAGGACAGGCCATGGAGAACTGGGAGCCTTGTTATGCTGATGGGCGGGATGTAAATTGCCAACAGCCACTCCGGAGAAGTGTATGGCGTTTCCTGAAACATCTAAAAAACAAAGCAACAGTGCCTAGGGCACTTCCACTTATGGTCCTATAGCTTAGGGAAATTAAAATCAAAAAGACACAGCCACCCCAAAGTTTGGGACGGCTCTGTTTTCAAGAACCTCGTTTACGGTACAAGTTCAATATCGCAGATAGTGAAAAATGGATAAAGATATGTTGGTACTTACGTACAATGCAATATCACTCAGCAATGAAATCTATGTCATCAGGCCCATAGCAGCATAATGAGTGGATTCAGGTATGATGATTCTAACTGAAATAAGTCACACAGAAAAAGAAACATCATAAGATATCAGTAATACACGGAATGTAAACTTGGCTACACAGGAACTGGATTACAAAACAGAACAGGGTCTCAAATGTAGAAAACCAACTTATGCTTGCTTAAGGGGAAAGGTGAGTTGGGGTGCTGCATAAAACCAGAGATTGAAATGAGCACAGATAAAGTTCCTTAAGCCAAATATGGAATAGACAAGAGCTACTCCTTGCTCAATGAAATGGACTCAACACCCCATAATAACGCCTAAGAATGTACCTGCCTTGTAAGTATTTTAAACCTATGGATTGCTATGTCTCCGAAAGAGAATCAAGCGCGTGTACAGGGGCATAAACGCAGCACTGATAGGATTGGAGAGGTTCGGTGAGCAAACGAAGACCCTTTGAAGTCATATTGCATGGTACCCATTCCACGGGTCTCAATGCTCCAGGTTTAAGGGATTCTTCCTTCAGCTAAATCATGCATGTGGAACCCAGAGTATGATCAACCATGTGATCGGGAGATGTGTTCCAATATGTCTCAGTTCTCGTCCCCTGGTACTCGGGTGCAACATTCCAGACGCTTTACTAACACTCTCCCGACTTGGAGAGTCAGTGCCTTTAACCTCCTGTTTGGCCCAGTTTGCAATTTCTGCGGAAGATGAACAGGAATAGGGAGAACCAATGAGAGACTAGCTGGAGGTGTCTGGACAGGCAAATTTAACTCTCATTTCCCACCAGGAAGAGGAATTAACCAAAGGCTCAGCGTGCCGTGCCGGAACCAGATTAGGGCCTGAAGCAATCCTGCGGTGTTGCAGCCAGCTCACAAGAAGGCGAGTGGAAGAAAGGAGCTCAGGGGCACTGTAATTCACAAACCTGCAGAGTTATAAATGACAGCTATCGTCCAAAAATATACTGAAGTAAGGCTGCCAAGAGGACTTGAAAGCGGGGCAGAATTGCAGGAAACCAATTTCAGGAGGTACACTGGAATTGCATTTAAAGCATAGGAAAAGAGGCAAAACGTCGACAATGATGCACTTGGCCAAAAAGGGTGTATGCGTTTTTTCCTGAATATATTCAGGAAAAAACGCATACGCCCTTTTTGGCCAACCAAGCAAGCTTGCAAAGGAAATCTGCACTACAATGAAGTCTCACTTCCCCCCGGTCAAAAGGGCCATCTGAAAAAAGTGTAAAATCCAGAAAGGCAGGACAGGCCATGGAGAACTGGGAGCCTTGTTATGCTGATGGGCGGGATGTATATTTCCAACAGCCACTCGGGAGAAGTGTATGGTGTTTCCTGAAACATCTAAAAAACAAAGCAACAGAGCCTAGGGCACTTCCACTTATGGTCCTATAGCTTAGGGAAATTAAAATCAAAAAGACACCCCAAAGTTTGGGACGGCTCTGTTTACTAGAAACTCGTTTACGGGACAAGTTCAATATCACAGAAAGTGAAAAATGGATAAAGAAGTTGTGGTACTTACGTACAATGCAATATCACTCAGCAATGAAATCTATGTCATCAGGCCCATAGCAGCATAATGAGTGGATTCAGGTATGATGATTCTAACTGATATAAGTCACACAGAAAAAGAAACATCATAAGATATCAGTAATACACGGAATGTAAACTTGGCTACACAGGAACTGGATTACAAAAGAGAACAGGGTCTCAAATTTAGAAAACCAACTTATGCTTGCTTCAGGGGAAAGGTGAGTTGAGGTGCTGCATAAAACCAGAGATTGAAATGAGCACAGATAAAGTTCCTTAAGCCAAATATGGAATAGACAAGAGCTACTCCTTGCTCAACGAAATGGACTCAACACCCCATATTAAACGCCTAAGAATGTACCTGACTAGTAAGTATCTTAAAACCTATGGATCGCTATGTCTCCGAAAGAGAATCAAGCGTGTGTACAGGGGCATAAACGCAGCAGTGATAGGATTGGAGAGGTTCAGTGAGCAAATGAAGACCCTTTGAAGTCATATTGCCTGGTACCCATTCCACGGGTCTCAACTCTCCAGGTTTAAGGGATTCTTCCTTCAACTAAAACATGCATGTGGAACCCAGAGTATGATCAACCGTGTGATCGGGAGACGTGTTCCAATATGTCTCAGTTCTCGTCCCCTGGTACTCGGGTGCAACATTCCAGACGCTTTACTAACACTCTCCCGACTTGGAGAGTCAGTGCCTTTAACCTCCTGTTTGGCCCAGTTTGCAATTTCTGCGGAAGATGAACAGGAATAGGGAGAACCAATGAGAGACTAGCTGGAGGTGTCTGGACGGGCAAATTTAACTCTCATTTCCCACCAGGAAGAGGAATTAACCGAAGGCTCAGCGTGCCTTGCCGGAACCAGATTAGGGCCTGAAGCAATCCTGCGGTGTTGCGGCCAGCTCACAAGAAAGCGAGTTGAAGAAAGGAGCTCAGGGGCACTGTAATTCACAAACCTGCAGAGTTATAAATGACAGCTATCGTCCAAAAATATACTGAAGTAAGGCTGCCAAGAGGACTTGAAAGCGGGGCAGAATTGCAGGAAACCGATTTCAGGAGGTAGACTGGAATTGCATTTAAAGCATAGGAAAAGAGGCAGAACGTCGACAATGATGCACTTGGCCAAAAAGGGCGTATGCATTTTTTCCTGAATATATTCAGGAAAAAACGCATACGCACTTTTTGGCCAACCAAGGAAGCTTGCAAAGGATATCTGCACTACAGTGAAGTCTCACCTCCCCCCGGTCCAAAGGGCCATCTGAAAAAAGTGTAAAATCCAGAAAGGCAGGACAGGCCATGGAGAACTGGGAGCCTTGTTATGCTGATGGGCGGGATGTAAATTGCCAACAGCCACTCGGGAGAAGTGTATGCTGTTTCCTGAAACATCTAAAAAACAAAGCAACAGAGCCTAGGGCACTTCCACTTATGGTCCTATAGCTTAGGGAAATTAAAATCAAAAAGACACCCCAAAGTTTGGGACGGCTCTGTTTACTAGAAACTCGTTTACGGGACAAGTTCAATATCACAGAAAGTGAAAAATGGATAAAGAAGTTGTGGTACTTACGTACAATGCAATATCACTCAGCAATGAAATCTATGTCATCAGGCCCATAGCAGCATAATGAGTGGATTCAGGTATGATGATTCTAACTGATATAAGTCACACAGAAAAAGAAACATCATAAGATATCAGTAATACACGGAATGTAAACTTGGCTACACAGGAACTGGATTACAAAAGAGAACAGGGTCTCAAATTTAGAAAACCAACTTATGCTTGCTTCAGGGGAAAGGTGAGTTGAGGTGCTGCATAAAACCAGAGATTGAAATGAGCACAGATAAAGTTCCTTAAGCCAAATATGGAATAGACAAGAGCTACTCCTTGCTCAACGAAATGGACTCAACACCCCATATTAAACGCCTAAGAATGTACCTGACTAGTAAGTATCTTAAAACCTATGGATCGCTATGTCTCCGAAAGAGAATCAAGCGTGTGTACAGGGGCATAAACGCAGCAGTGATAGGATTGGAGAGGTTCAGTGAGCAAATGAAGACCCTTTGAAGTCATATTGCCTGGTACCCATTCCACGGGTCTCAACTCTCCAGGTTTAAGGGATTCTTCCTTCAACTAAAACATGCATGTGGAACCCAGAGTATGATCAACCGTGTGATCGGGAGACGTGTTCCAATATGTCTCAGTTCTCGTCCCCTGGTACTCGGGTGCAACATTCCAGACGCTTTACTAACACTCTCCCGACTTGGAGAGTCAGTGCCTTTAACCTCCTGTTTGGCCCAGTTTGCAATTTCTGCGGAAGATGAACAGGAATAGGGAGAACCAATGAGAGACTAGCTGGAGGTGTCTGGACGGGCAAATTTAACTCTCATTTCCCACCAGGAAGAGGAATTAACCGAAGGCTCAGCGTGCCTTGCCGGAACCAGATTAGGGCCTGAAGCAATCCTGCGGTGTTGCGGCCAGCTCACAAGAAAGCGAGTTGAAGAAAGGAGCTCAGGGGCACTGTAATTCACAAACCTGCAGAGTTATAAATGACAGCTATCGTCCAAAAATATACTGAAGTAAGGCTGCCAAGAGGACTTGAAAGCGGGGCAGAATTGCAGGAAACCGATTTCAGGAGGTAGACTGGAATTGCATTTAAAGCATAGGAAAAGAGGCAGAACGTCGACAATGATGCACTTGGCCAAAAAGGGCGTATGCATTTTTTCCTGAATATATTCAGGAAAAAACGCATACGCACTTTTTGGCCAACCAAGGAAGCTTGCAAAGGATATCTGCACTACAGTGAAGTCTCACCTCCCCCCGGTCCAAAGGGCCATCTGAAAAAAGTGTAAAATCCAGAAAGGCAGGACAGGCCATGGAGAACTGGGAGCCTTGTTATGCTGATGGGCGGGATGTAAATTGCCAACAGCCACTCGGGAGAAGTGTATGCTGTTTCCTGAAACATCTAAAAAACAAAGCAACAGAGCCTAGGGCACTTCCACTTATGGTCCTATAGCTTAGGGAAATTAAAATCAAAAAGACACAGCCACCCCAAAGTTTGGGATGGCTCTGTTTACAAGAACCTTGTTTACGGTACAAGTACAATATCGCAGAAAGTGAAAAATGGATAAAGAAGTTGTGGTACTTACGTACAATGCAATATCACTCAGCAATGAAATCTATGTCATCAGGCCCGTAGCAGCATAATGAGTGGATTCAGGTATGATGATTCTAACTGAAATAAGTCACACAGAAAAAGAAACATCATAAGATATCACTAATACACGGAATGTGAACTTGGCTACACAGGAACTGGATTACAAAACAGAACAGGGTCTCAAATGTAGAAAACCAACTTATGCTTGCTTAAGGGGAAAGGTGAGTTGGGGTGCTGCATAAAACCAGAGATTGAAATGAGCACAGATAAAGTTCCTTAAGCCAAATATGTAATAGACAAGAGCTACTCCTTGCTCAACGAAATTGACTCAACATCCCATATTAAACTCCTAAGAATGTAACTGACTAGTAAGTATCTTAAAACGTATGGATTACTATGTCTCCGTAAGAGAATCAAGCGTGTGTACAGGGGCATAAACACAGCAGTGATAGGATTGGAGAGGTTCGGTAAGCAAATGAAGACCCTTTGAAGTCATATTGCATGGTACCCATTCCACGGGTCTCAACACTCCAGGTTTAAGGGATTCTTCCTTCAGCTAAATCATGCATGTGGAACCCAGAGTATGATCAACCGTGTGATCTGGAGACGTGTTCCAATATGTCTCAGTTCTCGTCCCCTGGTACTCGGGTGCAACATTCCAGACGCTTTACTAACACTCTCCCGACTTGGAGAGTCAGTGCCTTTAACCTCCTGTTTGGCCCAGTTAGCAATTTCTGCGGAAGATGAACAGGAATAGGGAGAACCAATGAGAGACTAGCTGGAGGTGTCTGGACGGGCAAATTTAACTCTCATTTCCCACCAGGAAGAGGAATTAACCAAAGGCTCAGCGTGCCGTGCCGGAACCAGATTAGGGCCTGAAGCAATCCTGCGGTGTTGCGGCCAGCTCACAAGAAAGCGAGTTGAAGAAAGGAGCTCAGGGGCACTGTAATTCACAAACCTGCAGAGTTATAAATGACAGCTATCGTCCAAAAATATACTGAAGTAAGGCTGCCAAGAGGACTTGAAAGCGGGGCAGAATTGCAGGAAACCGATTTCAGGAGGTAGACTGGAATTGCATTTAAAACATAGGAAAAGAGGCAGAACATCGACAATGATGCACTTGGCCAAAAAGGGCGTATGTGTTCTTTCCTGAGTATATTCAGGAAAATACGCATACGCCCTTTTTGGCCAAACAAGCAAGCTTGCAAAGGAAATCTGCACTACAATGAAGTCTCACGTCCCCCCGGGCAAAAGGGCCAACTGAAAAAAGTGTAAAATCCAGAAAGGCAGGACAGGCCATGGAGAACTGGGAGCCTTGTTATGCTGATGGGCGGGATGTAAATTGCCAACAGCCACTCGGGAGAAGTGTATGCTGTTTCCTGAAACATCTAAAAAACAAAGCAACAGAGCCTAGGGCACTTCCACTTATGGTCCTATAGCTTAGGGAAATTAAAATCAAAAAGACACAGCCACCCCCATGTTTGGGACGGCTCTGTTTACAAGAACCTCGTTTAGGGTACAAGTACAATATCGCAGAAAGTGAAAAATGGATAAAGAAGTTGTGGTACTTACGTACAATGCAATATCACTCAGCAAAGAAATCTATGTCATCAGGCCCGTAGCAGCATAATGAGTGGATTCAGGTATGATGATTCTAACTGAAATAAGTCACACAGAAAAAGAAACATCATAAGATATCACTAATACACGGAATGTAAACGTGGCTACACAGGAACTGGATTACAAAAGAGTTTAGGGTCTCAAATTTAGAAAACCAACTTATGCTTGCTTCAGGGAAAGGTGAGTTGAGGTGCTGCATAAAACCAGAGATTGAAATGTGCACAGATAAAGTTCCTTAAGCCAAATATGTAATAGACAAGAGCTACTCCTTGCTCAACGAAATGGACTCAACACCCCATATTAAACGCCTAAGAATGCACCTGACTAGTAAGTATCTTAAAACCTATGGATTGCTATGTCTCCGAAAGAGAATCAAGCGTGTGTACAGGGGCATAAAAGCAGCAGTGATAGGATTGGAGAGGTTCGGTGAGCAAATGAAGACCCTTTGAAGTCATATTTCATGGTACCCATTCCACGGGTCTCAACTCTCCAGGATTAAGGGATTCTTCCTTCAGCTAAAACATGCATGTGGAACCCAGAGTATGATCACCGTGTGATCGGGAGACGTGTTCAAATATGTCTCAGTTTTCATCCCCTGGTACTCGGGTGCAATATTCCAGACGCTTTACTAACACTCTCCCGACATGGAGAGTCAGTGCCTTTAACCTCCTGTTTGGCCCAGTTTGCAATTTCTGCAGAAGATGAACAGGAATAGGGAGAACCAATGAGAGACTAGCTGGAGGTGTCTGGACGGGCAAATTTAACTCTCATTTCCCACCAGGAAGAGGAATTAACCAAAGGCTCAGCGTGCCGTGCCGGAACCAGATTAGGGCCTGAAGCAATCCTGCGGTGTTGCGGCCAGCTCACAAGAAGGCGAGTGGAAGAAAGGAGCTCAGGGGCACTGTAATTCACAAACCTGCAGAGTTATAAATGACAGCTATCGTCCAAAAACATACTGAAGTAAGGCTGCCAAGAGGACTTGAAAGCGGGGCAGAATTGCAGGAAACCGATTTCAGGAGGTAGACTGGAATTGCATTTAAAGCATAGGAAAAGAGGCAGAACGTCCACAATGATGCACTTGGCCAAAAAGGGTGTATGCGTTTTTTCCTGAATATATTCAGGAAAAAACACATACGCCCTTTTTGGCCAAGCAAGCAATCTTGCAAAGGAAATCTGCACTACAATGAAGTCTCACTTCCCCGGGTCAAAAGGGCCATCTGAAAAAAGTGTAAAATCCAGGAAGGCAGGACAGGCCATGGAGAACTGGGAGCCTTGTTATGCTGATGGGCGGGATGTATATTTCCAACAGCCACTCGGGAGAAGTGTATGGTGTTTCCTGAAACATCTAAAAAACAAAGCAACAGAGCCTAGGGCACTTCCACTTATGGTCCTATAGCTTAGGGAAATTAAAATCAAAAAGACACAGCCACCCCAAAGTTTGGGACGGCTCTGTTTACTAGAAACTCGTTTACGGGACAAGTTCAATATCACAGAAAGTGAAAAATGGATAAAGAAGTTGTGGTACTTACGTACAATGCAATATCACTCAGCAATGAAATCTATGTCATCAGGCCCATAGCAGCATAATGAGTGGATTCAGGTATGATGATTCTAACTGATATAAGTCACACAGAAAAAGAAACATCATAAGATATCAGTAATACACGGAATGTAAACTTGGCTACACAGGAACTGGATTACAAAAGAGAACAGGGTCTCAAATTTAGAAAACCAACTTATGCTTGCTTCAGGGGAAAGGTGAGTTGAGGTGCTGCATAAAACCAGAGATTGAAATGAGCACAGATAAAGTTCCTTAAGCCAAATATGGAATAGACAAGAGCTACTCCTTGCTCAACGAAATGGACTCAACACCCCATATTAAACGCCTAAGAATGTACCTGACTAGTAAGTATCTTAAAACCTATGGATCGCTATGTCTCCGAAAGAGAATCAAGCGTGTGTACAGGGGCATAAACGCAGCAGTGATAGGATTGGAGAGGTTCAGTGAGCAAATGAAGACCCTTTGAAGTCATATTGCCTGGTACCCATTCCACGGGTCTCAACTCTCCAGGTTTAAGGGATTCTTCCTTCAACTAAAACATGCATGTGGAACCCAGAGTATGATCAACCATGTGATCGGGAGACGTGTTCCAATATGTCTCAGTTCTCGTCCCCTGGTACTCGGGTGCAACATTCCAGACGCTTTACTAACACTCTCCCGACTTGGAGAGTCAGTGCCTTTAACCTCCTGTTTGGCCCAGTTTGCAATTTCTGCGGAAGATGAACAGGAATAGGGAGAACCAATGAGAGACTAGCTGGAGGTGTCTGGACGGGCAAATTTAACTCTCATTTCCCACCAGGAAGAGGAATTAACCGAAGGCTCAGCGTGCCTTGCCGGAACCAGATTAGGGCCTGAAGCAATCCTGCGGTGTTGCGGCCAGCTCACAAGAAAGCGAGTTGAAGAAAGGAGCTCAGGGGCACTGTAATTCACAAACCTGCAGAGTTATAAATGACAGCTATCGTCCAAAAATATACTGAAGTAAGGCTGCCAAGAGGACTTGAAAGCGGGGCAGAATTGCAGGAAACCGATTTCAGGAGGTAGACTGGAATTGCATTTAAAGCATAGGAAAAGAGGCAGAACGTCGACAATGATGCACTTGGCCAAAAAGGGCGTATGCATTTTTTCCTGAATATATTCAGGAAAAAACGCATACGCACTTTTTGGCCAACCAAGCAAGCTTGCAAAGGATATCTGCACTACAGTGAAGTCTCACCTCCCCCCGGTCCAAAGGGCCATCTGAAAAAAGTGTAAAATCCAGAAAGGCAGGACAGGCCATGGAGAACTGGGAGCCTTGTTATGCTGATGGGCGGGATGTAAATTGCCAACAGCCACTCGGGAGAAGTGTAGGCTGTTTCCTGAAACATCTAAAAAACAAAGCAACAGAGCCTAGGGCACTTCCACTTATGGTCCTATAGCTTAGGGAAATTAAAATCAAAAAGACACAGCCACCCCAAAGTTTGGGATGGCTCTGTTTACAAGAACCTTGTTTACGGTACAAGTACAATATCGCAGAAAGTGAAAAATGGATAAAGAAGTTGTGGTACTTACGTACAATGCAATATCACTCAGCAATGAAATCTATGTCATCAGGCCCGTAGCAGCATAATGAGTGCATTCAGGTATGATGATTCTAACTGAAATAAGTCACACAGAAAAAGAAACATCATAAGATATCACTAATACACGGAATGTGAACTTGGCTACACAGGAACTGGATTACAAAACAGAACAGGGTCTCAAATGTAGAAAACCAACTTATGCTTGCTTAAGGGGAAAGGTGAGTTGGGGTGCTGCATAAAACCAGAGATTGAAATGAGCACAGATAAAGTTCCTTAAGCCAAATATGTAATAGACAAGAGCTACTCCTTGCTCAACGAAATGGACTCAACATCCCATATTAAACGCCTAAGAATGTAACTGACTAGAAAGTATCTTAAAACGTATGGATCAGTATGTCTCCGAAAGAGAATCAAGCGTGTGTACAGGGGCATAAACACAGCAGTGATAGGATTAGAGAGGTTCGGTGAGCAAATGAAGACCCTTTGAAGTCATATTGCATGGTACCCATTCCACGGGTCTCAACTCTCCAGGTTTAAGGGATTCTTCCTTCAGCTAAATCATGCATGTGGAACCCAGAGTATGATCAACCGTGTGATCGGGAGACGTGTTCCAATATGTCTCAGTTCTCGTCCCCTGGTACTCGGGTGCAACATTCCAGACGCTTTACTAACACTCTCCCGACTTGGAGAGTCAGTGCCTTTAACCTCCTGTTTGGCCCAGTTTGCAATTTCTGCGGAAGATGAACAGGAATAGGGAGAACCAATGAGAGACTAGCTGGAGGTTTCTGGACGGGCAAATTTAACTCTCATTTCCCACCAGGAAGAGGAATTAACCAAAGGCTCAGCGTGCCGTGCCGGAACCAGATTAGGGCCTGAAGCAATCCTGCGGTGTTGCGGCCAGCTCACAAGAAAGCGAGTTGAAGAAAGGAGCTCAGGGGCACTGTAATTCACAAACCTGCAGAGTTATAAATGACAGCTATCGTCCAAAAATATACTGAAGTAAGGCTGCCAAGAGGACTTGAAAGCGGGGCAGAATTGCAGGAAACCGATTTCAGGAGGTAGACTGGAATTGCATTTAAAGCATAGGAAAAGAGGCAGAACGTCGACAATGATGCACTTGGCCAAAAAGGGCGTATGTGTTCTTTCCTGAGTATATTCAGGAAAATACGCATACGCCCTTTTTGGCCAACCAAGCAAGCTTGCAAAGGAAATCTGCACTACAATGAAGTCTCACGTCCCCCCGGGCAAAAGGGCCAACTGAAAAAAGTGTAAAATCCAGAAAGGCAGGACAGGCCATGGAGAACTGGGAGCCTTGTTATGCTGATGGGCGGGATGTAAATTGCCAACAGCCACTCGGGAGAAGTGTATGGTGTTTCCTGAAACATCTAAAAAACAAAGCAACAGAGCCTAGGGCACTTCCACTTATGGTCCTATAGCTTAGCGAAATTAAAATCAAAAAGACACAGCCACCCCTAAGTTTGGGACTGCTCTGTTTACAAGAACCTTGTTTACGGTACAAGTACAATATCGCAGAAAGTGAAAAATGGATAAAGAAGTTGTGGTACTTACGTACAATGCAATATCACTCAGCAAAGAAATCTATGTCATCAGGCCCGTAGCAGCATAATGAGTGGATTCAGGTATGATGATTCTAACTGAAATAAGTCACACAGAAAAAGAAACATCATAAGATATCACTAATACACGGAATATAAACTTGGCTACACAGGAACTGGAATACAAAATAGAACAGGGTCTCAAATTTAGAAAACCAACTTATGCTTGCTTAAGGGGAAAGGTGAGTTGAGGTGCTGCATAAAACCAGAGATTGAAATGAGCACAGATAAAGTTCCTTAAGCCAAATATGGAATAGACAAGAGCTACTCCTTGCTCAACGAAATGGACTCAACACCCCATATTAAACGCCTAAGAATGTACCTGACTAGTAAGTATCTTAAAACCTATGGATCGCTATGTCTCCGAAAGAGAATCAAGCGTGTGTACAGGGGCATAAACGCAGCAGTGATAGGATTGGAGCGGTTCAGTGAGCAAATGAAGACCCTTTGAAGCCATATTGCATGGTACCCATTCCACGGGTCTCAACTCTCCAGGTTTAAGAGATTCTTCCTTCAACTAAAACATGCATGTGGAACCCAGAGTATGATCAACCGTGTGATCGGGAGACGTGTTCCAATATGTCTCAGTTCTCGTCCCCTGGTACTCGGGTGCAACATTCTAGACGCTTTACTAACACTCTCCCGACTTGGAGAGTCAGTGCCTTTAACCTCCTGTTTGGCCCAGTTTGCAATTTCTGCGGAAGATGAACAGGAATAGGGAGAACCAATGAGAGACTAGCTGGAGGTGTCTGGACGGGCAAATTTAACTCTCATTTCCCACCAGGAAGAGGAATTAACCGAAGGCTCAGCGTGCCGTGCCGGAACCAGATTAGGGCCTGAAGCAATCCTGCGGTGTTGCGGCCAGCTCACAAGAAAGCGAGTTGAAGAAAGGAGCTCAGGGGCACTGTAATTCACAAACCTGCAGAGTTATAAATGACAGCTATCATCCAAAAATATACTGAAGTAAGGCTGCCAAGAGGACTTGAAAGCGGGGCAGAATTGCAGGAAACCGATTTCAGGAGGTAGATTGGAATTGCATTTAAAGCATAGGAAAAGAGGCAGAACGTCGACAATGATGCACTTGGCCATAAAGGGCGTATGCATTTTTTCCTGAATATATTCAGGAAAAAACGCATACGCACTTTTTGGCCAACCAAGCAAGCTTGCAAAGGATATCTGCACTACAGTGAAGTCTCACTTCCCCCCGGTCAAAAGGGCCATCTGAAAAAAGTGTAAAATCCAGAAAGGCAGGACAGGCCATGGAGAACTGGGAGCCTTGTTATGCGGATGGGCGGGATGTAAATTGCCAACAGCCACTTGGGAGAAGTGTATGGTGTTTCCTGAAACATCTAAAAAACAAAGCAACAGAGCCTAGGGCACTTCCACTTATGGTCCTATAGCTTAGGGAAATTAAAATCAAAAAGACACAGCCACCCCAAAGTTTGGGACGGCTCTGTTTAAAAGAACCTCGTCTATGGTACAAGTTCAATATCGCAGAAAATGAAAAATGGATAAAGAAGTTGTGGTACTTACGTACAATGCAATATCACTCAGCAATGAAATCTATGTCATCAGGCCCATAGCAGCATAATGAGTGGATTCAGGTATGATGATTCTAACTGAAATAAGTCACACAGAAAAAGAAACATCATAAGATATCAGTAATACACGGAAAGTAAACTTGGCTACACAGGAACTGGATTACAAAACAGAACAGGGTCTCAAATTTAGAAAACCAACTTATGCTTGCTTAAGGGGAAAGGTGAGTTGGGGTGCTGCATAAAACCAGAGATTGCAATGAGCACAGATAAAGTTCCTTAAGCCAAATATGGAATAGACAAGATGTACTCTTTGCTCAACGAAATGGACTCAACACCCCATATTAAACGCCTAAGAATGTAGCTGACTAGTAAGTATCTTAAAACCTATGGATTGCTATGTCTCCAAAAGAGAATCAACAGTGTGTACAGGGGCATGAACGCAGCAGTGATAGTATTGGAGAGGTTCGGTGAGCAAATAAAGACCCTTTGAAGTCACATTGCATGGTACCCATTCCACGGGTCTCAACTCTCCACGTTTAAGGGGTTCTTCCTTCAGCTAAAACATGCATGTGGAACCAGAGTATGATCAACCGTGTGATCGGGAGACGTGTTCAAATATGTCTCAGTTTTCATCCCCTGGTACTCGGGTGCAATATTCCAGACGCTTTACTAACACTCTCCCGACTTGGAGAGTCAGTGCCTTTAACCTCCTGTTTGGCCCAGTTTGCAATTTCTGCAGAAGATGAACAGGAATAGGGAGAACCAATGAGAGACTAGCTGGAGGTGTCTGGACGGGCAAATTTAACTCTCATTTCCCACCAGGAAGAGGAATAAACCAAAGGCTCAGCATGCCGTGCCGGAACCAGATTAGGGCCTGAAGCAATCCTGCGGTGTTGCGGCCAGCTCACAAGAAAGCGAGTTGAAGAAAGGAGCTCAGGGCACTGTAATTCACAAACCTGCAGAGTTATAAATGACAGCTATCGTCCAAAAATATACTGAAGTAAGGCTGCCAAGAGGACTTGAAAGTGGGGCAGAATTGCAGGAAACCGATTTCAGGAGGTAGACTGGAATTGCATTTAAAGCATAGGAAAAGAGGCAGAACGTCCACAATGATGCACTTTGCCAAAAAGGGCGTATGCGGTTTTTCCTGAATATATTCAGGAAAAAACACATACGCCCTTTTTGGCCAAGCAAGCAATCTTGCAAAGGAAATCTGCACTACAATGAAGTCTCACTTCCCCGGGTCAAAAGGGCCATCTGAATAAAGTGTAAAATCCAGAAAGGCAGGACAGGCCATGGAGAACTGGGAGCCTTGTTATGCTGATGGGCGGGATGTAAATTGCCAACAGCCACTCTGGAGAAGTGTATGGCGTTTCCTGAAACATCTAAAAAACAAAGCAACAGTGCCTAGGGCACTTCCACTTATGGTCCTATAGCTTAGGGAAATTAAAATCAAAAAGACACAGCCACCCCAAAGTTTGGGACGGCTCTGTTTTCAAGAACCTCGTTTACGGTACAAGTTCAATATCGCAGATAGTGAAAAATGGATAAAGATATGTTGGTACTTACGTACAATGCAATATCACTCAGCAATGAAATCTATGTCATCAGGCCCATAGCAGCATAATGAGTGGATTCAGGTATGATGATTCTAACTGAAATAAGTCACACAGAAAAAGAAACATCATAAGATATCACTAATACACGGAATGTAAACTTGGCTACACAGGAACTGGATTACAAAACAGAACACGGTCTCAAATGTAGAAAACCAACTTATGCTTGCTTAAGGGGAAAGGTGAGTTGGGGTGCTGCATAAAACCAGAGATTGAAATGAGCACAGATAAAGTTCCTTAAGCCAAATATGTAATAGACAAGAGCTACTCCTTGCTCAACGAAATGGACTCAACACCCCATATTAAACGCCTAAGAATGTAACTGACTAGTAAGTATCTTAAAACGTATGGATCACTATGTCTCCGAAAGAGACTCAAGCGTGTGTACAGGAGCCTAAACACAGCAGTGATAGGATTGGAGAGGTTCGGTGAGCAAATGAAGACCCTTTGAAGTCATATTGCATGGTACCCATTCCACGGGTCTCAACTCTACAGGTTTAAGGGATTCTTCCTTCAGCTAAATCATGCATGTGGAACCCAGAGTATGATCAACCGTGTGATCGGGAGACGTGTTCCAATATGTCTCAGTTCTCGTCCCCTGGTACTCGGGTGCAACATTCCAGACGCTTTACTAACACTCTCCCGACTTGGAGAGTCAGTGCCTTTAACCTCCTGTTTGGCCCAGTTTGCAATTTCTGCGGAAGATGAACAGGAATAGGGAGAACCAATGAGAGACTAGCTGTAGGTGTCTGGACGGGCAAATTTAACTCTCATTTCCCACCAGGAAGAGGAATTAACCAAAGGCTCAGCGTGCCGTGCCAGAACCAGATTAGGGCCTGAAGCAATCCTGCGGTTTTGCGGCCAGCTCACAAGAAAGCGAGTTGAAGAAAGGAGCTCAGGGGAACTGTAATTCACAAACCTGCAGAGTTATAAATGACAGCTATCGTCCAAAAATATACTGAAGTAAGGCTGCCAAGAGGACTTGAAAGCGGGGCAGAATTGCAGGAAACCGATTTCAGGAGGTAGACTGGAATTGCATTTAAAGCATAGGAAAAGAGGCAGAACGTCGACAATGATGCACTTGACAAAAAGGGCGTATGTGTTCTTTCCTGAGTATATTCAGGAAAATATGCATACGCCCTTTTTGGCCAACCAAGCAAGCTTGCAAAAGAAATCTGCACTACAATGAAGTCTCACGTCCCCCCGGGCAAAAGGGCCAACTGAAAAAAGTGTAAAATCCAGAAAGGCAGGACAGGCCATGGAGAACTGGGAGCCTTGTTATGCTGAAGGGCGGGATGTAAATTGCCAACAGCCACTCGGGAGAAGTGTATGCTGTTTCCTGAAACATCTAAAAAACAAAGCAACAGAGCCTAGGGCACTTCCACTTATGGTCCTATAGCTTAGGGAAATTAAAATCAAAAAGACACAGCCACCCCTAAGTTTGGGACGGCTCTGTTTACAAGAACCTTGTTTACGGTACAAGTACAATATCGCAGAAAGTGAAAAATGGATAAAGAAGTTGTGGTACTTACGTACAATGCAATATCACTCAGCAAAGAAATCTATCTCATCAGGCCTGTAGCAGCATAATGAGTGGATTCAGGTATGATGATTCTAACTGAAATAAGTCACACAGAAAAAGAAACATCATAAGATATCACTATTACACGGAATATAAACTTGGCTACACAGGAACTGGAATACAAAATAGAACAGGGTCTCAAATTTAGAAAACCAACTTATGCTTGCTTAAGGGGAAAGGTGAGTTGAGGTGCTGCATAAAACCAGAGATTGAAATGAGCACAGATAAAGTTCCTTAAGCCAAATATGGAATAGACAAGAGCTACTCCTTGCTCAACGAAATGGACTCAACACCCCATATTAAACGCCTAAGAATGTACCTGACTAGTAAGTATCTTAAAACCTATGGATCGCTATGTCTCCGAAAGAGAATCAAGCGTGTGTACAGGGGCATAAACGCAGCAGTGATAGGATTGGAGAGGTTCAGTGAGCAAATGAAGACCCTTTGAAGTCATATTGCATGGTACCCATTCCACGGGTCTCAACTCTCCAGGTTTAAGGGATTCTTCCTTCAGCTAAAACATGCATGTGGAACCCAGAGTATGATCAACCGTGTGATCGGGAGACGTGTTCCAATATGTCTCAGTTCTCGTCCCCTGGTACTCGGGTGCAACATTCCAGACGCTTTACTAACACTCTCCCGACTTGGAGAGTCAGTGCCTTTAACCTCCTGTTTGGCCCAGTTTGCAATTTCTGCGGAAGATGAACAGGAATAGGGAGAACCAATGAGAGACTAGCTGGAGGTGTCTGGACGGGGAAATTTAACTCTCATTTCCCACCAGGAAAAGGAATTAACCGAAGGCTCAGCGTGCCGTGCCGGAACCAGATTAGGGCCTGAAGCAATCCTGCGGTGTTGCGGCCAGCTCACAAGAAAGCGAGTTGAAGAAAGGAGCTCAGGGTCACTGTAATTCACAAACCTGCAGAGTTATAAATGACAGCTATCATCCAAAAATATACTGAAGTAAGGCTGACAAGAGGACTTGAAAGCGGGGCAGAATTGCAGGAAACCGATTTCAGGAAGTAGACTGGAATTGCATTTAAAGCATAGGAAAAGAGGCAGAACGTCGACAATGATGCACTTGGCCAAAAAGGGCGTATGCATTTTTTCCTGAATATATTCAGGAAAAAACGCATACGCCCTTTTTGGCCAACCAAGCAAGCTTGCAAAGGATATCTGCACTACAGTGAAGTCTCACTTCCCCCCGGTCAAAAGGGCCATCTGAAAAAAGTGTAAAATCCAGAAAGGCAGGACAGGCCATGGAGAACTGGGAGCCATCTTATGCTGATGGGAGGGATGTAAATTGCCAACAGCCACTCCGGAGATGTGTATGGTGTTTCCTGAAACATCTAAAAAACAAAGCAACAGAGCCTAGGGCACTTCCACATATGGTCCTATAGCTTAGGGAAATTGAAATAAAAAAGACACAGCCACCCCTAAGTTTGGGAAGGCTCTGTTTACAAGAAACTCGTTTATGGGACAAGTTCAAAATCGCAGAAAGTGAAAAATGGATAAAGCAGTTGTGGTACTTACGTACAATGCAATATCACTCAGCAATGAAATCTATGTCATCAGGCCCGTAGAAGCATAATGAGTGGATTCAGGTATGATGATTCTATCTGAAATAAGTCACACAGAAAAAGAAACATAAGATATCACTAATACACGGAATGTAAACTTGGCTACACAGGAACTGCATTACAAAACTGAACAGGGTCTCAAATTTAGAAAACCAACTTATGCTTGCTTAAGGGGAAAGGTGAGTTGGGGTGCTGCATAAAACTAGAGATTGAAATGAGCATAGATAAAGTTCCTTAAGCCAAATATGGAATAGACAAGAGCTACTCCTTGCTCAATGAAATGGACTCAACACCCCATATTAAACGCCTAAGAATGTAGCTGACTAGTAAGTATCTTAAAACCTATGGATTGCTATGTCTCCAAAAGAGAATCAAGCGTGTGTACAGGGGCATGAACGCAGCAGTGATAGGATTGGAGAGGTTCGGTGAGCAAATGAAGACCCTTTGAAGTCACATTGCATGGTACCCATTCCACGGGTCTCAACTCTCCAGGTTTAAGGGATTCTTCCTTCAGCTAAATCATGCATGTGGAACCCAGAGTATGATCAACCATGTGATCGGGAGACGTGTTCCAATATGTCTCAGTTCTCGTCCCCTGGTATTCGGGTGCAACATTACAGACGCTTTACTAACACTCTCCCGACTTGGAGAGTCAGTGCCTTTCACCTCCTGTTTGGCCCAGTTTGCAATTTCTGTGGAAGATGAACAGGAATAGGGAGAACCAATGAGAGACTAGCTGGAGGTGTCTGGACGGGGAAATTTAACTCTCATTTCCCACCAGGAAGAGGAATTAACCAAAGGCTCAGCGTGCCGTGCCGGAACCAGATTAGGGCCTGAAGCAATCCTGCGGTGTTGCGCGCAGCTCACAAGAAAGCGAGTTGAAGAAAGGAGCTCAGGGGCACTGTCATTCACAAACCTGCAGAGTTATAAATGACAGCTATCGTCCAAAAATATACTGAAGTAAGGCTGCCAAGAGGACTTGAAAGTGGGGCAGAATTGCAGGAAACCGATTTCAGGAGGTAGACTGGAATTGCATTTAAAGCATAGGAAAAGAGGCAGAACGTCGACAATGATGCACTTGGCCAAAATGTGCGTATGCGTTTTTTCCTGAATATATTCAGGAAAAAACGCATATGCCCTTTTTGGCCAACCAAGCAAGCTTGCAAAGGAAATCTGCACTACAATGAAGTCTCACTTCCCCCCGGTCAAAGGGCCATCTGAAAAAAGTGTAAAATCCAGAAAGGCACGACAGGCCATGGAGAACTGGGAGCCTTGTTATGCTGATGGGCGGGATGTAAATTGCCAACAGCCACTCGGGAGAAGTGTATGGTGTTTCCTGAAACATCTAAAAAACAAAGCAACGGAGCCTAGGGCACTTCCACTTATGGTCCTATAGCTTAGGGAAATTAAAATCAAAAAGACACAGCCACCCCAAAGTTTGGGACGGCTCTGTTTACAAGAACCACATTTACGGGACAAGTTCAATATCGCAGAAAGTGAAAAATGGATAAAGAAGTTGTGGTACTTACGTACAATGCAATATCACTCAGCAATGAAATCTATGTCATCAGGCCCGTAGCAGCATAATGAGTGGATTCAGGTATGATGATTCTAACTGAAATAAGTCACACAGAAAAAGAAACATCATAAGATATCACTAATACACGGAATGTAAACTTGGCTACACAGGAACTGGATTACATAACAGAACAGGGTCTCAAATTTAGAAAACCAACTTATGCTTGCTTAAGGGCAAAGGTGATTTGGGGTGCTGCATAAAACCAGAGATTGAAATGAGCACAGATAAAGTTCCTTAATCCAAATATGTAATAGACAAGAGCTACTCCTTGCTCAACGAAATGGACTCAACACCCCATATTAAACGCCTAAGAATGTACCTGACTAGTAAGTATCTTAAAACCTATCGATCGCTATGTCTCGGAAAGAGAATCAAGCATGTGTACAGGGGCATAAACGCAGCAGTGACAGGATTGGAGAGGTTCGGTGAGCAAATGAAGACCCTTTGAAGTCATATTGCATGGTACCCATTCCACGGGTCTCAACTCTCCAGGTTTAAGGGATTCTTCCTTCAGCTAAATCATGCATGTGGAACCCAGAGTATGATCAACCGTGTGATTGGGAGACGTGTTCCAATATGTCTCAGTTCTCGTCCCCTGGTACTCGGGTGCAACATTCCAGACGCTTTACTAACACTCTCCCGACTTGGAGAGTCAGTGCCTTTAACCTCCTGTTTGGCCCAGTTTGCAATTTCTGCGGAAGATGAACAGGAATAGGGAGAACCAATGAGAGACTAGCTGGAGGTGTCTGGACGGGCAAATTTAACTCTCATTTCCCACCAGGAAGACGAATTAACCAAAGGCTCAGCGTGCCGTGCCGGAACCAGATTAGGGCCTGAAGCAATCCTGCGGTGTTGCGGCCAGCTCACAAGAAAGCGAGTTGAAGAAAGGAGCTCAGGGGCACTGTAATTCACAAACGTGCAGAGTTATAAATGACAGCTATCGTCCAAAAATATACTGAAGTAAGGCTGCCAAGAGGACTTGAGAGCGGAGCAGAATTACAGGAAACCGATTTCAGGAGGTAGACTGGAATTGCATTTAAAGCATAGGAAAAGAGGCAGAACGTCCACAATGATGCACTTGGCCAAAAAGTGCGTATGTGTTTTTTCCTGAATATATTCAGGAAAAAACGCATACACACTTCTTGGCCAACCAAGCAAGCTTGCAAAGGAAATCTGCACTACAATGAAGTCTCACTTCCCCCCGGTCAACAGGGCCATCTGAAAAAACTGTAAAATCCAGAAAGACAGGACAGGCCATGGAGAACTGGGAGCCTTGTTATGCTGAAGGGCGGGATGTAAATTGCCAACAGCCACTCGGGAGAAGTGTATGGTGTTTCCTGAAACATATAAAAAACAAAGCAACAGAGCCTAGGGCACTTCCACTTATGGTCCTATAGCTTAGGGAAATTAAAATCAAAAAGACACAGCCACCCCAATGTTTGGGACGGCTCTGTTTACAAGAACCTCGTTTACGGTACAAGTTCAATTTCGCAGAAAGTGAAAAATGGATAAAGAAATTGTGGTACTTACGTACAATGCAATATCACTCAGCAATGAAATCTATTTCATCAGGCCCGTAGCAGCATAATGAGTGGATTCAGGTATGATGATTCTAACTGAAATAAGTCGCACAGAAAAAGAAACATCATAAGATATCACTAATACACGGAATGTAAACTTGGCTACACAGGAACTGGATTACAAAACAGAACAGGGTCTCAAATTTAGAAAACCAACTTATGCTTGCTTAAGGGGAAAGGTGAGTTGGGGTGCTGCATAGAACCAGAGATTGAAATGAGCACAGATAAAGTTCCTTAAGCCAAATATGTAATAGACAAGAGCTACTCCTTGCTCAACGAAATGGACTCAACACCCCATATTAAACGCCTAAGAATGTACCTGACTAGTAAGTATCTTAAAAGCTATGGATTGCTATGTCTCTGAAAGAGAATCAAGCGTGTGTACAGGGGCATAAACGCAGCAGTGATAGGATTGGAGAGGTTCGGTGAGCAAATGAAGACCCTTTGAAGTCATATTGCATGGTACCCATTCCACGGGTCTCAACTCTCCAGGTTTAAGGGATTCTTCCTTCAGCTAAAACATACATGTGGAACCCAGAGTATGATCAACCGTGTGATCCGGAGACGTGTTCAACTACGTCTCAGTTTTCGTCCCCTGCTACTCGGGTGCCATATTTCAGACACATTACTAACACTCTACCGACTTGGAGAGTCAGTGCCTTTAACCTCCTGTTTGGCCCAGTTTGCAATTTCTGCGGAAGATGAACAGGTATAGGGAGAACTAATGAGAGACTAGCTGGAGGTGTCTGGACGGGCAAATTTAACTCTCATTTCCCACCAGGAAGAGGAATTAACCAAAGGCCCAGCGTGCCTTGCCAGAACAAGATTAGGGCCTGAAACAATCCTGTGGTGTTGCGGCCAGCTCACAAAAAAGCGAGTTGAACAGAGAAGCTCAGGGGCACTGTAATTCACAAACCTGCAGAGTTATAAATGACAGCTATCGTCGAAAAATATACTGAAGTAAGCCTGCCAAGAGGACTTTAAAGCGGGGCAGAATTGCAGGAAACCGATTTCAGGAGGTAGACTGGAATTGCATTTAAAGCATAGGAATAGAGGCAGAACGTGGACAATGATGCTCTTGGCCAAAAAGGGCATATGCGTTTTTTCCTGAATATATTCAGGAAAAAACGCATATGCCCTTTTTGGCCAACCAAGCAAGCTTGCAAAGGAAATCTGCACTACAATGAAGTCTCACTTCCTTCCATTCAAAAGGGCCATCTGAAAAAAGTGTAAAATCCAGAAAGGCAGGACAGGCCATGGAGAACTGGAAGCCTTGTTATGCTGATGGGCGGGATGTAAATTGCCAACAGCCACTGAGGAGAAGTGTATGGTGTTTCCTGAAACATCTAAAAAACAAAGCAACAGAGCCTAGGGCACTTCCACTTATGGTCCTATAGCTTAGGGAAATTAAAATCAAAAAGACACAGCCGCCCCAAAGTTTGGGACGGCTCTATTTACAAGAACCTCGTTTACAGAACAAGTTCAATATAGCAGAAAGTGAAAAATGGATAAAGAAGTTGTGGTACTTACGTACAATGCAATATCACTTAGCAGTGAAATCTATGTCATCAGGCTTGCAGCAGAATAATGAGTGGATTCAGGTATGATGATTCTAACTGAAATAAGTCACACAGAAAAAGAAACATCATAAGATGTCACTAATACACGGAATGTAAACTTGGCTACATAGGAACTGAATTACAAAACAGAACAGGGTCTCAAATTTAAAAAACCAACTTATGCTTGCTTTAGGGGAAAGGTGAGTTGGGGTGCTGCATAAAACCAGAGATTGAAATGAGCACAGATAAACTTACTTAAGCCAAATATGGAATAGACAAGAGCTACTCCTTGCTCAACGAAATGGACTCAACACCCCATATTAAACGCCTAAGAATGTACCTGACTAGTAAGTATTTTAAAACCTTTGGATCGCTATGTCTCCGAAAGAGAATCCAGCGTGTGTACATGGGCATAAACGCAGCAGTGATAGGATTGGAGAGGTTCAGTGAGCAAATGAAGACCCTTTGAAGTCATATTGCATGGTACCCATTCCACGGGTCTCAACTCTCCAGGTTTAAGGGATTCTTCCTTCAGCTAAAACATGCATGTGGAACCCAGAGTATGATCAACCGTGTGATCGGGAGACGTGTTCAAATATGTCTCAGTTGTCGTCCCCTGGTACTCGGGTGCAACATTCCAGACGCTTTACTAACACTCTCCCGACTTGGAGAGTCAGTGCCTTTAACCTCCTGTTTGGTCCAGTTTGCAATTTCTGCGGAAGATGAACAGGAGTAGGGAGAACCAATGAGAGACTAGCTGGAGGTGTCTGGACGGGCAAATTTAACTCTCATTTCCCACCAGGAAGAGGAATTAACCAAAGGCTCAGCGTGCCGGGCCGGAACCAGATTAGGGCCTGAAGCAATCCTGCAGTGTTGCGGCCAGCTCACAAGAAAGCGAGTTGAAGAAAGGAGCTCAGGGGCACTGTAATTCACAAACCTACAGAGTTATAAATGACACTTAACATCCAAAAATATACTGAAGTAAGGCTGCCAAGAGGACTTGAAAGCGGGGCAGAATTGCAGGAAACCGATTTCAGGAGGTAGACTGGAATTGCATTTAAAGCATGGGAAAAGACGCAGAACGTCGACAATGATGCACTTGGCCAAAAAGGGCGTATGTGTTTTTTCCTGAATATATTCAGGAAAAAACGCATACGCCCTTTTTGGCCAACCAAGCAAGCTTGCAAAGGAAATCTGCACTACAATGAAGTCTCACTTCCCCTGGTCAAAAGGGCCATCTGAATAAAGTGTAAAATCCAGAAAGGCAGGACAGGTCATGGAGAACTGGGAGCCTTGTTATGCTGATGGGCGGGATGTAAATTGCCAACAGCCACTCCGGAGAAGTGTATGGTGTTTCTTGAAACATCTAAAAAACAAAGCAACAGAGCCTAGGGCACTTCCACTTATGGTCCTATAGCTTAGGGAAATTAAAATCTAAAAACAGAGCCACCCCAATGTTTGGGGCGGCTCTGTTTACAAGAACCTCGTTTATGGTACAAGTTCAATATCGCAGAAAGTGAAACATGGATAATGAAGTTGTGGTACTTACGTACAATGCAATATCACTCAGCAATGAAATCTATGTCATCAGGCCCGTAGCAGCATAATGAGTGGATTCAGGTATGATGATTCTAACTGAAATAAGTCACACAGAAAAAGAAACATCATAAGATAGCACTAATACACGGAATGTAAACTTTGCTACACAGGAACTGAATTACAAAACAGAACAGGGTCTCAAAATTAGAAAACCAACTTATGCTTGCTTAAGGGGAAAGGTGAGTTGGTGTGCTGCAGAAAACCAGAGATTGAAATGAGCACAGATAAAGTTCCTTAAGCCAAATATGTAATCAACAAGAGCTACCTCTTGCTCAACGAGATGGATTCAACACCCCATATTAAACGCCTAAGAATGTACCTGACTAGTAAGTTATCTTAAAACCTATGGATTGCTATGTCTCCGAAAGAGAATCAAGCGTGTGTACAGGGGTATAAACTCAGCAGTGATAGGATTGGAGAGCTTCGGTGAGCAAATGAAGACCCTTTGAAGTCATATTGCATGGTACCCATTCCACGGGTCCCAACTCTCCAGGTTTAAGGGATTCTTCCTTCAGGTAAAATATGCATGTGTAACCCAGAGTATGATCAACCGTGTGATCAGGAGACGTGTTCAAATATGTCTCAGTTCTCGTCCCCTGGTACTCGGGTGCAACATTCCAGACGCTTTACTAACACTCTCCCGACTTGGAGAGTCAGTGCCTTTAACCTCCTGTTTGGCCCAGTTTGCAATTTCTGCAAAAGATGAACAGGAATAGGGAGAACCAATGAGAGACTAGCTGGAGGTTTCTGGACGGGTAAATTTAACTCTCATTTCCCACCAGGAAGAGGAATTAACCAAAGGCTCAGCGTGCCGTGCCGGAACCATATTAGGGCCTGAAGCAATCCTGCGGTGTTGCGGCCAGCTCACAAGAAAGCGAGTTGAAGAAAGGAGCTCAGGGGCACTGTAATTCACAAACCTGCAGAGTTATAAATGACAGCTATCGTCCAAAAATATACTGAAATAAGGCTGCCAAGAGGACCTGAAAGCGGGGCAGAATTGCAGGAAACCGATTTCATGAGGTAGACTGGAATTACATTTAAAGCATAGGAAAAGAGGCAGAACGTCGATAATGATGCACTTGGCCAAAAAGTGCGTATGCGTTCTTTCCTGAATATATTCAGGAAAAAACGCTTATGCCCTTTTTGGCCAACCAAGCAAGCTTGCAAAGGAAATCTGCAGTACAATGAAGTCTCACTTCCCCCCGGTCAAAAGGGTCATCTGAAAAAAGTGTAAAATCCAGAAACGCAGGACAGGCCATGGAGAACTGGGAGCCTTGTTATGCTGATGGGCGGGATGTAAATTGCCAACAGCCACTCTGGAGAAGTGTATGGTGTTTCCTGAAACATCTAAAAAACAAAGCAAGAGAGCCTAGGACACTTCCACTTACGGTCCTATAGCTTAGGGAAATTAAAATCAAAAAGACACAGCCACCCCAAAATTTGGGACGGCTCTGTTTACAAGAACCGCGTTTATGGTACAAGTTCAATATCGCAGAAAGTGAAAAATGGATGAAGAAGTTGTGGTACTTACGTACAATGCAATATCAGTCTGCAATGAAATCTATCTCATCAGGCCCGTAGCAGCATAATGAGTGGATTCAGGTATGATGATTCTAACTGAAATAAGTCACACAGAAAAAGAAACATCATAAGATATCACTAATACACGGAATGTAAACTTTGCTACACAAAAATTGAATTACAAAACAGAACAGGGTCTCAAATTTGGAAAACCAACTTATGCTTGCTTAAGGGGAAAGGTGAGATTGTGTGCTGCAGAAAACCAGAGATTGAAATGAGCACAGATAAAGTTACTTAAGCCAAATATGGAATAGACAAGAGCTACTCCTTGCTCAACGAAATGGACTCAACACCCCATATTAAACGCCTAAGAATGTACCTGACTAGTAAGTATCTTAAAACCTATGGATTGCTATGTCTCTGAAAGAGAATCAAGCATGTGTACAGGGGCATAAACGCAGCAGTGATAGGATTGTTGAGGTTCAGTGAGCAAATGAAGACCCTTTGAAGTCATATTGCATGGTACCCATTCCACGGGTCTCAACTCTCAAGGTTTAAGGGATTCTTCCTTCAGCTAAAACATGCATGTGGAACCCAGAGTATGATCAACCGTGTGATCGGGAGACGTGTTCCAATATGTCTCAGTTCTCGTCCCCTGGTACTCGTCTGCAACATTCCAGAAGCTTTACTAACACTCTCCCAACTTGGAGAGTCAGTGCCTTTAACCTCCTGTTTGGCCAGTTTTCAATTTCTGCGGAATATTTCCAGGAATAGGGAGAACCAATGACAGACTAGCTGGAGGTGTCTGGATGGGCAAATATAACTCTCATTTCCCACCAGGAAGACGAATTAACCAAACGCTCAGCGTGCCGTGCCGGAACCAGATTAGGGCCTGAAGCAATCCTGCGGTGTTGCGGCCAGCTCACAAGAAAGCGAGTTGAAGAAAGGAGCTCAGGGGCACTGTAATTCACAAACCTGCACAGTTATAAATGACAGCTATCGTCCAAAAATATACTGAAGTAAGGCTGCCAAGAGGACTTGAAAGCGGGGCAGAATTGCAGGAAACCGATTTCAGGAGGTAGACTGGAATTGCATTTAAAGCATAGGAAAAGAGGCAGAACATCGACAATCATGCACTTGGCCAAACAGGGCGTATGCGGTTTTTCCTGAATATATTCAGGAAAAAACACAAACGCCCTTTTTGGCCAAGCAAGCAATCTTGCAAAGGAAATCTGCACTACAATGAAGTCTCACTTCCCCGGGTCAAAAGGGCCATCTAAATAAAGTGTAAAATCCAGAAAGGCAGGACAGGCCATGGAGAACTGGGAGCCTTGTTATGCTGATGGGCGGGATGTAAATTGCCAACAGCCACTCCGAAGAAGTGTATGGCATTTCCTGAAACATCTAAAAAACAAAGCAACAATGCCTAGGGCACTTCCACTTATGGTCCTATAGCTTAGGGAAATTAAAATCAAAAAGACACAGCCACCCCAAAGTTTGGGACGGTTCTGTTTACAAGAACCTCGTTTACGGTACAAGTTCAATATCGCAGATAGTGAAAAATGGATAAAGATATGTTGGTACTTACGTACAATGCAATATCACTCAGCAATGAAATCTATGTCATCAGGCCCGTAGCAGCATAATGAGTGGATTCAGGTATGATGATTCTAACTGAAATAAGTCACACAGAAAAAGAAACATCATAGGATATCACTAATACATGGAAAGTAAACTTGGCTACACAGGAACTGGATTACAAAACAGAACAGGGTCTCAAATGTAGAAAACCAACTTATGCTTGCTTAAGGGGAAAGGTGAGTTGGGGTGCTGCATAAAACCAGAGATTGAAATGAGCACAGATAAAGTTCCTTAAGTCAAATATGGAATAGACAAGAGCTACTCCTTGCTCAACGAAATGGACTCAACACCCCATATTAAACGCCTAAGAATGTACCTGACAAGTAAGTATCTTAAAACCTATGGATTGCTATGTCTCCGATAGAGAATCAAGCGTGTGTACAGGGGCATAAACGCAGGAGTGATAAGATTGGAGAGGTTCGGTGAGCAAATGAAGACCCTTTGAAGTCATATTGCATGGTACCCATTCCACGGGTCTCAACTCACCAGGTTTAAGGGATTCTTTCTTCAGCTAAAACATGCATGTTGAAGCCAGAGTATGATCAACCGTGTGATCGGGAGACGTGTTCAAATATGTCTCAGTTGTCCTCCCCTGGTACTCGGGTGCAACCTTCCATACGCTTTATTAACGCTCTCCCGACTTGGAGAGTCAGTGCCTTTAACCTCCTGTTTGGCCCAGTTTGCAATTTCTGCAGAAGATGAACAGGAATAGGGAGAACCAATGAGAGACTAGATGGAGGTGTCTGGACGGGTAAATTTAGCTCTCATTTCCCACCAGGAAGAGGAATTAACCAAAAGCTCAGCGTGCCGTACCGGAACCAGATTAGGGCCTGAAGCAATCCTGCGGTATTGCGGCCAGCTCACAAGAAAGCGAGTTGAAGAAAGGAGCTCAGGGGCACTGTAATTCACAAACCTGCAGAGTTATAACTGACAGCTATCGTCCAAAAATATACTGAAGTAAGGCTGCCAAGAGGACTTGAAAGCGGGGCAGAATTGCAGGAAACCGATTTCAGGAGGTAGACTGGAATTGCATTTAAAGCATAGGAACAGGCAGAACTTCGACAATGATGCACTTGGCCAAAAAGGGCGTATGCGTTCTTTCCTGAATATATTCAGGAAAAAACGCATACGCCCTTTTTGGCCAACCAAGCAAGCTTGCAAAGGAAATCTGCACTACAATGAAGTCTCACTTCCCCCCGGTCAAAAGGGCCATCTGAAAAAAGTGTAAAATCCAGAAAGGCAGGACAGGCCATGGAGAACTGGGAGCCTTGTTATGCTGATGGGCGGGATGTAAATTGCCAACAGCCACTCTGGAGAAGTGTATGGTGTTTCCTGAAACAGTTAAAAAACAAAGCAACAGAGCCTAGGGCACTTCCACTTATGGTCCTATAGCTTAGGGAAATTAAAATCTAAAAGACACAGCCACCCCAATGTTTGGGACGGCTCTGTGTACAAGAACCTCATTAACGGTACAACTTCAATATCGCAGAAAGCAAAAAATGGATAAACAAGTTGTGGTACTTATGTACAATACAATAACACTCAGCAATGAAATCTATGTCATCAGGCCTGTAGCAGCATAATGAGTGGATTCAACTATGATGATTCTAACTGAAATAAGTCACACAGAAAAAGAAACATCATAAGATATCACTAATACACGGAATGTAAACTTGGCTACACAGGAACTGGATTACAAAACAGAACAGGGTCTCAAATTTAGAAAACCAACTTATGGTTGCTTAAGGGGAAAGGTGAGTTGGGGTGCTGCATAAAACCAGAGATTGAAATGAGCACAGATAAAGTTCCTTAAGCCAAATATGGAATAGACAAGAGCTACTCCTTGCTCAACGAAATGGACTCAACACCCCATATTAAACACCTAAGAATTTACCTGACTAGTATCTTAAAACCTCTGGATTGCTATGTCTCCGAAAGAGAATCAAGCGTGTGTACAGGGGCATAAACGCAGCAGTGATAGGATTGGAGAGGTTCGGTGAGCAAATGAAGACCCTTTGAAGTCATATTGCATGGTACCCATTCCACAGGTCTCAACTCTCCAGATTTAAGGGATTCTTCCTTCAGCTAAAACATGCATGTGGAACCCAGAGTATGATCAACCGTGTGATCGGGAGACGTGTTCATATATGTCTCAGTTTTCATTCCCTGGTACTCGGGTGCAATATTCCAGACGCTTTACTAACACTCTCCCGACTTGGAGAGTCAGTGCCTTTAACCTCCTGTTTGGCCCAGTTTGCAATTTCTGCAGAAGATGAACAGGAATAGGGAGAACCAATGAGAGACTAGCTGGAGGTGTCTGGACGGGCAAATTTAACTCTCATTTCCCACCAGGAAGAGGAATTAACCAAAGGCTCAGCGGGCCGTGCCGGAACCAGATTAGGGCCTGAAGCAATCCTGCGGTGTTGCGGCCAGCTCACAAGAAAGCGAGTTGAAGAAAGGAGCTCAGGGGCACTGTAATTCACAAACCTGCAGAGTTATAAATGACAGCTATCGTCCAAAAATATACTGAAGTAAGGCTGCCAAGAGGACTTGAAAGCGGGGCAGAATTGCAGGAAACCGATTTCAGGAGGTAGACTGGAATTGCATTTAAAGCATAGGAAAAGAGGCAGAAGGTCGACAATGATGCACTTGGCCAAAAAGGGTGTATGCGTTCTTTCCTGAATATATTCAGGAAAAAACACATACGCCCTTTTTGGCCAAGCAAGCAATCTTGCAAAGGAAATCTGCACTACAATGAAGTCTCACTTCCCCGGGTCAAAAGGGCCAACTGAATAAAGTGTAAAATCCAGAAAGGCAGGACAGGCCATGGAGAACTGGGAGCCTTGTTATGCTGATGGGCGGGATGTAAATTGCCAACAGCCACTCTGGAGAAGTGTATGGCGTTTCCTGAAACATCTAAAAAACAAAGCAACAGTGCCTAGGGCACTTCCACTTATGGTCCTATAGATTAGGGAAATTAAAATCAAAAAGACACAGCCACCCCAAAGTTTGGGACGGCTCTGTTTTCAAGAACCTCGTTTACGGTACAAGTTCAATATCGCAGATAGTGAAAAATGGATAAAGATATGTTGGTACTTACGTATAAGGCAATATCACTCAGCAATGAAATCTACGTCATCAGGCCCGTAGCAGCATAATGAGTGGATTCAGGTATGATGATTCTAACTGAAATAAGTCACACAGAAAAAGAAACATCATAGGATATCACTAATACACGGAAAGTAAACTTGGCTACACAGGAACTGGATTACAAAACAGAACAGGGTCTCAAATGTAGAAAACCAACATATGCTTGCTTAAGGGGAAAGGTGAGTTGGGGTGCTGCAGAAAACCAGAGATTGAAATGAGCACAGATAAAGTTCCTTAAGCCAAATATGGAATAGACAAAGCTACTCCTTGCTCAACGAAATGGACTCAACACCCCATATTAAACGCCTAAGAATGTACCTGACAAGTAAGTATCTTAAAACCTATGGATTGCTATGTCTCCGAAAGAGAATCAAGCGTGTGTACAGGGGCATAAACGCAGGAGTGATAAGATTGGAGAAGTTCCGTGAGCAAATGAAGACCCTTTGAAGTCATATTGCATGGTACCCATTCCACGGGTCTCAACTCACCAGGTTTAAGGGATTCTTTCTTCAGCTAAAACATGCATGTTGAAGCCAGAGTATGATCAACCATGTGATCGGGAGACGTGTTCAAATATGTCTCAGTTCTCCTCCCCTGGTACTCGGGTGCAACATTCCATATGCTTTACTAATGCTCTCCCGACTTGGAGAGTCAGTGCCTTTAACCTCCTGTTTGGCCCAGTTTGCAATTTCTGCGGAAGATGAACAGGAATAGGGAGAACCAATGAGACACTAGCTGGAGGTGTCTGGACGGGTAAATTTAGCTCTCATTTCCCACCAGGAAGAGGAATTAACCAAAAGCTCAGCGTGCCATACCGGATCCAGATTAGGGCCTGAAGCAATCCTGCGATATTGCGGCCAGCTCACAAGAAAGCGAATTGAAGAAAGGAGCTCAGGGGCACTGTAATTCACAAACCTGCAGAGTTATAAATGACAGCTATCGTCCAAAAATATACTGAAGTAAGGCTGCCAAGAGGACTTGAAAGCGGGGCAGAATTGCAGGAAACCGATTTCAGGAGGTAGACTGGAATTGCATTTAAAGCAGAGGAAAAGAGGCAGAACTTCGACAATGATGCACTTGGCCAAAAAGGGCGTATGCGTTTTTTCCTGAATATATTCAGGAAAAAACGCATACGCCCTTTTTGGCCAACCAAGCAAGCTTGCAAAGGAAATCTGCACTACAATGAAGTCTCACTTCCCCAGGTCAAAAGGGCCATCTGAAAAAAGTGTAAAATCCAGAAAGGCAGGACAGGCCATGGAGAACTGGGAGCCTTGTTATGCTGATGGGCGGGATGTAAATTGCCAACAGCCACTCGGGAGAAGTGTATGGTGTTTCCTGAAACAGTTAAAAAACAAAGCAACAGAGCCTAGGGCACTTCCACTTATGGTCCTATAGCTTAGGGAAATTAAAATCTAAAAGAAACAGCCACCCCAATGTTTGGGATGGCTCTGTTTACAAGAACCTCGTTAACGGTACAAGTTCAATATCGCAGAAAATGAAAAATGGATAAAGAAGTTGTGGTACTTACGTACAATGCAATATCACTCAGCAATGAAATCTATGTCATCAGGCCCGCAGCAGCATAATGAGTGGATTCAGGTATGATGATTCTAACTGAAATAAGTCACACAGAAAAAGAAACATCATAAGATATCACTAATACACGGAATGTAAACTTGGCTACACAGGAACTGAATTACAAAACAGAACAGGGTCTCAAATTTAGAAAACCAACTTATGCTTTCTTAAGGGGAAAGGTGAGTTGGGGTGCTGCATAAAACCAGAGATTGAAATGAGCACAGATAAAGTTCCTTAAGCTAAATATGGAATAGACAAGAGCTACCTCTTGTTCAATGAGATGGACTCAACACCCCATATTAAACGCCTAAGAATGTAGCTGATTAGTAAGTATCTTAAAACCTATGGATTGCTATTTCTCCGAAAGAGAATCAAGCGTGTGTACAGGGGCATAAACGCAGCAGTGATAGGATTGGAGAGGTTCGGTGAGCAAATGAAGACCCTTTGAAGTCATATTGCATGGTACCCATTCCACGGGTCTCAGCTCTCCAGGTTTAAGGGATTCTTCCTTCAGGTAAAACATGCATGTGGAACCCAGAGTATGATCAACCGTGTGATCGGGAGACGTGTTCAAATATGTCTCAGTTGTCGTCCCCTGGTACTCGGGTGCAACATTCCAGACGCTTTACTAACACTCTCCCGACTTGGAGAGTCAGTGCCTTTAACCTCCTGTTTGGCCCAGTTTAAAATTTCAGTGGAAGATGAACAGGAATAGGGAGAACCAATGAGAGACTAGCTGGAGGTGTCTGGACGGGCAAATTTAACTCTCATTTCCCACCAGGAAGAGGAATTAACCAAAGGCTCAGCATGCCGTGCCGGAAAGAGATTAGGGCCTGAAGCTATCCTGCGGTGTTGCGGCCAGCTCACAAGAAAGCGAGTTGAATAAAGGAGCTCAGGGGCACTGTAATTCAAAAACCTACAGAGTTATAAATGACAGCTATCGTCCAAAAATATAGTGAAGAAAGGCTGCCAAGAGGACTTGAATGCGGGGCAGAATTACAGGCAACCAATTTCAGAAGGTAGACTGGAATTGCATTTAAAGCATAGGAAAAGAGGCAGAACGTGGAAAATGATGCACTTGGCCAAAAAGGGCGTATGCGTTTTTTCCTGAATATATTCAGGAAAAAACGCATACGCCCTTTTTGGCCAACCAAGCAAGCTTGCAAAGGAAATCTGCACCACAATGAAGTCTCACTTCCCCCCGGTCAAAAGGGCCATCTGAAAAAAGTGTAAAATCCAGAAAGGCAGGACAGGCCATGGAGAACTGGGAGCCTTGTTATGCTGATGGGCGGGATGTAAATTGGCAACAGCCACTGGGGAGAAGTCTATGGTGTTTCCTGAAACATCTAAAAAACAAAGCAACAGAGCCTAGGGCACTTCCACTTATGGTCCTATAGCTTAGGGAAATTAAAATCAAAAAGACACAGCCACCCCAAAGTTTGGGACGGCTCTGTTTACAAGAACCTCGTGTACGGTACAAGTTCAATATCGCAGAAAGTGAAAAATGGATAAAGAATTTGTGGTACTTACGTACAATGCAATATCACTCAGCAATTAAATCTATGTCATCAGGCCCGTAGCAGCATAATGAGTGGATTCAGGTATGATGATTCTAACTGAAATAAGTCACACAGAAAAAGAAACATCATAAGATATCACTAATACACGGAATGTAAACTTGGCTACACAGGAACTGGATTACAAAACAGAAGAGGGTCTCAAATTTAGAAAACCAACTTATGCTTGCTTAAGGGGAAGGTGAGTTGGGGTGCTGCATAAAACCAGAGATTGAAATGAGCACAGATAAAGTTCCTTAAGCCAAATATGGAATAGACAAGAGCTACTCCTTGCTCAACGAAATGGACTCAACACCCCATATTAAACGCCTAAGAATGCACCTGACTAGTAAGTATCTTAAAACCTATGGATTGCTATGTCTCCGAAAGAGAATCAAGCGTGTGTACAGGGGCATAAACGCAGCAGTGATAGGATTGGAGAGGTTCGGTGAGCAAATGAAGACCCTTTGAAGTCATATTGCATGGTACCCATTCCACGGGTCTCAACTCTCCAGGATTAAGGGATTCTTCCTTCAGCTAAAACATGCATGTGGAACCCAGAGTATGATCAACCGTGTGATCAGGAGACGTGTTCAAATATGTCTCAGTTTTCATCCCCTGGTACTCGGGTGCAATATTCCAGACGCTTTACTAACACTCTCCCGACTTGGAGAGTCAGTGCCTTTAACCTCCTGTTTGGCCCAGTTTGCAATTTCTGCAGAAGATGAACAGGAATAGGGAGAACCAATGAGAGACTAGCTGGAGGTGTCTGGACGGGCAAATTTAACTCTCATTTCCCACCAGGAAGACGAATTAACCAAAGGCTCAGCGTGCCGTGCCGGAACCAGATTAGGGCCTGAAGCAATCCTGCGGTGTTGCGGCCAGCTCACAAGAAAGCGAGTTGAAGAAAGGAGCTCAGGGGCACTGTAATTCACAAACCTGCAGAGTTATAAATGACAGCTATCGTCCAAAAATATACTGAAGTAAGGCTGCCAAGAGGACTTGAAAGCGGGGCAGAATTGCAGGAAACCGATTTCAGGAGGTAGACTGGAATTGCATTTAAAGCATAGGAAAAGAGGCAGAACTTCGACAATGATGCACTTGGCCAAAAAGGGCGTATGCGTTCTTTCCTGAATATATTCAGGAAAAAACGCATACGCCCTTTTTGGCCAACCAAGCAAGCTTGCAAAGGAAATCTGCACTACAATGAAGTCTCACTTCGCCCCTGTCAAAAGGGCCATCTGAAAAAAGTGTAAAATCCAGAAAGGCAGGACAGGCCATGGAGAACTGGGAGCCTTGTTATTCTGATGGGCGGGATGTAAATTGCCAACAGCCACTCTGGAGAAGTGTATGGTGTTTCCTGAAACAGTTAAAAAACAAAGCAACAGAGCCTAGGGCACTTCCACTTATGGTCCTATAGCTTAGGGAAATTAAAATCTAAAAGACACAGCCACCCCAATGTTTGGGACGGCTCTGTGTACAAGAACCTCATTAACGGTACAACTTCAATATCGCAGAAAGCAAAAAATGGATAAACAAGTTGTGGTACTTATGTACAATACAATAACACTCAGTAATGAAATCTATGTCATCAGGCCTGTAGCAGCATAATGAGTGGATTCAGGTATGATGATTCTAACTGAAATAAGTCACACAGAAAAAGAAACATCATAAGATGTCACTAATACACGGAATGTAAACTTGGCTACACAGGAACTGAATTACAAAACAGAACAGGGACTCAAATTTAGAAAACCAACTTATGCTTGCTTAAGGGGAAAGGTGAGTTGGGGTGCTGCATAAAACCAGAGATTGAAATGAGCACAGATAAAGTTCCTTAAGCCAAATATGGAATAGACAAGAGCTACTCCTTGCTCAACGAAATGGACTCAACACCCCATATTAAACGCCTAAGAATGCACCTGACTAGTAAGTATCTTAAAACCTATGGATTGCTATGTCTCCGAAAGAGAATCAAGCGTGTGTACAGGGGCATAAACGCAGCAGTGATAGGATTGGAGAGGTTCGGTGAGCAAATGAAGACCCTTTGAAGTCATATTGCATGGTACCCATTCCACGGGTCTCAACTCTCCAGGATTAAGGGATTCTTCCTTCAGCTAAAACATGCATGTGGAACCCAGAGTATGATCAACCGTGTGATCAGGAGACGTGTTCAAATATGTCTCAGTTTTCATCCCCTGGTACTCGGGTGCAATATTCCAGACGCTTTACTAACACTCTCCCGACTTGGAGAGTCAGTGCCTTTAACCTCCTGTTTGGCCCAGTTTGCAATTTCTGCAGAAGATGAACAGGAATAGGGAGAACCAATGAGAGACTAGCTGGAGGTGTCTGGACGGGCAAATTTAACTCTCATTTCCCACCAGGAAGACGAATTAACCAAAGGCTCAGCGTGCCGTGCCGGAACCAGATTAGGGCCTGAAGCAATCCTGCGGTGTTGCGGCCAGCTCACAAGAAAGCGAGTTGAAGAAAGGAGCTCAGGGGCACTGTAATTCACAAACCTGCAGAGTTATAAATGACAGCTATCGTCCAAAAATATACTGAAGTAAGGCTGCCAAGAGGACTTGAAAGCGGGGCAGAATTGCAGGAAACCGATTTCAGGAGGTAGACTGGAATTGCATTTAAAGCATAGGAAAAGAGGCAGAACTTCGACAATGATGCACTTGGCCAAAAAGGGCGTATGCGTTCTTTCCTGAATATATTCAGGAAAAAACGCATACGCCCTTTTTGGCCAACCAAGCAAGCTTGCAAAGGAAATCTGCACTACAATGAAGTCTCACTTTGCCCCGGTCAAAAGGGCCATCTGAAAAAAGTGTAAAATCCAGAAAGGCAGGACAGGCCATGGAGAACTGGGAGCCTTGTTATTCTGATGGGCGGGATGTAAATTGCCAACAGCCACTCTGGAGAAGTGTATGGTGTTTCCTGAAACAGTTAAAAAACAAAGCAACAGAGCCTAGGGCACTTCCACTTATGGTCCTATAGCTTAGGGAAATTAAAATCTAAAAGACACAGCCACCCCAATGTTTGGGACGGCTCTGTGTACAAGAACCTCATTAACGGTACAACTTCAATATCGCAGAAAGCAAAAAATGGATAAACAAGTTGTGGTACTTATGTACAATACAATAACACTCAGTAATGAAATCTATGTCATCAGGCCTGTAGCAGCATAATGAGTGGATTCAGGTATGATGATTCTAACTGAAATAAGTCACACAGAAAAAGAAACATCATAAGATGTCACTAATAAACGGAATGTAAACTTGGCTACACAGGAACTGAATTACAAAACAGAACAGGGACTCAAATTTAGAAAACCAACTTATGCTTGCTTAAGGGGAAAGGTGAGTTGGGGTGCTGCATAAAACCAGAGATTGAAATGAGCACAGATAAAGTTCCTTAAGCCAAATATGGAATAGACAAGAGCTACTCCTTGCTCAACGAAATGGACTCAACACCCCATATTAAACGCCTAAGAATGCACCTGACTAGTAAGTATCTTAAAACCTATGGATTGCTATGTCTCCGAAAGAGAATCAAGCGTGTGTACAGGGGCATAAACGCAGCAGTGATAGGATTGGAGAGGTGCGGTGAGCAAATGAAGACCCTTTGAAGTCATATTGCATGGTACCCATTCCACAGGTCTCAACTCTCCAGATTTAAGGGATTCTTCCTTCAGCTAAAACATGCATGTGGAACCCAGAGTATGATCAACCGTGTGATTGGGAGACGAGTTCAAATATGTCTCAGTTTTCGTCCCCTGGTACTCGGGTGCAACATTCCAGATGCTTTACTAACACTCTCCTGACTTGGAGAGTCAGTGCCTTTAACCTCCTGTTTGGCCCAGTTTGCAATTTCTGCAGAAGATGAACAGGAATAGGGAGAACCAATGAGAGACTAGCTGGAGGTGTCTGGACGGGCCAAATTAACTCTCATTTCCAACGAGGAAGAGGAATTAACCAAAGGCTCAGTGTGCCATGCCGGAACCAGATTAGGGCCTGAAGCAATCATGCGGTGTTGCGGCCAGCTCACAAGAAAGCGAGTTGAAGAAAGGAGCTCAGGGGCACTGTAATTCACAAACCTGCAGAGTTATAAATGACAGCTATCGTCCAAAAATATAGTGAAGTAAGGCTGCCAAGAGGACTTGAAAGCAGGGCAGAATTGCAAGAAACCAATTTCAGGAGGTAGACTGGAATTGCATTTAAAGCATAGGAAAATAGGCAGAACGTCGACAATGATGCACTTGGCCAAAAAGAGCGTATGCGTTCTTTCCTGAATTTATTCAGGAAAGAACGCATACGCCCTTTTTGGCCAACCAAGCAAGCTTGCAAAGGAAATCTGCACTACAATGAAGTCTCACTTCCCCAGGTCAAAAGGGCCATCTGAAAAAAGTGTAAAATCCAGAAAGGCAGGACAGGCCATGGAGAACTGGGAGCCTTGTTATGCTGATGGGCGGGATGTAAATTGCCAACAGCCACTTGAGAGAAGTGTATGGTGTTTCCTGAAACAGTTAAAAAACAAAGCAACAGAGCCTAGGGCACTTCCACTTATGGTCCTATAGCTTAGGGAAATTAAAATCTAAAAGACACAGCCACCCCAATGTTTGGGATGGCTCTGTTTACAAGAACCTCGTTAACGGTACAAGTTTAATATCGCAGAAAATGAAAAATGGATAAAGAAGTTGTGGTACTTACGTACAATGCAATATCACTCAGCAATGAAATCTATGTCATCAAGCCCGCAGCAGCATAATGAGTGGATTCAGGTATGATGATTCTAACTGAAATAAGTCACACAGAAAAAGAAACATCATAAGATATCACTAATACACGGAATGTAAACTTGGCTACACAGGAACTGAATTACAAAACAGAACAGGGTCTCAAATTTAGAAAACCAACTTATGCTTTCTTAAGGGGAAAGGTGAGTTGGGGTGCTGCATAAAACCAGAGATTGAAATGAGCACAGATAAAGTTCCTTAAGCTAAATATGGAATAGACAAGAGCTACCTCTTGTTCAACGAGATGGACTCAACACTCCATATTAAACGCCTAAGAATGTAGCTGATTAGTAAGTATCTTAAAACCTATGGATTGCTATTTCTCCGAAAGAGAATCAAGCGTGTGTACAGGGGCATAAACGCAGCAGTGATAGGATTGGTGAGGTTCGGTGAGCAAATGAATACCCTTTGAAGTCATATTGCATGGTACCCATTCCACGGGTCTCAGCTCTCCAGGTTTAAGGGATTCTTCCTTCAGGTAAAACATGCATGTGGAACCCAGAGTATGATCAACCGTGTGATCGGGAGACGTGTTCAAATATGTCTCAGTTCTCGTCCCCTGGTACTCGGGTGCAACATTCCAGACGCTTTACTAACACTCTCCCGACTTGGAGAGTCAGTGCCTTTAACCTCCTGTTTGGCCCAGTTTAAAATTTCAGCGGAAGATGAACAGGAATAGGGAGAACCAATGAGACACTAGCTGGAGGTGTCTGGACGGGCAAATTTAACTCTCATTTCCCACCAGGAAGAGGAATTAACCAAAGGCTCAGCATGCCGTGCCGGAAAGTGATTAGGGCCTGAAGCTATCCTGCGGTGTTGCGGCCAGCTCACAAGAAAGCGAGTTGAAGAAAGGAGCTCAGGGACACTGTAATTCACAAACCTACAGAGTTATAAATGACAGCTATCGTCCAAAAATATAGTGAAGAAAGGCTGCCAAGAGGACTTGAATGCGGGGCAGAATTGCAGGCAACCGATTTCAGAAGGTAGACTGGAATTGCATTTAAAGCATAGGAAAAGAGGCAGAACGTGGAAAATGATGCACTTGGCCAAAAAGGGCGTATGCGTTTTTTCCTGAATATATTCAGGAAAAAACGCATACGCCCTTTTTGGCCAACCAAGCAAGCTTGCAAAGGAAATCTGCACCACAATGAAGTCTCACTTCCCCCCGGTCAAAAGGGCCATCTGAAAAAAGTGTAAAATCCAGAAAGGCAGGACAGGCCGTGGAGAACTGGGAGCCTTGTTATGCTGATGGGCGGGATGTAAATTGCCAACAGCCACTGGGGAGAAGTCTATGGTGTTTCCTGAAACATCTAAAAAACAAAGCAACAGAGCCTAGGGCACTTCCACTTATGGTCCTATAGCTTAGGGAAATTAAAATCAAAAACACACAGCCACCCCAAACTTTGGGACGGCTCTGTTTACAAGAACCTCGTTTACGGTACAAGTTCAATATCGCAGAAAGCGAAAAATGGATAAAGAAATTGTGGTACTTACGTACAATGCAGTATCACTCAGCACTGACATCTATGTCATCAGGCCCGTAGCAGCATAATGAGTGGATTCAGGTATGATGATTCTAACTGAAATAAGTCACACAGAAAAAGAAACATCATAAGATATCACTAATACAGTGAATGTCAACTTGGCTACACAGGAACTGGAGTAGAAAACAGAACAGGGTCTCAAATTTAGAAAACCAACTTATGCTTGCTTAAGGGGAAAGGTGAGTTGGGGTGCTGCAGAAAACCAGAGATTGAAATGAGCACAGATAAAGTTCCTTAAGCCAAATATGGAATAGACAAGAGCTACTCCTTGCTCAACGAAATGGACTCAACACCCCATATTAAACGCCTAAGAATGTACCTGACAAGTAACTATCTTAAAACCTATGGATTGCTATGTCTCCGAAAGAGAATCAAGCGTGTGTACAGGGGCATAAACGCAGGAGTGATAAGATTGGAGAGGTTCGGTGAGCAAATGAAGACCCTTTGAAGTCATATTGCATGGTACCCATTCCACGGGTCTCAACTCACCAGGTTTAAGGGATTCTTTCTTCAGCTAAAACATGCATGTTTAAGCCAGAGTATGATCAACCATGTGATCGGGAGACGTGTTCAAATATGTCTCAGTTCTCCTCCCCTGGTACTCGGGTGCAACATTCCATACGCTTTACTAATGCTCTCCCGACTTGGACAGTCAGTGCCTTTAACCTCCTGTTTGGCCCAGTTTGCAATTTCTGCAGAAGATGAACAGGAATAGGGAGAACCAATGAGACACTAGCTGGAGGTGTCTGGACGGGTAAATTTAGCTCTCATTTCCCACCAGGAAGAGGAATTAACCAAAAGCTCAGCGTGCCGTACCGGATCCAGATTAGGGCCTGAAGCAATCCTGCGATATTGCGGCCAGCTCACAAGAAAGCGAATTGAAGAAAGGAGCTCAGGGGCACTGTAATTCACAAACCTGCAGAGTTATAAATGACAGCTATCGTCCAAAAATATACTGAAGTAAGGCTGCCAAGAGGACTTGAAAGCGGGGCAGAATTGCAGGAAACCGATTTCAGGAGGTAGACTGGAATTGCATTTAAAGCATAGGAAAAGAGGCAGAACTTTGACAATGATGCACTTGGCCAAAAAGGGCGTATGCGTTCTTTCCTGAATATATTCAGGAAAGAACGCATACGCCCTTTTTGGCCAACCAAGCAAGCTTGCAAAGGAAATCTGCACTACAATGAAGTCTCACTTCCCCAGGTAAAAAGGGCCATCTGAAAAAAGTGTAAAATCCAGAAAGGCAGGACAGGCCACGGAGAACTGGGAGCCTTGTTATGCTGATGGGCGGGATGTAAATTGCCAACAGCCACTGGGGAGAAGTCTATGGTGTTTCCTGAAACATCTAAAAAACAAAGCAACAGAGCCTAGGGCACTTCCACTTATGGTCCTATAGCTTAGGGAAATTAAAATCAAAAAGACACAGCCACCCCAAAGTTTGGGACGGCTCTGTTTACAAGAACCTCGTTTAGGGTACAAGTTCAATATCGCAGAAAGTGAAAAATGGATAAAGAATTTGTGGTACTTAGGTACAATGCAATATCATTCAGCAATGAAATCTATGTCATCAGGCCCGTAGCAGCATAATGAGTGGATTCAGGTATGATGATTCTAACTGAAATAAGTCACACAGAAAAAGAAACATCATAAGATATCACTAATACACGGAATGTAAACTTGGCTACACAGGAACTGGATTACAAAACAGAAGAGGGTCTCAAATTTAGAAAACCAACATGCTTGCTTAAGGGGAAAAGTGAGTTGGGGAGCTGCATAAAACCAGAGATTGAAATGAGAACAGATAAAGTTCCTTAAGCCAAATATGGAATAGACAAGAGCTACTCCTTGCTCAACGAAATGGACTCAACACCCCATATTAAACGCCTAAGAATGCACCTGACTAGTAAGTATCTTAAAACCTATGGATTGCTATGTCTCCGAAAGAGAATCAAGCGTGTGTACAGGGGCATAAACGCAGCAGTGATAGGATTGGAGAGGTTTGGTGAGCAAATGAAGACCCTTTGAAGTCATATTGCATGGTACCCATTCCACGGGTCTCAACTCTCCAGGATTAAGGGATTCTTCCTTCAGCTAAAACATGCATGTGGAACCCAGAGTATGATCAACCGTGTGATCGGGAGACGTGTTCAAATATGTTTCAGTTTTCATCCCCTGGTACTCGGGTGCAATATTCCAAACGCTTTACTAACACTCTCCCGACTTGGAGAGTCAGTGCCTTTAACCTCCTGTTTGGCCCAGTTTGCAATTTCTGCAGAAGATGAACAGGAATAGGGAGAACCAATGAGAGACTAGCTGGAGGTGTCTGGACGGGCAAATTTAACTCTCATTTCCCACCAGGAAGACGAATTAACCAAAGGCTCAGCGTGCCGTGCCGGAACCAGATTAGGGCCTGAAGCAATCCTGCGGTGTTGCGGCCAGCTCACAAGAAAGCGAGTTGAAGAAAGGAGCTCAGGGGCACTGTAATTCACAAACCTGCAGAGTTATAAATGACAGCTATCGTCCAAAAATATACTGAAGTAAGGCTGCCAAGAGGACTTGAAAGCGGGGCAGAATTGCAGGAAACCGATTTCAGGAGGTAGACTGGAATTGCATTTAAAGCATAGGAAAAGAGGCAGAACGTCCACAATGATGCACTTGGCCAAAAAGGGCATATGCAGTTTTTCCTGAATATATTCAGGAAAAAACACATACGCCCTTTTTGGCCAAGCAAACAATCTTGCAAAGGAAATCTGCACTACAATGAAGTCTCACTTCCCCGGGTCAAAAGGGCCATCTGAATAAAGTGTAAAATCCAGAAAGGCAGGACAGGCCATGGAGAACTGGGAGCCTTGTTATGCTGATGGGTGGAATGTAAATTGCCAACAGCCACTCCGGAGAAGTGTATGGCGTTTCCTGAAACATCTAAAAAACAAAGCAACAGTGCCTAGGGCACTTCCACTTATGGTCCTATAGCTTAGGGAAATTAAAATCAAAAAGACACAGCCACCCCAAAGTTTGGGACGGCTCTGTTTTCAAGAACCTCGTTTACGGTACAAGTTCAATATCGCAGATAGTGAAAAATGGATAAAGATATGTTGGTACTTACGTACAATGAAATATCACTCAGCAATGAAATCTATGTCATCAGGCCCATAGCAGCATAATGAGTGGATTCAGGTATGATGATTCTAACTGAAATAAGTCACACAGAAAAAGAAATATCATAAGATATCAGTAATACACGGAATGTAATCTTGGCTACACAGGAACTGAATTACAAAACAGAACAGGGTCTCAAATGTAGAAAACCAACTTATGCTTGCTTAAGGGGAAAGGTGAGTTGGGGTGCTGCATAAAACCAGAGATTGAAATGAGCACAGATAAAGTTCCTTAAGCCAAATATGGAATAGACAATAGCTACTCCTTGCTCAACCAAATGGACTCAACACCCCATATTAAAAGCCTAAGAAGGTACCTGCCTTGTAAGTATTTTAAACCTATGGATTGCTATGTCTCCGAAAGAGAATCAAGCGTGTGTACAGGGGCATAAACGCAGCAGTGATAGGATTGGAGATGTTCGGTGAGCAAACGAAGACCCTTTGAAGTCATATTGCATGGTACCCATTCCACGGGTCTCAACTCTCCAGTTTTAAGGGATTCTTCCTTCAGCTAAATCATGCATGTGGAACCCAGAGTATGATCAACCGTGTGATCGGGAGATGTGTTCCAATATGTCTCAGTTCTCGCCCTTGGTACTCGGGTGCAACATTCCAGATGCTTTACTAACACTCTCCCGACTTGGAGAGTCAGTGCCTTTAACCTCCTGTTTGGCCCAGTTTGCAATTTCTGCGGAAGATGAACAGGAATAGGGAGAACCAATGAGAGACTAGCTGGAGGTGTCTGGACAGGCAAATTTAACTCTCATTTCCCACCAGGAAGAGGAATTAACCAAAGGCTCAGCGTGCCGTGCCGGAACCAGATTAGGGCCTGAAGCAATCCTGCGGTGTTGCAGCCAGCTCACAAGAAAGCGAGTGGAAGAAAGGAGCTCAGGGGCACTTTAATTCACAAACCTGCAGAGTTATAAATGACAGCTATCGTCCAAAAATATACTGAAGTAAGGCTGCCAAGAGGACTTGAAAGCGGGGCAGAATTGCAGGAAACCAATTTCAGGAGGTACACTGGAATTGCATTTAAAGCATAGGAAAAGAGGCAAAACGTCGACAATGATGCACTTGGCCAAAAAGGGTGTATGCGTTTTTTCCTGAATATATTCAGGAAAAAACGCATACGCCCTTTTTGGCCAACCAAGCAAGCTTGCAAAGGAAATCTGCACTACAATGAAGTCTCACTTCCCCAGGTCAAAAGGGCCATCTGAAAAAAGTGTAAAATCCAGAAAGGCAGGACAGGCCATGGAGAACTGGGAGCCTTGTTATGCTGATGGGCGGGATGTATATTTCCAACAGCCACTTGGGAGAAGTGTATGGTGTTTCCTGAAACAGTTAAAAAACAAAGCAACAGAGCCTAGGGCACTTCCACTTATGGTCCTATAGCTTAGGGAAATTAAAATCTAAAAGACACAGCCACCCCAATGTTTGGGATGGCTCTGCTTACAAGAACCTCGTTAACGGTACAAGTTCAATATCGCAGAAAATGAAAAATGGATAAAGAAGTTGTGGTACTTACGTACAATGCAATATCACTCAGCAATGAAATCTATGTCATCAGGCCCGCAGCAGCATAATGAGTGGATTCAGGTATGATGATTCTAACTGAAATAAGTCACACAGAAAAAGAAACATCATAAGATATCACTAATACACGGAATGTAAACTTGGCTACACAGGAACTGAATTACAAAACAGAACAGGGTCTCAAATTTAGAAAACCAACTTATGCTTTCTTAAGGGGAAAGGTGAGTTGGGGTGCTGCATAAAACCAGAGATTGAAATGAGCACAGATAAAGTTCCTTAAGCTAAATATGGAATAGACAAGAGCTACCTCTTGTTCAAAGAGATGGACTCAACACCCCATATTAAACGCCTAAGAATGTAGCTGATTAGTAAGTATCATAAAACCTATGGATTGCTATTTCTCCGAAAGAGAATCAAGCATGTGTACAGGGGCATAAACGCAGCAGTGATAGGACTGGAGAGGTTCGGTGAGCAAATGAATACCCTTTGAAGTCATATTGCATGGTACCCATTCCACGGGTCTCAGCTCTCCAGGTTTAAGGGATTCTTCCTTCAGGTAAAACATGCATGTGGAACCCAGAGTATGATCAACCGTGTGATCGGGAGACGTGTTCAAATATGTCTCAGTTGTCGTCCCCTGGTACTCGGGTGCAACATTCCAGATGCTTTACTAACACTCTCCCGACTTGGAGAGTCAGTGCCTTTAACCTCCTGTTTGGCCCAGTTTAAAATTTCAGCGGAAGATGAACAGGAATAGGGAGAACCAATGAGACACTAGCTGGAGGTGTCTGGACGGGCAAATTTAACTCTCATTTCCCACCAGGAAGAGGAATTAACCAAAGGCTCAGCATGCCGTGCCGGAAACAGATTAGGGCCTGAAGCTATCCTGTGGTGTTGCGGCCAGCTCACAAGAAAGCGAGTTGAAGAAAGGAGCTCAGGGGCACTGTAATTCACAAACCTACAGAGTTATAAATGACAGCTATCGTTCAAAAATATAGTGAAGAAAGGCTGCCAAGAGGACTTGAATGCGGGGCAGAATTGCAGGCAACCGATTTCAGAAGGTAGACTGGAATTGCATTTAAAGAATAGGAAAAGAGGCAGAACGTGGAAAATGATGCACTTGGCCAAAAAGGGCGTATGCGTTTTTTCCTGAATATATTCAGGAAAAAACGCATACGCACTTTTTGGCCAACCAAGCAAGCTTGCAAAGGAAATCTGCACCACAATGAAGTCTCACGTCCCCCCGGGCAAAAGGGCCAACTGAAAAAAGTGTAAAATCCAGAAAGGCAGGACAGGCCATGGAGAACTGGGAGCCTTGTTATGCTGATGGGCGGGATGTAAATTGCCAACAGCCACTCGGGAGAAGTGTATGCTGTTTCCTGAAACATCTAAAAAACAAAGCAACAGAGCCTAGGGCACTTCCACGTATGGTCCTATAGCTTAGGGAAATTAAAATCAAAAAGACACAGCCACCCCTAAGTTTGGGACGGCTCTGTTTACAAGAACCTTGTTTACGGTACAAGTTCAATATCGCAGATAGTGAAAAATGGATAAAGATATGTTGGTACTTACGTACAATGCAATATCACTCAGCAATGAAATCTATGTCATCAGGCCAATAGCAGCATAATGAGTGGATTCAGGTATGATGATTCTAACTGAAATAAGTCACACAGAAAAAGAAACATCATAAGATATCACTAATACACGGAATGTAAACGTGGCTACACAGGAACTGGATTACAAAAGAGTTTAGGGTCTCAAATTTAGAAAACCAACTTATGCTTGCTTCAGGGAAAGGTGAGTTGAGGTGCTGCATAAAACCAGAGATTGAAATGTGCACAGATAAAGTTCCTTAAGCCAAATATGGAATAGACAAGAGCTACTCCTTGCTCAACGAAATGGACTCAACACCCCATATTAAACGCCTAAGAATGCACCTGACTAGTAAGTATCTTAAAACCTATGGATTGCTATGTCTCCGAAAGAGAATCAAGCGTGTGTACAGGGGCATAAAAGCAGCAGTGATAGGATTGGAGAGGTTCGGTGAGCAAATGAAGACCCTTTGAAGTCATATTTCATGGTACCCATTCCACGGGTCTCAACTCTCCAGGATTAAGGGATTCTTCCTTCAGCTAAAACATGCATGTGGAACCCAGAGTATGATCACCGTGTGATCGGGAGACGTGTTCAAATATGTCTCAGTTTTCATCCCCTGGTACTCGGGTGCAATATTCCAGACGCTTTACTAACACTCTCCCGACATGGAGAGTCAGTGCCTTTAACCTCCTGTTTGGCCCAGTTTGCAATTTCTGCAGAAGATGAACAGGAATAGGGAGAACCAATGAGAGACTAGCTGGAGGTGTCTGGACGGGCAAATTTAACTCTCATTTCCCACCAGGAAGAGGAATTAACCAAAGGCTCAGCGTGCCGTGCCGGAACCAGATTAGGGCCTGAAGCAATCCTGCGGTGTTGCGGCCAGCTCACAAGAAAGCGAGTTGAAGAAAGGAGCTCAGGGGAACTGTAATTCACAAACCTGCAGAGTTATAAATGACAGCTCTCGTCCAAAAACATACTGAAGTAAGGCTGCCAAGAGGACTTGAAAGCGGGGCAGAATTGCAGGAAACCAATTTCAGGAGGTAGACTGGAATTGCATTTAAATCATAGGAAAAGAGGCAGAACGTCCAAAATGATGCACTTGGCCAAAAAGGGCGTATGCGGTTTTTCCTGAATATATTCAGGAAAAAACACATACGCCCTTTTTGGCCAAGCAAGCAATCTTGCAAAGGAAATCTGCACTACAATGAAGTCTCACTTCCCCGGGTCAAAAGGGCCATCTGAATAAAGTGTAAAATCCAGGAAGGCAGGACAGGCCATGGAGAACTGGGAGCCTTGTTATGCTGATGGGCGGGATGTAAATTGCCAACAGCCACTCTGGAGAAGTGTATGGCGTTTCCTGAAACATCTAAAAAACAAAGCAACAGTGCCTAGGGCACTTCCACTTATGGTCCTATAGCTTAGGGAAATTAAAATCAAAAAGACACAGCCACCCCAAAGTTTGGGACGGCTCTGTTTTCAAGAACCTCGTTTACGGTACAAGTTCAATATCGCAGATAGTGAAAGATGGATAAAGATATGTTGGTACTTACGTACAATGCAATATCACTCAGCAATGAAATCTATGTCATCAGGCCCATAGCAGCATAATGAGTGGATTCAGGTATGATGATTCTAACTGAAATAAGTCACACAGAAAAAGAAACATCATAAGATATCAGTAATACACGGAATGTAAACTTGGCTACACAGGAACTGGATTACAAAACAGAACAGGGTCTCAAATGTAGAAAACCAACTTATGCTTGCTTAAGGGGAAAGGTGAGTTGGGGTGCTGCATAAAACCAGAGATTGAAATGAGCACAGATAAAGTTCCTTAAGCCAAATATGGAATAGACAAGAGCTACTCCTTGCTCAATGAAATGGACTCAACACCCCATAATAACGCCTAAGAATGTACCTGCCTTGTAAGTATTTTAAACCTATGGATTGCTATGTCTCCGAAAGAGAATCAAGCGCGTGTACAGGGGCATAAACGCAGCAGTGATAGGATTGGAGAGGTTCGGTGAGCAAACGAAGACCCTTTGAAGTCATATTGCATGGTACCCATTCCACGGGTCTCAATGCTCCAGGTTTAAGGGATTCTTCCTTCAGCTAAATCATGCATGTGGAACCCAGAGTATGATCAACCGTGTGATCGGGAGATGTGTTCCAATATGTCTCAGTTCTCGTCCCCTGGTACTCGGGTGCAACATTCCAGACGCTTTACTAACACTCTCCCGACTTGGAGAGTCAGTGCCTTTAACCTCCTGTTTGGCCCAGTTTGCAATTTCTGCGGAAGATGAACAGGAATAGGGAGAACCAATGAGAGACTAGCTGGAGGTGTCTGGACAGGCAAATTTAACTCTCATTTCCCACCAGGAAGAGGAATTAACCAAAGGCTCAGCGTGCCGTGCCGGAACCAGATTAGGGCCTGAAGCAATCCTGCGGTGTTGCAGCCAGCTCACAAGAAGGCGAGTGGAAGAAAGGAGCTCAGGGGCACTGTAATTCACAAACCTGCAGAGTTATAAATGACAGCTATCGTCCAAAAATATACTGAAGTAAGGCTGCCAAGAGGACTTGAAAGCGGGGCAGAATTGCAGGAAACCGATTTCAGGAGGTAGACTGGAATTGCATTTAAAGCATAGGAAAAGAGGCAGAACGTCGACAATGATGCACTTGGCCAAAAAGGGCGTATGTGTTCTTTCCTGAGTATATTCAGGAAAATACGCATACGCCCTTTTTGGCCAACCAAGCAAGCTTGCAAAGGAAATCTGCACTACAATGAAGTCTCACGTCCCCCCGGGCAAAAGGGCCAACTGAAAAAAGTGTAAAATCCAGAAAGGCAGGACAGGCCATGGAGAACAGGGAGCCTTGTTATGCTGATGGGCGGGATGTAAATTGCCAACAGCCACTCGGGAGAAGTGTATGGTGTTTCCTGAAACATCTAAAAAACAAAGCAACAGAGCCTAGGGCACTTCCACTTATGGTCCTATAGCTTAGGGAAATTAAAATCAAAAAGACACAGCCACCCCTAAGTTTGGGACTGCTCTGTTTACAAGAACCTTGTTTACGGTACAAGTACAATATCGCAGAAAGTGAAAAATGGATAAAGAAGTTGTGGTACTTACGTACAATGCAATATCACTCAGCAAAGAAATCTATGTCATCAGGCCCGTAGCAGCATAATGAGTGGATTCAGGTATGATGATTCTAACTGAAATAAGTCACACAGAAAAAGAAACATCATAAGATATCACTAATACACGGAATATAAACTTGGCTACACAGGAACTGGAATACAAAATAGAACAGGGTCTCAAATTTAGAAAACCAACTTATGCTTGCTTAAGGGGAAAGGTGAGTTGAGGTGCTGCATAAAACCAGAGATTGAAATGAGCACAGATAAAGTTCCTTAAGCCAAATATGGAATAGACAAGAGCTACTCCTTGCTCAACGAAATGGACTCAACACCCCATATTAAACGCCTAAGAATGTACCTGACTAGTAAGTATCTTAAAACCTATCGATCTCTATGTCTCCGAAAGAGAATCAAGCGTGTGTACAGGGGCATAAACGCAGCAGTGATAGGATTGGAGCGGTTCAGTGAGCAAATGAAGACCCTTTGAAGTCATATTGCATGGTACCCATTCCACGGGTCTCAACTCTCCAGGTTTAAGAGATTCTTCCTTCAACTAAAACATGCATGTGGAACCCAGAGTATGATCAACCGTGTGATCGGGAGACGTGTTCCAATATGTCTCAGTTCTCGTCCCCTGGTACTCGGGTGCAACATTCTAGACGCTTTACTAACACTCTCCCGACTTGGAGAGTCAGTGCCTTTAACCTCCTGTTTGGCCCAGTTTGCAATTTCTGCGGAAGATGAACAGGAATAGGGAGAACCAATGAGAGACTAGCTGGAGGTGTCTGGACGGGCAAATTTAACTCTCATTTCCCACCAGGAAGAGGAATTAACCGAAGGCTCAGCGTGCCGTGCCGGAACCAGATTAGGGCCTGAAGCAATCCTGCGGTGTTGCGGCCAGCTCACAAGAAAGCGAGTTGAAGAAAGGAGCTCAGGGGCACTGTAATTCACAAACCTGCAGAGTTATAAATGACAGCTATCATCCAAAAATATACTTAAGTAAGGCTGCCAAGAGGACTTGAAAGCGGGGCAGAATTGCAGGAAACCGATTTCAGGAGGTAGACTGGAATTGCATTTAAAGCATAGGAAAAGAGGCAGAACGTCGACAATGATGCACTTGGCCATAAAGGGCGTATGCATTTTTTCCTGAATATATTCAGGAAAAAACGCATACGCACTTTTTGGCCAACCAAGCAAGCTTGCAAAGGATATCTGCACTACAGTGAAGTCTCACTTCCCCCCGGTCAAAAGGGCCATCTGAAAAAAGTGTAAAATCCAGAAAGGCAGGACAGGCCATGGAGAACTGGGAGCCTTGTTATGCGGATGGGCGGGATGTAAATTGCAAACAGCCACTCGGGAGAAGTGTATGGTGTTTCCTGAAACATCTAAAAAACAAAGCAACAGAGCCTAGGGCACTTCCACTTATGGTCCTATAGCTTAGCGAAATTAAAATCAAAAAGACACAGCCACCCCAAAGTTTGGGACGGCTCTGTTTGCAAGAACCTTGTTTACGGTACAAGTACAATATCGCAGAAAGTGAAAAATGGATAAAGAAGTTGTGGTACTTACGTACAATGCAATATCACTCAGCAATGAAATCTATGTCATCAGGCCCGTAGCAGCATAATGAGTGGATTCAGGTATGATGATTCTAACTGAAATAAGTCACACAGAAAAAGAAACATCATAAGATATCACTAATACACGGAATATAAACTTGGCTACACAGGAACTGGATTACAAAAGAGAACAGTGTCTCAAATTTAGAAAACCAACTTATGCTTGCTTAAGGGGAAAGGTGAGTTGGGGTGCTGCATAAAACCAGAGATTGAAATGAGCACAGATAAAGTTCCTTAAGCCAAATATGGAATAGACAAGAGTTACTCCTTGCTCAACGAAATGGACTCAACACCCCATATTAAACACCTAAGAATGTAACTGACTAGTAAGTATCTTAAAACCTATGGATCGCTATGTCTACGAAAGAGAATCAAGCATGTGTACAGGGGCATAAACAGAGCAGTGATAGGATTGGAGAGTTTCGGTGAGCAAATGAAGACCCTTTGAAGTCATATTGCATGGTACCCATTCCACAGGTCTCAACTCTCCAGGTTTAAGGGATTCTTCCTTCTACTAAAGCATGCATGTGGAACCCAGAGTATGATCAACCATGTGATCGGGAGACGTGTTCCAATATGTCTCAGTTCTCGTCCCCTGGTACTCGGGTGCAACATTCCAGATGCTTAACTAACACTCTCCCGACTTGGAGAGTCAGTGCCTTTAACCTCCTGTTTGGCCCAGTTTGCAATTTCTGCGGAAGATGAACAGGAATAGGGAGAACCAATGAGAGACTAGCTGGAGGTGTCTGGACGGGCAAATTTAACTCTCATTTCCCACCAGGAAGAGGAATTAACCGAAGGCTCAGCATGCCGTGCCGGAACCAGATTATAGCCTGAAGCAATCCTGCGGTGTTGCGGCCAGCTCCCAAGAAAGCGAGTTGAAGAAAGGAGCTCAGGAGCACTGTAATTCACAAACCTGCAGAGTTATAAATGACAGCTATCGTCCAAAAATATACTGAAGTAAGGCTGCCAAGAGGACTTGAAAGCGGGGCAGAATTGCAGGAAACCGATTTCAGGAGGTAGACTGGAATTGCATTTAAAGCATAGGAAAAGAGGCAGAACGTCGACAATGATGCACTTGGCCAAAATGTGCGTATGCGTTTTTTCCTGAATATATTCAGGAAAAAACGCATAGCCCTTTTTGGCCAACCAAGCAAGCTTGCAAAGGAAATCTGCACTACAATGAAGTCTCACTTCCCCCGGGTCAAAAGGGCCATCTGAAAAAAGTGTAAAATCCAGAAAGGCAGGACAGGCCATGGAGAACTGGGAGCCTTGTTATGCTGATGGTCGGGATGTAAATTGCCAACAGCCACTCGGGAGAAGTGTATGGTGTTTCCTGAAACATATAAAAAACAAAGCAACAGAGCCTAGGGCACTTCCACTTATGGTCCTATAGCTTAGGGAAATTAAAATCAAAAAGACACAGCCACCCCAAAGTTTGGGACGGCTCTGTTTACAAGAACCTCGTCTATGGTACAAGTTCAATATCGCAGAAAATGAAAAATGGATAAAGAAGTTGTGGTACTTACGTACAATGCAATATCACTCAGCAATGAAATCTATGTCATCAGGCCCATAGCAGCATAATGAGTGGATTCAGGTATGATGATTCTAACTGAAATAAGTCACACAGAAAAAGAAACATCATAAGATATCAGTAATACACGGAATGTAAACTTGGCTACACAGGAACTGGATTACAAAACAGAACAGGGTCTCAAATTTAGAAAACCAACTTATGCTTGCTTAAGGGGAAAGGTGAGTTGGGGTGCTGCATAAAACCAGAGATTGCAATGAGCACAGATAAAGTTCCTTAAGCCAAATATGGAATAGACAAGAGGTACTCTTTGCTCAACGAAATGGACTCAACACCCCATATTAAACGCCTAAGAATGTAGCTGACTAGTAAGTATCTTAAAACCTATGGATTGCTATGTTTCCAAAAGAGAATCAACAGTGTGTACAGGGGCATGAACGCAGCAGTGATAGGATTGGAGAGGTTCGGTGAGCAAATAAAGACCCTTTGAAGTCACATTGCATGGTACCCATTCCACGGGTCTCAACTCTCCACGTTTAAGGGATTCTTCCTTCAGCTAAAACATGCATGTGGAACCAGAGTATGATCAACCGTGTGATCGGGAGACGTGTTCAAATATGTCTCAGTTTTCATCCCCTGGTACTCGGGTGCAATATTCCAGACGCTTTACTAACACTCTCCCGACTTGGAGAGTCAGTGCCTTTAACCTCCTGTTTGGCCCAGTTTGCAATTTCTGCAGAAGATGAACAGGAATAGGGAGAACCAATGAGAGACTAGCTGGAGGTGTCTGGACGGGCAAATTTAACTCTCATTTCCAACCAGGAAGAGGAATAAACCAAAGGCTCAGCGTGCCGTGCCAGAACCAGATTAAGGCCTGAAGCAATCCTGCGGTGTTGCGGCCAGCTCACAAGAAAGCGAGTTGAAGAAAGGAGCTCAGGGGCACTGTAATTCACAAACCTGCAGAGTTATAAATGACAGCTATCGTCCAAAAATATACTGAAGTAAGGCTGCCAAGAGGACTTGAAAGCGGGGCAGAATTGCAGGAAACCGATTTCAGGAGGTAGACTGGAATTGCATTTAAAGCATAGGAAAAGAGGCAGAACGTCCACAATGATGCACTTGGCCAAAAAGGGCGTATGCGGTTTTTCCTGAATATATTCAGGAAAAAACACATACGCTCTTTTTGGCCAAGCAAGCAATCTTGCAAAGGAAATCTGCACTACAATGAAGTCTCACTTCCCCGGGTCAAAAGGGCCATCTGAATAAAGTGTAAAATCCAGAAAGGCAGGACAGGCCATGGAGAACTGGGAGCCTTGTTATGCTGATGGGCGGGATGTAAATTGCCAACAGCCACTCTGGAGAAGTGTATGGCGTTTCCTGAAACATCTAAAAAACAAAGCAACAGTGCCTAGGGCACTTCCACTTATGGTCCTATAGCTTAGGGAAATTAAAATCAAAAAGACACAGCCACCCCAAAGTTTGGGACGGCTCTGTTTTCAAGAACCTCGTTTACGGTACAAGTTCAATATCGCAGATAGTGAAAAATGGATAAAGATATGTTGGTACTTACGTACAATGCAATATCACTCAGCAATGAAATCTATGTCATCAGGCCCATAGCAGCATAATGAGTGGATTCAGGTATGATGATTCTAACTGAAATAAGTCACACAGAAAAAGAAACATCATAAGATATCACTAATACACGGAATGTAAACTTGGCTACACAGGAACTGGATTACAAAACAGAACAGGGTCTCAAATGTAGAAAATCAACTTATGCTTGCTTAAGGGGAAAGGTGAGTTGGGGTGCTGCATAAAACCAGAGATTGAAATGAGCACAGATAAAGTTCCTTAAGCCAAATATGTAATAGACAAGAGCTACTCCTTGCTCAACGAAATGGACTCAACACCCCATATTAAACGCCTAAGAATGTAACTGACTAGTAAGTATCTTAAAACGTATGGATCACTATGTCTCCGAAAGAGACTCAAGCGTGTGTACAGGAGCCTAAACACAGCAGTGATAGGATTGGAGAGGTTCGGTGAGCAAATGAAGACCCTTTGAAGTCATATTGCATGGTACCCATTCCACGGGTCTCAACTCTACAGGTTTAAGGGATTCTTCCTTCAGCTAAATCATGCATGTGGAACCCAGAGTATGATCAACCGTGTGATCGGGAGACGTGTTCCAATATGTCTCAGTTCTCGTCCCCTGGTACTCGGGTGCAACATTCCAGACGCTTTACTAACACTCTCCCGACTTGGAGAGTCAGTGCCTTTAACCTCCTGTTTGGCCCAGTTTGCAATTTCTGCGGAAGATGAACAGGAATAGGGAGAACCAATGAGAGACTAGCTGTAGGTGTCTGGACGGGCAAATTTAACTCTCATTTCCCACCAGGAAGAGGAATTAACCAAAGGCTCAGCGTGCCGTGCCAGAACCAGATTAGGGCCTGAAGCAATCCTGCGGTGTTGCGGCCAGCTCACAAGAAAGCGAGTTGAAGAAAGGAGCTCAGGGGAACTGTAATTCACAAACCTGCAGAGTTATAAATGACAGCTATCGTCCAAAAATATACTGAAATAAGGCTGCCAAGAGGACTTGAAAGCGGGGCAGAATTGCAGGAAACCGATTTCAGGAGGTAGACTGGAATTGCATTTAAAGCATAGGAAAAGAGGCAGAACGTCGACAATGATGCACTTGACAAAAAGGGCGTATGTGTTCTTTCCTGAGTATATTCAGGAAAATATGCATACGCCCTTTTTGGCCAACCAAGCAAGCTTGCAAAAGAAATCTGCACTACAATGAAGTCTCACGTCCCCCCGGGCAAAAGGGCCAACTGAAAAAAGTGTAAAATCCAGAAAGGCAGGACAGGCCATGGAGAACTGGGAGCCTTGTTATGCTGAAGGGCGGGATGTAAATTGCCAACAGCCACTCGGGAGAAGTGTATGCTGTTTCCTGAAACATCTAAAAAACAAAGCAACAGAGCCTAGGGCACTTCCACTTATGGTCCTATAGCTTAGGGAAATTAAAATCAAAAAGACACAGCCACCCCTAAGTTTGGGACGGCTCTGTTTACAAGAACCTTGTTTACGGTACAAATACAATATCGCAGAAAGTGAAAAATGGATAAAGAAGTTGTGGTACTTACGTACAATGCAATATCACTCAGCAAAGAAATCTATGTCATCAGGCCTGTAGCAGCATAATGAGTGGATTCAGGTATGATGATTCTAACTGAAATAAGTCACACAGAAAAAGAAACATCATAAGATATCACTATTACACGGAATATAAACTTGGCTACACAGGAACTGGAATACAAAATAGAACAGGGTCTCAAATTTAGAAAACCAACTTATGCTTGCTTAAGGGGAAAGGTGAGTTGAGGTGCTGCATAAAACCAGAGATTGAAATGAGCACAGATAAAGTTCCTTAAGCCAAATATGGAATAGACAAGAGCTACTCCTTGCTCAACGAAATGGACTCAACACCCCATATTAAACGCCTAAGAATGTACCTGACTAGTAAGTATCTTAAAACCTATGGATCGCTATGTCTCCGAAAGAGAATCAAGCGTGTGTACAGGGGCATAAACGCAGCAGTGATAGGATTGGAGAGGTTCAGTGAGCAAATGAAGACCCTTTGAAGTCATATTGCATGGTACCCATTCCACGGGTCTCAACTCTCCAGGTTTAAGGGATTCTTCCTTCAGCTAAAACATGCATGTGGAACCCAGAGTATGATCAACCGTGTGATCGGGAGACGTGTTCCAATATGTCTCAGTTCTCGTCCCCTGGTACTCGGGTGCAACATTCCAGACGCTTTACTAACACTCTCCCGACTTGGAGAGTCAGTGCCTTTAACCTCCTGTTTGGCCCAGTTTGCAATTTCTGCGGAAGATGAACAGGAATAGGGAGAACCAATGAGAGACTAGCTGGAGGTGTCTGGACGGGCAAATTTAACTCTCATTTCCCACCAGAAAAAGGAATTAACCGAAGGCTCAGCGTGCCGTGCCGGAACCAGATTAGGGCCTGAAGCAATCCTGCGGTGTTGCGGCCAGCTCACAAGAAAGCGAGTTGAAGAAAGGAGCTCAGGGGCACTGTAATTCACAAACCTGCAGAGTTATAAATGACAGCTATCATCCAAAAATATACTGAAGTAAGGCTGACAAGAGGACTTGAAAGCGGGGCAGAATTGCAGGAAACCGATTTCAGGAAGTAGACTGGAATTGCATTTAAAGCATAGGAAAAGAGGCAGAACGTCGACAATGATGCACTTGGCCAAAAAGGGCGTATGCATTTTTTCCTGAATATATTCAGGAAAAAACGCATACGCCCTTTTTGGCCAACCAAGCAAGCTTGCAAAGGATATCTGCACTACAGTGAAGTCTCACTTCCCCCCGGTCAAAAGGGCCATCTGAAAAAAGTGTAAAATCCAGAAAGGCAGGACAGGCCATGGAGAACTGGGAGCCATCTTATGCTGATGGGAGGGATGTAAATTGCCAACAGCCACTCCGGAGATGTGTATGGTGTTTCCTGAAACATCTAAAAAACAAAGCAACAGAGCCTAGGGCACTTCCACATATGGTCCTATAGCTTAGGGAAATTGAAATAAAAATGACACAGCCACCCCTAAGTTTGGGAAGGCTCTGTTTACAAGAAACTCGTTTATGGGACAAGTTCAAAATCGCAGAAAGTGAAAAATGGATAAAGCAGTTGTGGTACTTACGTACAATGCAATATCACTCAGCAATGAAATCTATGTCATCAGGCCCGTAGAAGCATAATGAGTGGATTCAGGTATGATGATTCTATCTGAAATAAGTCACACAGAAAAAGAAACATAAGATATCACTAATACACGGAATGTAAACTTGGCTACACAGGAACTGCATTACAAAACAGAACAGGGTCTCAAATTTAGAAAACCAACTTATGCTTGCTTAAGGGGAAAGGTGAGTTGGGGTGCTGCATAAAACTAGAGATTGAAATGAGCATAGATAAAGTTCCTTAAGCCAAATATGGAATAGACAAGAGCTACTCCTTGCTCAATGAAATGGACTCAACACCCCATATTAAACGCCTAAGAATGTAGCTGACTAGTAAGTATCTTAAAACCTATGGATTGCTATGTCTCCAAAAGAGAATCAAGCGTGTGTACAGGGGCATGAACGCAGCAGTGATAGGATTGGAGAGGTTCGGTGAGCAAATGAAGACCCTTTGAAGTCACATTGCATGGTACCCATTCCACGGGTCTCAACTCTCCACGTTTAAGGGATTCTTCCTTCAGCTAAATCATGCATGTGGAACCCAGAGTATGATCAACCATGTGATCGGGAGATGTGTTCCAATATGTCTCAGTTCTCGTCCCCTGGTATTCGGGTGCAACATTACAGACGCTTTACTAACACTCTCCCGACTTGGAGAGTCAGTGCCTTTCACCTCCTGTTTGGCCCAGTTTGCAATTTCTGTGGAAGATGAACAGGAATAGGGAGAACCAATGAGAGACTAGCTGGAGGTGTCTGGACGGGGAAATTTAACTCTCATTTCCCACCAGGAAGAGGAATTAACCAAAGGCTCAGCGTGCCGTGCCGGAACCAGATTAGGGCCTGAAGCAATCCTGCGGTGTTGCGCGCAGCTCACAAGAAAGCGAGTTGAAGAAAGGAGCTCAGGGGCACTGTCATTCACAAACCTGCAGAGTTATAAATGACAGCTATCGTCCAAAAATATACTGAAGTAAGGCTGCCAAGAGGACTTGAAAGTGGGGCAGAATTGCAGGAAACCGATTTCAGGAGGTAGACTGGAATTGCATTTAAAGCATAGGAAAAGAGGCAGAACGTCGACAATGATGCACTTGGCCAAAATGTGCGTATGCGTTTTTTCCTGAATATATTCAGGAAAAAACGCATATGCCCTTTTTGGCCAACCAAGCAAGCTTGCAAAGGAAATCTGCACTACAATGAAGTCTCACTTCCCCCCGGTCAAAGGGCCATCTGAAAAAAGTGTAAAATCCAGAAAGGCACGACAGGCCATGGAGAACTGGGAGCCTTGTTATGCTGATGGGCGGGTTGTAAATTGCCAACAGCCACTCGGGAGAAGTGTATGGTGTTTCCTGAAACAGTTAAAAAACAAAGCAACAGAGCCTAGGGCACTTCCACTTATGGTCCTATAGCTTAGGGAAATTAAAATCAAAAAGACACAGCCACCCCAATGTTTGGGACGGCTCTGTTTACAAGAACCTCGTTTACGGTACAAGTTCAATTTCGCAGAAAGTGAAAAATGGATAAAGAAGTTGTGGTACTTACGTACAATGCAATATCACTCAGCAATGAAATCTATTTCATCAGGCCCGTAGCAGCATAATGAGTGGATTCAGGTATGATGATTCTAACTGAAATAAGTCGCACAGAAAAAGAAACATCATAAGATATCACTAATACACGGAATGTAAACTTGGCTACACAGGAACTGGATTACAAAACAGAACAGGGTCTCAAATTTAGAAAACCAACTTATGCTTGCTTAAGGGGAAAGGTGAGTTGGGGTGCTGCATAGAACCAGAGATTGAAATGAGCACAGATAAAGTTCCTTAAGCCAAATATGTAATAGACAAGAGCTACTCCTTGCTCAACGAAATGGACTCAACACCCCATATTAAACGCCTAAGAATGTACCTGACTAGTAAGTATCTTAAAAGCTATGGATTGCTATGTCTCTGAAAGAGAATCAAGCATGTGTACAGGGGCATAAACGCAGCAGTGATAGGATTGGAGAGGTTCGGTGAGCAAATGAAGACCCTTTGAAGTCATATTGCATGGTACCCATTCCACGGGTCTCAACTCTCCAGGTTTAAGGGATTCTTCCTTCAGCTAAAACATACATGTGGAACCCAGAGTATGATCAACCGTGTGATCCGGAGACGTGTTCAAATACGTCTCAGTTTTCGTCCCCTGCTACTCGGGTGCCATATTTCAGACACATTACTAACACTCTACCGACTTGGAGAGTCAGTGCCTTTAACCTCCTGTTTGGCCCAGTTTGCAATTTCTGCGGAAGATGAACAGGAATAGGGAGAACCAATGAGAGACTAGCTGGAGGTGTCTGGACGGGGAAATTTAACTCTCATTTCCCACCAGGAAGAGGAACTAACCAAAGGCTCAGCATGCCGTGCCGGAACCAGATTAGGGCCTGAAGCAATCCTGCGGTGTTGCGGCCAGCTCACAAGAAAGCGAGTTGAAGTAAGGAGCTCAGGGGCACTGTAATTCACAAACCTGCAGAGTTATAAATGACAGCTATCGTCCAAAAATATACTGAAGTAAGGCTGCCAAGAGGACTTGAAAGCAGGGCAGAATTGCAGGAAACCGATTTCAGGAGGTAGACTGGAATTGCATTTAAAGCATAGGAAAAGAGGCAGAACGTCGACAATGATGCACTTGGCCACAAAGGGCGTATGCGTTTTTTCCTGAATATATTCAGGAAAAAACGCATACGCCCTTTTTGGCCAACCAAGCAAGCTTGCAAAGGAAATCTGCACTACAATGAAGTCTCACGTCCCCCCGGTCAAAAGGGCCATCTGAAAAAAGTGTAAAATCCAGAAAGGCAGGACAGGCCATGGAGAACTGGGAGCCTTGTTATGCTGATGGGCGGGATGTAAATTGCCAACAGCCACTCGGGAGAAGTGTATGGTGTTTCCTGAAACATCTAAAAAACAAAGCAACAGAGCCTAGGGCACTTCCACTTATGGTCCTATAGCTTTGGGAAATTAAAATCAAAAAGACACAGCCACCCCAAAATTTGGGACGGTCTATTTACAGGAACCTCTTCTGTAGCACACGTTAAATATGCCAGAGAGCAAATAATGGATAAAGAAGTTGCGGTACTTACGTACAACAGAATACCTCTCAGCAATGAAAACTATGTCACCAGGCCTGTACCAGCATAATGAGTGGATTGAGGCACGGTGATTCTAAGTGAAAAAAGTCACACAGAAAAAGAAACATCATAAGGTATCACTAATACATGGAATGTGAACTTGGCTACACATGAACTGAATTACAAAACAGAACAGGGTCTCATGTTTAGAAAACCAACTTATGCTTGCTTAAGGGGGAAGGTGAGTTGGGGTGCTGCATAAAACCAGAGTTTGAAATTAGCACAGATAGCGTTCCATAAGCTAAATATGTAATAGACAAGACCTACCCCTTGCTCAAGGAAATGGACTCAACAATGAGGTTCACCTCACACCTGGTAGAATGGGCATCATCAGAAAATCTACAAACAAAAAATGCTGGAAAGGGTGTGGAGAAAAGGAACCCTCTTCCACTATTGTTGGGAATATAAATTGATACAGTCACTATGGAGAACAATATGGAGTTTCTTAAGAAACTAACAGTAGAATTACCATAGGATACAGCAATCCCAGTTCTGGACATATACCCAGACAAAACCATAAATCAAAAAGAGACATTCACCGCAATGTTCATTGCCTCACTCTTTACAATCTCGAGGTAATGGAAGCAACCTAAATGCCCACAGACAGACGAATGCATAAAGCTGTGGTACATATATAAAATGGAATATTACTAAGCCATGAAAAGGAATGAAATTGGGTTTTGTAGAGACGTCGATGGATCTAGAGACTGTCATACAGAGTGAAGTAAGTCAGAAAGAGAAAAACAAATCTTGTATATTCATGCATATATGTGGAACCTAGAAAAACTGTACAGATTAACCATTTTGCAAGGCATAAATAGAGCAACAGATGTAGACAACAAACGTATGGACAACAAGGGGGGAAAGCTGTTGGGGGGGTGGTGGTGGGAGGAGTTGAGAGACTGGGATTGGCATGTATACATTTATATGTATAAAATAGATAACCAATAAGAACCTGCTGTATAAAAATATAAAATAAAATTCAAAATTAAAAAGAAATAAAATTTAAAAAATAAAACAGAAAAAACAATTATTCCCTTCACATACATGTATTTATATGAATAAATTATTTCTATGCTTATATCTGTAAATACAAAAAAGAGGAATAAAATCTACCTTGAACCAAAAACGAAAAAGAGAAAATAAACACAGAACCCACCAGTTCCACAGAGGAAAACCGTATCAGGGCACTTGCTCCAGTTGTAAACAATTCTGAAGTTGGCCAGTGGTGGGGAATCGTCTCCCATTCAGCCAGCAGCCCCCACGCAACAAGCGTCCTCATTGCAAAGCTGGGGCACCGTGCCGAGGCAGCTGTGAGTAAACGTGAGCTGAGCCCCAGGCCAGTTGCTGCTGAACTATTCCCACCCATCCCAGGTAAAATACCTGAATATATACAAGGACTTGAAGGCCTAGAGGAAGGGCCATAGAGCCACACGAGTGACAGCATGCCGGCCGACTTGGTGCCTGCAGGCCAGCCAGGATGGTCCTGGCCCTGGGTGCTCTTCTGGAAGATTTCCATTTCCCTGCCTGAGATACCCGTCCTGTCCCTGCCCCCACTGCTTCTTTCCTTCCTCACCTCTGCCCAGGGAGAAATTCCAGCAGCAGGTATGGGTGACACATCCTCTTCTTTAGCAGGTGGCAGCCTGGCAACTGCTGCAGAAAGTCCAGCAGAGCCCCACTCACACTGGGCTACCCACAAAGCCGTGGCCTCTCACTCCCTCCCACCAGCCCAGCCCCGAGACTGCTGACAGGGCAGAGAAAATGGCGTCAGGCACGGCTGCAGGGGCTCTTGCTGCCTGGAGTGGTATTTATATTGATCTCAACCCAGGCACACCTGGGGAGGGCTGGCCGGCACGGTAAGGCTGCCCAGGTCAGCCAATCATCACCCCTCAGGGTTCACAGTTGCAGAAAATGGAACTTGCTGAACCGGCCAGGTCCAAGGAACAGGTGTGGGCTCCTGAGAGTCAGGATAGACAAGGGGCTGCAGCTTTGGCTTGTTTTCTAATCATTTTATCTGGCCCATGAGTGGGAGACAACTTCAAGAAAACCCTCTCCTAATGAGAGGAACCCAGGAGTCAGGGAGAGGAGGGGTGGGTGGTGGTTGGAGACAGAGGCCTGGTGCCCCGGGTGCAGTGGAAGTCTCTGGAAGACCAGGTGGAGGGAGGCCGCACAGAGTGATGCCCAGGGTCACAGACCTGTCGCAGCTGCTGTTTGTTAGTTCAAGTCCTGCTCTGAGGTGCTCTGTGTCAGCTCTGAGCGACAGGTGAGCTGGGGGTGCTCTGCAATGAGGGCTATGTGCACGGTTCCTGTGTGCCCAGCCCTGCCACGGTACCTGCAAGGGTAGCTCTGTATCCTGGGAGGGGCCTGACCACGAGAGCCCCGTGGGCTGGGGTGGGGGTGGGGTACCTGCCCAGGTGAGCTCCATATTCTGGGATTGGTCTCACCACGAGAGCCCCATGGGCTGCTGGGGACCTGGTAAAGGATGTCAGGACAGTCAGTGAAGCCACCGAGGATATACCTCCAGCTGCTCCTAATTCCTACACCCTGCTGGTCATTCTACCAACCACCAGGACATGGTATTCTGTATTAGTCTTCAATGATGCCTTCTTTTGTATTCCATTAGTCCCAGAGTCACAAGAAATTTTGGCTTGTGAGTGGCAGGACTCAACATACAACTAAAACAATACTTCCGGGCCGTCTTGCCCCAAGGGTGCAAAAATTCCCACACTATCTTTGGGGAAAGCTTAGCTAAAGACCTAAAAGTTCTACCTCTGGGAAAGGAAACCCTCCTTCAGTACGCAGACGACATTCTGATCGCCAGCCCTACTAAGGAGGCCTCTGAACTACGAAGCCAATAAAGGATAGAAGTTGTCCAAGAAAAAGCTCAAATATCACAGACTGCGGTGACCTGCCTGGGCTTCGTTCTCACAGAAGGTCGGAGGAGCCCATCCCAGGAAAGGGAAGAAACCATTTTCAGCCTTACCCCTTTCTAAAACTAGAAGACAGCTTAGGGGTTCCTGGGGAGGCCAGGGTTTGCTGCTTCTGGATCCCTAACTACAGTCTACTAGCTGGGCCTCTATATGAAACACTGAAAGGAAAAGATGATGATCCTTTTGAATAGAATCCAGAAGTGGCCTTTCAAGAATGGAAAGAGCAGTCAATTCAGACCCTTGCCCTGGAACTCCCTAATTTAGCTAAACCCTTTGACCTTTACATTCCCGGTGAAAGGTGAATCGCCATTGGAGAATTAGTGCAAAAACTGGGACCACTTGAAATGGAACAATGCAAGAATGCCATCCAGGTAGGATAAACTACGGGCACCAAGGGGCTTGGCCCACTGCCACATCTGGCCAAGATACTGGCGGTATCTAAAAACCTGGAAATCAGCAGCCCAAAAGGCCACCTCCCTCCTAAGGGAAAAGGACCCCACGTGGTGATCCTAACCACCAACCATGCCCTGAAGTTGCAGGGTTCGCTCCGTGGGCACACCAACCTCGAGTGAGGAGGCCCTCCAACTCCAACATCCAGAGAGATAACCGGGGGCAACAGGGCACCATGACGACTCGTGTGAACATCACTTGACCTGGAGTTTCTCTCATAAAACAACAAGAGTGTGTCCCAAAAGAGTAGACTACTGCTTACCCAGAGGGGAGCTAATAATCTTGGCGGGGGAACCGTATATCACACTGTCACCATAGAAAAGCCTACAGACACCGTGATGATGGTGGCCAATAAGACTGGCTGGACTCCTGTTTACTTCAAAAGGCTGTTGACTCAGTGGCCATCATGGTCCTTGATCACCACTGACCCTGGACTGTCTGGGAGTTGAGCAGGCAGGGCTCTGACACCTGGTGCTGTTTGTACATTAATTCAGGGGCCTAATTGAAGAAAGCGCAGACTACTGGTCAGAGCATCTAGGCTGGCAGAAACGGTCAGCCTAAGGTGGCCGAACAAATGTGGGGCGGGGTGAAACCGGCCCCCACAGCGTCTCTGCACATCTCTTTCCTGGACCCTTAAAGGTCATTAGAATCTATAACACTTCCAATGCTGGTGCTCAGGTGGACGAGCAGGGAGGCAGGGGGCCTGGGGACAATCAACGTCACCTGGAGGCTGCTGGGGAGAAGCCCTGACCCTCGCCCCCGGGTATGAGGGCTCCCAACTCAGCACTCAGCAGTTACAGAAGAAGGGTCTGCACCCTCAGCACTCCAAGAATGAGGAACGGGACAAAAGGCAGAGGAGGGGTTTGTCCCCAGCAAAGCCCATTAAAAATCCCTGGGAGATAAAAATAGAATCTGGGCAATAAAGTCAAGTCTAACCTTTTTTATCCTTTGTGCTTTGTCTAATTTCATGTGCTCCTAGGGTCCCGCATGCAGAGGTTCCACACCCGGCACTTCAGACCAGATTTCCTAGTGCAGAATGGCTGGGACGACACCTCAGCTCCTGGGGCCCAGTGCAGACTCCGCGATATAGAGCCTGAGCTGCAGCCAACCCGGCCCTCGAGAGCTCCGCCCCCTCCCTCCCACTGACTCTGACAGGATCTCTACACAACAGCCCAGCCCACAGCCCACGGGGTAGTGCATGCTCTCACCTCTCCATTCTCTGATCAAAATATAAAGTTTCCTTTGCTTGTGAACCAAACTCAGTCTCGATCTGTTGGCCCCAATGACACTGGGCAGGGGGACACTTGTTGGGGTCCACTCTGGAGGATCAGTAACAGAAATTGAGACTATTGTAACCTCAATGAACAGATGTGTGAGCCAAACTGTAGTTAACATAGAACAGTGTATAAGGCTCGGGTAAAATAAGATGTTTCTAACACTTCCATTTGATATTTCCATCACTTTATTATAAGCAAGTTCAGTGAAAAGGTTTGTCTTATTTGTCAGGTCAATATTAGAGAAACAAAGTGATTTCTTTCCAAAGATGTACATCTAATAATCTTGGTTAAAGCTTCAATCTTGTTTTAAATGCTTTTCCATTGAAAATGATACCTCTCTTTCAGCTCCCCCATTTCTGAGAAGTATAAAATCTTATAATTTATTATTACCAAAGGGGAAAGGTGGGAGGAGGGATAAATTAACAGTTTGGGATTAACACATACACACTGCTATGTATAAAATAGATCATCAACAAGGAACTACTGTATAGCACAGGGAACTACACTCAACATTTTGCAATAAGCTATAAGGGGAAATAATCTGGAAAAGAATAGATATTTTTATTGTCATTGTCATCTATCAATGACAGTTAAAGTGTAACCTAAGGGAAGCTGGTGGTGAGTGCTTCTGACCCTGAAGACTTCAATCATCTAAAGTTTGGACTCTGCCTACTTCCCCAGGCCCTTAATGAACATATGTGTAGCCGTAGCTTAAAAAATTCCCCAGTTTGGGTTTCGGGCAGACACTGATTTTGAAAAAGCCCTGGTGTTCTCCTTACATGAATGGGACTCTTCCTACTGCTAAAACATGTCTGTCACACCCAGAGGATGGTATACCGTCTGATCGGGAAGAGTTTGGAAAAGGCATCTCATCTCCTCATCTCCTGGTGCTCGGGTTCACCCCTCCAGCGTCTTTACTAACAGTCTCCCCACTTGGAGATGTCAGCACTGTCAACATCCTGTTGCGTACAGTTTGGAATTTGTCCAGAGGATGAAGCGGAAGGATGAGGAACAATGAGAGACAAGTCCTAGGTGTTCAGACAGGCACATGTCACTCTAATTTCCAATCAGGAAGACGAATTGACCAAAGGCTAGGGTTGCCCATGGAAACAGTATAGGGCTTGAGGAAATCCCGCTGCTTTGTGGCCAGTTCCCATAAACACAAGTTGAACAATGGAACTCAGGGGCAGTAAAATTCACGAAACTGCAGAGTTGAAAATATCCATCACTGAAAAATGTCTTGAGGAAAGTCAGAGAAAAGGACTTGTAAGCAAGGGAGAATGGCAGGAAAGGGATCTGAGGAGGTAGAAAGGACTCGCCATTAAGCACGAGAAAAGGAGCTGAACATTGCCAACATTGCAGTTGGCCAAAAAGGGTGTATGCGTTTTTTTCTGTATATATTCAAGAAAAGGGCATACACTTTTTTAGCCAAGCAAACAGGTGGGCACTGGAAGTCAATACTACAAAAGATATCACTTCGCATCAGTCAGAAGAGCCATCCTCATAAAGCGTAAACAACAGAAATGCAGGACAGGGCAAGGAGAAGAGGGAGCCCTGTGAGACTTATAGTGGAAATGTATATTGCCAACGGCCATTCTGGAGAAGTGTATTGTGTTTACTAAAGCATCTAAAAAATGAGCTACAGAGCATAGGGCACTTGCACTCATGGGCGTATATCTTGGGAAAAACAAAAATCGAGAGGACACAGGCACCCCAATGTTTACCCCCTCTCTGTTTAAAAGATCCTCGACTAGGATATAACTTAAATGTCTCTGGAGAGAAAAAATGGATAGAGATGTGGTACTTAGGTAGAGTGGAATATTATTCAGCCTGGAAATCAATGAACTATGGCCAGTTGTAACAACTCCGGAGGAGTTACGTATGATCATTCTAAGTGACATAATTCAAAAAGAAAAAGACACATATCATAAGATATCACTTAAAGGTGGAATCCAAAATGGCTACACATGAAATAAATTACAAAACAAAAACATAGTCAAATATGTAGGAAACACGCATAAGGCTGCTAAACGGGAAAGGTGGGGAGGGGTGAGGCATCATCCAGGAGGTTGAAATTAGCAAAGATACCATTCCAAATACCAAACTGATAATCAACAAAGCCTACACGGTAGCTAAAAGAACTGCACTCAGCACACTCAAGTCACCGGAAAAGAATATATACGACTGGTAAGAATCTGAAAAAGAATTTACTGATGTCTCTCTGTACGTGAATCAAGTGGATGTACAGCAGCAAGAAACAGAGCTTTGAAAATCAGCTGTAACCAATATAGTAACAAATTGAAAAAAATAAACGACAGAGAGACAGAGAAAACCTCTTACAACTTTTCCTCAGGGACGGTGATGCAACATGGATTGAACACATCTAGACCCACAGCAGGATGAGACATAAGGCTGGAAACTGTTTGCACTAAGAGAAATGTGAGGTTGGGTGAGGAAATGCACACCCTTTAAAGTAATACTACCTGGTACCCATTCAATGGGTCCCAAATCTGCAGGTTCAAGGGATCTTCCTACAGCTAAAACATGCATGGAAAACCCAGAGGACTGTACACCATGTGATCGGGAGATGTGTCTAAAATGCAGCTCATTTATCCTCTCCTGGTGCTCCTGTTCACCATTCCAGCCACGTTATGTAGAATCTCCCCACTTGGAGAATCAGCACATTTCAACTTCTGTTTCACACATTTTGCAAATTGTGAGGAGGATGAACGGGAAGAGGGGGAACCAATGAGAGAATAGTTGTAGGGGTTTGGACGGGCACATATCACTCTAATTTCCCATTAAGAATAAGAATTGAAAAAAGGTTCAGCCCGCCTCGCCGGAGCCAAAATAGGGCCTGAAGCAATCCTGCGGGTTTGAGGCCAGCTCACAAAAGAGCAACTTAAAAAATGGAGCTCAGGGTCACTGCAATTCACAAACCTGCAGAGTTATAAATGAAAACTAACGTCCAAAACTATGTTGAGGTAAGGCAAAGAAGAGGATCTGAATGCAAGACAGAATTGCAAGAAACAGATTTCAAGAGATAGATTGGACTCGTCTTTAAAGCACATGAAAAGCGGCAGAATTTCGACAATGATGCAGTTGGTCCAAAAGGGCGTATGCGTTTTTCCTGATTATATCCAGGAAAAAACACATACGCACTTTATGGGCAAGGAAGCAAGCAAGCAATGCAAATGTGCACAACAAAGAAGTCTCATTTCCCACCGGTCAAAAGGGCCATCCTAAAAAATTGTAAAAACCAGAAATGCAGGACAGGCCATGGAGAACAGGGAGCCTTTATACGCTGATGGGCAGTGTGTGAACTGCCGAGAGCCACTCTGGAGAAGTGTATGGTGGTTCCTAAATCATCTAAAAAACAGAGCTACAGAGCATAGGACACTTCCAATCATGGGAATATATCTAGGGAAGTCTAAAAATCAACAAGACACAAGCACACCACAGTTTAGGGCTACTCTGTTTACAAGAACCTCAACTTCAGTACACCTTAAATATCCCAGGAAAGAGAACAATGGATAAAGAAGATGTGGTACTTATGTACAATGGAATATCTCTTCACCATGAAATCAATGTAATAAGGCTAGTAGAAGGATAAAGAGTGGATTTAGGTCCGATAATACTACTTGAAATAAGTCAAACAGAAAAAGAAACATATCATAAGATATCACTTATAGAGGGAGGGTAAATATGGCTGCACAAGAAATGAATTACAGAACAGAACAGTGTCTCACATTTAGAAAACACACTTATGTCAGCTTAAGGGGAAAGGAGAGGTGGGGTGATGCATAAAACCAGAGTTTGAAATTAGCACAGATACCGTTCAATAAACCAAATAGATATTAGACAAGATCTACACCTTGCTCAATGAACTGGCCTCAACACACCTTATAAACCACAGAGAAATATATCTGAGTAATAAGAATCTTAAAATCCATGTATTGGGCTTCCCTGGTGGCACAGTGGTTGAGAGTCCGCCTGCCGATGCAGGGGACGCGGGTTCGTGCCCTGGTCCGGGAGGATCCCATGTGCCGTGGAGTGGCTGGGCCCGTGAGCCATGGCCGCTGAGCCTGCGCGTCCGGAGCCTGTGCTCCGCGGCGGGAGAGGCCACAACAGTGAGAGGCCCACGTATCGCAAAAAAAAAAAAAAATCCATGTATTGATATATCTCCATAAGGGAATCAAGTGTGTGCAGAGCGGCACAAACACAGCAGTGAAAATGAGCTAAACCCCATTATAGAAATAAATTTTAAAAACAAAACGCAGAAACAATGAAAGAGAGAAAAATTCTTACAAAATTTGCTCAGGGGCTGTGATGCAACCTGGATTGACCACATATAAACCCACAGCTGGATAACACATAAGGCTGGACACTTGGGGCTGAGAGGATTGGTGAGTTTTGGTGAGCAACTGCCAAAAGTTTAATGCAATACTTCATGCTACTCATTCCAAGGGTCCCAACAATCCAGGTTGAAGGGAATCTTCCTACAGCTAAACCATGCTTGGGAAACCCAGCGACTGGTATACCATATGATCGGGAAAGGTTTCTAAAACGCACCTCATTTTTCCTCTCCTGGGGCTCCGGATCGACATTCCAGCCGCTTTACTAACAACATCCTCACATGGAGAGTCAATGCCTTTAAGTTCTGGTATCGCACAGTCTGCAGTTAGTGCGGAGGATGAATGGGAATAGGGGGAACCAGTGAGAAACAAGCTGTAGTGGTTTCAATGGGCACATGTCACTCTAATTTCACATCAGTAAGAAGAATAAACCAAAGGCACAGCAAGGTGCCCCAGAAGAAGAATAGGGCCTGAAGGAATCCTGTGGTTATGAGGCAAGATCACAAAAATATGAGCTGAAAAATGGAGCTAAGGGCCACTGCAATTCAAAAACGTGCAGAGTTATAAAGGCCAACTATTTTCAAAAACTATATTGAGGTAAGGCTATGAAGAGGCATTGAAAGCAAGGCAGAATTGCAGGAAACCTATTTCAGGAGGTAGACAGGAATTGCATTTAAAGCATAGGAAAAGAGGCAGAACGACGACAATGATGCACTTGGCCAAAAAGGGCGTATGCGTTTTTTCCTGAATATATTCAGGAAAAAACGCATACGCACTTTTTGGCCAACCAAGCAAGCTTGCAAAGGAAATCTGCACTACAATGAAGTCTCACTTCCCCCAGGTCAAAAGGGCCATCTGAAAAAAGTGTAAAATCCAGAAAGGCAGGACAGGCCATGGAGAACTGGGAGCCTTGTTATGCTGATGGGTGGGATGTAAATTTCCAACAGCCACTCAGGAGAAGTGTATGGTGTTTCCTGAAACATCTAAAAAACAAAGCAACAGAGCCTAGGGCACTTCCACTTATGGTCCTATAGCTTAGGGAAATTAAAATCAAAAAGACACAGCCACCCCAAAGTTTGGGACAGCTCTGATTACAAGAACCTCGTTTACGGTACAAGTTCAATATCGCAGAAAGTGAAAAATGGATAAAGAATTTTTGGTACTTACGTACAATGTAATATCACTCAGCAATGAAATCTATTTCATCAGGCCCGTAGCAGCATAATGAGTGGGTGCAGGTATGAGGATTCTAACTGAAATAAGTCACACAGAAAAAGAAACATCATAAGATATCACTAATACACGGAATGTAAACTTGCTACACAGGAACTGAATTACAAAACAGAGTAAGATCTCAAATTTAGAAAACCAACTTATGCTTGCTTAAGCGGAAAGGTGAGTTGGGGTGCTGCACAAAAACACAGATTCAAATGAGCACAGATACAGTTCCTTAAGCCAAATATGTAATAGACAAGAGCTACTCCTTGCTCAACGAGATGGACTCAACACCCCATATTAAACGCCTAAGAATGTACCTGACTAGTAAGTATCTTAAAACCTATGGACTGCTATGTCTCTGAAAGAGAATCAAGCGTGTGTACAGGGGCATAAACGCAGCAGTGATAGGATTGGAGAGTTTCGGTGAGCAAATGAAGACCCTTTGAAGTCATATTGCATGGTACCCATTCCACGGGTCTCAACTCTCCAGGTTTAAGGGATTGTTCCTTCAGCTAAAACACGCATGTGGAACCCAGAGTATGATCAACCGTGTGATCGGGAGACGTGTTCAAATATGTCTCATTTCTTGTCACCTGGTACTTGGGTGCAACATTCCAGATGCTTCACTAACACTCTCCCGACTTGGAGAGTCAGTGCCTTTAACCTCCTGTTTGGCCCAGTTTGCAATTTCTGCGGAAGATGAACAGGAATAGGGAGAACCAATGAGAGACTAGCTGGAGGTGTCTGGACGGGCAAATTTAACTCTCATTTCCCACCAGGAAGAGGAATTAACCAAAGGCTCAGCGAGCCATGGCGGAACCAGATTAGTGCCTGAATCAATCCTGCGGTGTTCCGGGCAGCTCACAAGAAAGCGAGTTGAAGAAAGGAGCTCAGGGGCACTGTAATTCACAAACCTGCAGAGTTATAAATGACAGCTATCATCCAAAAATATACTGAAGTAAGGCTGCAAAGAGGACTTGAAAGCGGGGCAGAATTGCAGGAAACCGATTTCAGGAGGTAGACTGGAATTGCATTTAAAGCATAGGAAAAGAGGCAGAACGTCCACAATGATGCACTTGGCCAGAAAGCGCGTATGCGTTTTTTCCTGAATATATTCATGAGAAAACGCATACGCTCTTTTTGGCCAACCAAGCAAGCTTGCAAAGGAAATCTGCACTACAATGAAGTCTCACTTCCCCCAGTCAAAAGGGCCATCTGAAAAAAGTGTAAAATCCAGAAAGGCAGGACAGGCCATGGAGAACTGGGAGCCTTGTTATGCTGATGGGCGGGATGTAAATTGCCAACAGCCACTCGGGAGAAGTGTATGGTGTTTCCTGAAACATCTAAAAAACAAAGCAACAGAGCCTAGGGCACTTCCACTTATGGTCCTATAGCTTAGGGAAATTAAAATCAAAAAGACACAGCCACCCCAAAATTTGGGACGGCTCTTTTACAGGAACCTCTTCTTCAGCACAAGTTAAATATGCCAGAGAGCAAATAATTGATAAAGAAGTTGCGGTACTTACGTACAACAGAATACCTCTCAGCAATGAAAACTATGTCACCAGGCCCGTACCAGCATAGTGAGTGGATTGAGGCATGGTGATTCTAAGTGAAAAAAGTCACACAGAAAGAGAAACATCATAAGGTATCACTAATACATGGAATGTGAACTTGGTTACACATGAACTGAATTACAAAACAGAACAGGGTCTCATGTTTAGAAAACCAACTTATGCTTGCTTAAGGGGGAAGGTGAGTTGTGGTGCTGCATAAAAGCAGAGTTTGAAATTAGCACAGATACCGTTCCATAAGCTAAATATGTAATAGACAAGACCTACCCCTTGCTCAACAAAATGGACTCAACAATGAGGTATCACCTCACACCTGGTAGAATGGGCATCATCAGAAAATCTACAAACAAAAAATGCTGGAAAGGGTGTGGAGAAAAGGAACCCTCTTCCACTATTGTTGGGAATATAAATTGATACAGTCACTATGGAGAACAATATGGAGTTTCTTAAGAAACTAACAGTAGAATTACCATATGATACAGCAATCCCAGTTCTGGACATATACCCAGACAAAACCATAAATCAAAAAGAGACATTCACCGCAATGTTCATTGTATCACTCTTTACAATATCGAGGTAATGGAAGCAACCTAAATGCCCACAGACAGACGAATGCATAAAGCAGTGGTACATATATAAAATGGAATATTACTAAGCCATGAAAAGGAATGAAATTAGTCATTTGTAGAGACGTCGATGGATCTAGAGACTGTCATACAGAGTGAAGTAAGTCAGAAAGAGAAAAACAAATCTTGTATATTCATGCATATATGTGGAACCTAGAAAAACGGTACAGATTAACCATTTTGCAAGGCATAAATAGAGCAACAGATGTAGACAACAAACGTATGGACAACAAGGGGGGAAAGCTGTTGGGGGGGTTGGTGGTGGGAGGAGTTGAGAGACTGGGATTGGCATGTATAGATTTTATGTATAAAATAGATAACCAATAAGAACGTGCTGTATAAAAATATAAAATAAAATTCAAAATTAAAAAGAAATAAAATTAAAAAAATAAAACAGAAAAAACAATTATTCCCTTCACATACATGTATTTATATGAATAAATTATTTCTATGCTTATATCTGTAAATACAAAAAAGAGGAATAAAATCTACCTTGAACCAAAAACGAAAAAGAGAAAAAAAACACAGAACCCACCAGTTCCACAGAGGAAAACCGTATCAGGGCACTTGCTCCAGTTGTAAACAATTCTGAAGTTGGTCAGTGGTGGGGAATCGTCTCCCATTCAGCCAGCAGCCCCCATGCAACAAGCGTCCTCATTGCAAAGCTGGGGCACCGTGCCGAGGCATCTGTGAGTAAACGTGAGCTGAGCCCCAGGCCAGTTGCTGCTGAACTATTCCCACCCGTCCCAGGTAAAACACCTGAATATATACAAGGACTTGAAAGCCTAGAGGAAGGGCCATAGAGCCACACGAGTGACAGCATACCGGCCGACTTGGTGCCTGCAGGCCAGCCAGGATGGTCCTGGCCCTGGGTGCTCTTCTGGAAGATTTCCATTTCCCTGCCTGAGATACCCGTCCTGTCCCTGCCCCCACTGCTTTTTTCCTTCCTCACCTCTGCCCAGGGAGAAATTCCAGCAGCAGGTATGGGTGACACATCCTCTTCTTTAGCAGGTGGCAGCCTGGCAACTGCTGCAGAAAGTCCAGCAGAGCCCCACTCACACTGGGCCACCCACAAAGCCGTGGCCTCTCACTCCCTCCCACCAGCCCAGCCCCGAGACTGCTGACAGGGCAGAGAAAATGGCGTCAGGCACGGCTGCAGGGCCTCTTGCTGCCTGGAGTGGTATTTATATTGATCTCAACCCAGGCACACCTGGGGAGGGCTGGCCGGCACGGTAAGGCTGCACAGGTCAGCCAATCATCATCCCTCAGGGGATCACAGTTGCAGAAAATGGAACTTGCTGAACCGGCCAGGTCCAAGGAACAGGTGCGGGCTCCTGAGAGTCAGGATAGACAAAGGGCTGCAGCTTTGGCTTGTTTTCTAATCATTTTATCTGGCCCATGAGTGGGAGACAACTTCAAGAAAACCCTCTCCTAATGAGAGGAACCCAGGAGTCAGGGAGAGGAGGGGTGGGTGGTGGTTGGAGACAGAGGCCTGGTGCCCCGGGTGCAGTGGAAGTCTCTGGAAGACCAGGTGGAGGGAGGCCGCACAGAGTGATGCCCAGGGTCACAGACCTGTCGCAGCTGCTGTTTGTTAGTTCAAGTCCTGCTCTGAGGTGCTCTGTGTCAGCTCTGAGCGACAGGTGAGCTGGGGGTGCTCTGCAATGAGGGCTATGTGCACGGTTCCTGTGTGCCCAGCCCTGCCACGGTACCTGCAAGGGTAGCTCTGTATCCTGGGAGGGGCCTGACCACGAGAGCCCCGTGGGCTGGGGTGGGGGTGGGGTACCTGCCCAGGTGAGCTCCATATTCTGGGATTGGTCTGACCACGAGAGCCCCATGGGCTGCTGGGGACCTGGTAAAGGATGTCAGGACAGTCAGTGAAGCCACCGAGGATATACCTCCAGCTGCTCCTAATTCCTACACCCTGCTGGTCATTCTACCAACCACCAGGACATGGTATTCTGTATTAGTCTTCAATGATGCCTTCTTTTGTATTCCATTAGTCCCAGAGTCACAAGAAATTTTGGCTTGTGAGTGGCAGGACTCAACATACAACTAAAACAATACTTCCGGGCCGTCTTGCCCCAAGGGTGCAAAAATTCCCACACCATCTTTGGGGAAAGCTTAGCTAAAGACCTAAAAGTTCTACCTCTGGGAAAGGAAACCCTCCTTCAGTACGCAGATGACATTCTGATCGCCAGCCCTACTAAGGAGGCCTCTGAACTACCAAGCCAATAAAGGATAGAAGTTGTCCAAGAAAAAGCTCAAATATCACAGACTGCAGTGACCTGCCTGGGCTTCGTTCTCACAGAAGGTCGGAGAAGCCCATCCCAGGAAAGGGAAGAAACCATTTTCAGCCTTACCCCTTTCTAAAACTAGAAGACAGCTTAGGGGTTCCTGGGGAGGCCAGGGTTTGCTGCTTCTGGATCCCTAACTACAGTCTACTAGCTGGGCCTCTATATGAAACACTGAAAGGAAAAGATGATGATCCTTTTGAATAGAATCCAGAAGTGGCCTTTCAAGAATGGAAAGAGCAGTCAATTCAGACCCTTGCCCTGGAACTCCCTAATTTAGCTAAACCCTTTGACCTTTACATTCCCGGTGAAAGGTGAATCGCCATTGGAGAATTAGTGCAAAAACTGGGACCACTTGAAATGGAACAATGCAAGAATGCCATCCAGGTAGGATAAACTACGGGCACCAAGGGGCTTGGCCCACTGCCACATCTGGCCAAGATACTGGCGGTATCTAAAAACCTGGAAATCAGCAGCCCAAAAGGCCACCTCCCTCCTAAGGGAAAAGGAACCCACGTGGTGATCCTAACCACCAACCATGCCCTGAAGTTTCAGGGTTCGCTCCGTGGGCACACCAACCTCGGGTGAGGAGGCCCTCCAACTCCAACATCCAGAGAGATAACCGGGGGCAACAGGGCACCATGACGACTCGTGTGAACATCACTTGACCTGGAGTTTCTCTCATAAAACAACAAGAGTGTGTCCCAAAAGAGTAGACTACTGCTTACCCAGAGGGGAGCTAATAATCTTGGCGGGGGAACCGTATATCACACTGTCACCATAGAAAAGCCTACAGACACCATGATGATGGTGGCCAATAAGACTGGCTGGACTCCTGTTTACTTCAAAAGGCTGTTGACTCAGTGGCCATCATGGTCCTTGATCACCACTGACCCTGGACTGTCTGGGAGTTGAGCAGGCAGGGCTCTGACACCTGGTGCTGTTTGTACATTAATTCAGGGGCCTAATTGAAGAAAGCGCAGACTACTGGTCAGAGCATCTAGGCTGGCAGAAACGGTCAGCCTAAGGTGGCCGAACAAATGTGGGGCGGGGTGAAACCGGCCCCCACAGCGTCTCTGCACATCTCTTTCCTGGACCCTTAAAGGTCATTAGAATCTATAACACTTCCAATGCTGGTGCTCAGGTGGACGAGCAGGGAGGCAGGGGGCCTGGGGACAATCAACGTCACCTGGAGGCTGCTGGGGAGAAGCCCTGACCCTCGCCCCCGGGTATGAGGGCTCCCAACTCAGCACTCAGCAGTTACAGAAGAAGGGTCTGTACCCTCAGCACTCCAAGAATGAGGAACGGGACAAAAGGCAGAGGAGGGGTTTGTCCCCAGCAAAGCCCATTAAAAATCCCTGGGAGATAAAAATAGAATCTGGGCAATAAAGTCAAGTCTAACCTTTTTTATCCTTTGTGCTTTGTCTAATTTCATGTGCTCCTAGGGTCCCGCATGCAGAGGTTCCACACCCGGCACTTCAGACCAGATTTCCTAGTGCAGAATGGCTGGGACGACACCTCAGCTCCTGGGGCCCAGTGCAGACTCCGCGATATAGAGCCTGAGCTGCAGCCAACCCGGCCCTCGAGAGCTCCGCCCCCTCCCTCCCACTGACTCTGACAGGATCTCTACACAACAGCCCAGCCCACAGCCCACGGGGTAGTGCATGCTCTCACCTCTCCATTCTCTGATCAAAATATAAAGTTTCCTTTGCTTGTGAACCAAACTCAGTCTCGATCTGTTGGCCCCAATGACACTGGGCAGGGGGACACTTGTTGGGGTCCACTCTGGAGGATCAGTAACAGAAATTGAGACTATTGTAACCTCAATGAACAGATGTGTGAGCCAAACTGTAGTTAACATAGAACAGTGTATAAGGCTCGGGTAAAATAAGATGTTTCTAACACTTCCATTTGATATTTCCATCACTTTATTATAAGCAAGTTCAGTGAAAAGGTTTGTCTTATTTGTCAGGTCAATATTAGAGAAACGAAGTGATTTCTTTCCAAAGATGTACATCTAATAATCTTGGTTAAAGCTTCAATCTTGTTTTAAATGCTTTTCCATTGAAAATGATACCTCTCTTTCAGCTCCCCCATTTCTGAGAAGTATAAAATCTTATAATTTATTATTACCAAAGGGGAAAGGTGGGAGGAGGGATAAATTAACAGTTTGGGATTAACACATACACACTGCTATGTATAAAATAGATCATCAACAAGGAACTACTGTATAGCACAGGGAACTACACTCAACATTTTGCAATAAGCTATAAGGGGAAATAATCTGGAAAAGAATAGATATTTTTATTGTCATTGTCATCTATCAATGACAGTTAAAGTGTAACCTAAGGGAAGCTGGTGGTGAGTGCTTCTGACCCTGAAGACTTCAATCATCTAAAGTTTGGACTCTGCCTACTTCCCCAGGCCCTTAATGAACATATGTGTAGCCGTAGCTTAAAAAATTCCCCAGTTTGGGTTTCGGGCAGACACTGATTTTGAAAAAGCCCTGGTGTTCTCCTTACATGAATGGGACTCTTCCTACTGCTAAAACATGTCTGTCACACCCAGAGGATGGTATACCGTCTGATCGGGAAGAGTTTGGAAAAGGCATCTCATCTCCTCATCTCCTGGTGCTCGGGTTCACCCCTCCAGCGTCTTTACTAACAGTCTCCCCACTTGGAGATGTCAGCACTGTCAACATCCTGTTGCGTACAGTTTGGAATTTGTCCAGAGGATGAAGCGGAAGGATGAGGAACAATGAGAGACAAGTCCTAGGTGTTCAGACAGGCACATGTCACTCTAATTTCCAATCAGGAAGACGAATTGACCAAAGGCTAGGGTTGCCCATGGAAACAGTATAGGGCTTGAGGAAATCCCGCTGCTTTGTGGCCAGTTCCCATAAACACAAGTTGAACAATGGAACTCAGGGGCAGTAAAATTCACGAAACTGCAGAGTTGAAAATATCCATCACTGAAAAATGTCTTGAGGAAAGTCAGAGAAAAGGACTTGTAAGCAAGGGAGAATGGCAGGAAAGGGATCTGAGGAGGTAGAAAGGACTCGCCATTAAGCACGAGAAAAGGAGCTGAACATTGCCAACATTGCAGTTGGCCAAAAAGGGTGTATGCGTTTTTTTCTGTATATATTCAAGAAAAGGGCATACACTTTTTTAGCCAAGCAAACAGGTGGGCACTGGAAGTCAATACTACAAAAGATATCACTTCGCATCAGTCAGAAGAGCCATCCTCATAAAGCGTAAACAACAGAAATGCAGGACAGGGCAAGGAGAAGAGGGAGCCCTGTGAGACTTATAGTGGAAATGTATATTGCCAACGGCCATTCTGGAGAAGTGTATTGTGTTTACTAAAGCATCTAAAAAATGAGCTACAGAGCATAGGGCACTTGCACTCATGGGCGTATATCTTGGGAAAAACAAAAATCGAGAGGACACAGGCACCCCAATGTTTACCCCCTCTCTGTTTAAAAGATCCTCGACTAGGATATAACTTAAATGTCTCTGGAGAGAAAAAATGGATAGAGATGTGGTACTTAGGTAGAGTGGAATATTATTCAGCCTGGAAATCAATGAACTATGGCCAGTTGTAACAACTCCGGAGGAGTTACGTATGATCATTCTAAGTGACATAATTCAAAAAGAAAAAGACACATATCATAAGATATCACTTAAAGGTGGAATCCAAAATGGCTACACATGAAATAAATTACAAAACAAAAACATAGTCAAATATGTAGGAAACACGCATAAGGCTGCTAAACGGGAAAGGTGGGGAGGGGTGAGGCATCATCCAGGAGGTTGAAATTAGCAAAGATACCATTCCAAATACCAAACTGATAATCAACAAAGCCTACACGGTAGCTAAAAGAACTGCACTCAGCACACTCAAGTCACCGGAAAAGAATATATACGACTGGTAAGAATCTGAAAAAGAATTTACTGATGTCTCTCTGTACGTGAATCAAGTGGATGTACAGCAGCAAGAAACAGAGCTTTGAAAATCAGCTGTAACCAATATAGTAACAAATTGAAAAAAATAAACGACAGAGAGACAGAGAAAACCTCTTACAACTTTTCCTCAGGGACGGTGATGCAACATGGATTGAACACATCTAGACCCACAGCAGGATGAGACATAAGGCTGGAAACTGTTTGCACTAAGAGAAATGTGAGGTTGGGTGAGGAAATGCACACCCTTTAAAGTAATACTACCTGGTACCCATTCAATGGGTCCCAAATCTGCAGGTTCAAGGGATCTTCCTACAGCTAAAACATGCATGGAAAACCCAGAGGACTGTACACCATGTGATCGGGAGATGTGTCTAAAATGCAGCTCATTTATCCTCTCCTGGTGCTCCTGTTCACCATTCCAGCCACGTTACGTAGAATCTCCCCACTTGGAGAATCAGCACATTTCAACTTCTGTTTCACACATTTTGCAAATTGTGAGGAGGATGAACGGGAAGAGGGGGAACCAATGAGAGAATAGTTGTAGGGGTTTGGACGGGCACATATCACTCTAATTTCCCATTAAGAATAAGAATTGAAAAAAGGCTCAGCCCGCCTCGCCGGAGCCAAAATAGGGCCTGAAGCAATCCTGCGGGTTTGAGGCCAGCTCACAAAAGAGCAACTTAAAAAATGGAGCTCAGGGTCACTGCAATTCACAAACCTGCAGAGTTATAAATGAAAACTAACGTCCAAAACTATGTTGAGGTAAGGCAAAGAAGAGGATCTGAATGCAAGACAGAATTGCAAGAAACAGATTTCAAGAGATAGATTGGACTCGTCTTTAAAGCACATGAAAAGCGGCAGAATTTCGACAATGATGCAGTTGGTCCAAAAGGGCGTATGCGTTTTTCCTGATTATATCCAGGAAAAAACGCATACGCACTTTATGGGCAACGAAGCAAGCAAGCAATGCAAATGTGCACAACAAAGAAGTCTCATTTCCCACCGGTCAAAAGGGCCATCCTAAAAAATTGTAAAAACCAGAAATGCAGGACAGGCCATGGAGAACAGGGAGCCTTTATACGCTGATGGGCAGTGTGTGAACTGCCGAGAGCCACTCTGGAGAAGTGTATGGTGGTTCCTAAATCATCTAAAAAACAGAGCTACAGAGCATAGGACACTTCCAATCATGGGAATATATCTAGGGAAGTCTAAAAATCAACAAGACACAAGCACACCACAGTTTAGGGCTACTCTGTTTACAAGAACCTCAACTTCAGTACACCTTAAATATCCCAGGAAAGAGAACAATGGATAAAGAAGATGTGGTACTTATGTACAATGGAATATCTCTTCACCATGAAATCAATGTAATAAGGCTAGGAGAAGGATAAAGAGTGGATTTAGGTCCGATAATACTACTTGAAATAAGTCAAACAGAAAAAGAAACATATCATAAGATATCACTTATAGAGGGAGGGTAAATATGGCTGCACAAGAAATGAATTACAGAACAGAACAGTGTCTCACATTTAGAAAACACACTTATGTCAGCTTAAGGGGAAAGGAGAGGTGGGGTGATGCATAAAACCAGAGTTTGAAATTAGCACAGATACCGTTCAATAAACCAAATAGATATTAGACAAGATCTACACCTTGCTCAATGAACTGGCCTCAACACACCTTATAAACCACAGAGAAATATATCTGAGTAATAAGAATCTTAAAATCCATGTATTGGGCTTCCCTGGTGGCACAGTGGTTGAGAGTCCGCCTGCCGATGCAGGGGACGCGGGTTCGTGCCCTGGTCCGGGAGGATCCCATGTGCCGTGGAGTGGCTGGGCCCGTGAGCCATGGCCGCTGAGCCTGCGCGTCCGGAGCCTGTGCTCCGCGGCGGGAGAGGCCACAACAGTGAGAGGCCCACGTATCGCAAAAAAAAAAAAAATCCATGTATTGATATATCTCCATAAGGGAATCAAGTGTGTGCAGAGCGGCACAAACACAGCAGTGAAAATGAGCTAAACCCCATTATAGAAATAAATTTTAAAAACAAAACGCAGAAACAATGAAAGAGAGAAAAATTCTTACAAAATTTGCTCAGGGGCTGTGATGCAACCTGGATTGACCACATATAAACCCACAGCTGGATAACACATAAGGCTGGACACTTGGGGCTGAGAGGATTGGTGAGTTTTGGTGAGCAACTGCCAAAAGTTTAATGCAATACTTCATGCTACTCATTCCAAGGGTCCCAACAATCCAGGTTGAAGGGAATCTTCCTACAGCTAAACCATGCTTGGGAAACCCAGCGACTGGTATACCATATGATCGGGAAAGGTTTCTAAAACGCACCTCATTTTTCCTCTCCTGGGGCTCCGGATCGACATTCCAGCCGCTTTACTAACAACATCCTCACATGGAGAGTCAATGCCTTTAAGTTCTGGTATCGCACAGTCTGCAGTTAGTGCGGAGGATGAATGGGAATAGGGGGAACCAGTGAGAAACAAGCTGTAGCGGTTTCAATGGGCACATGTCACTCTAATTTCACATCAGTAAGAAGAATAAACCAAAGGCACAGCAAGGTGCCCCAGAAGAAGAATAGGGCCTGAAGGAATCCTGTGGTTATGAGGCAAGATCACAAAAATATGAGCTGAAAAATGGAGCTAAGGGCCACTGCAATTCAAAAACGTGCAGAGTTATAAAGGCCAACTATTTTCAAAAACTATACTGAGGTAAGGCTATGAAGAGGCATTGAAAGGAAGGCAGAATTGAAGGAAACCTATTTCAGGAGGTAGACAGGAATTGCATTTAAAGCATAGGAAAAGAGGCAGAACGACGACAATGATGCACTTGGCCAAAAAGAGCGTATGCGTTTTTTCCTGAATATATTCAGGAAAAAACGCATACGCCCTTTTTGGCCAACCAAGCAAGCTTGCAAAGGAAATCTGCACTACAATGAAGTCTCACTTCCCCCCGGTCAAAAGGGCCAACTGAAAAAAGTGTAAAATACAGAAAGGCAGGACAGGCAATGGAGAACTGGGAGCATTGTTATGCTGATGGGTGGGATGTAAATTGCCAACAGCCACTCGGGAGAAGTGTATGGTGTTTCCTGAAACATCTAAAAAACAAAGCAACAGAGCCTAGGGCACTTCCACTTATGGTGCTATAGCTTAGGGAAATTAATATCAAAAAGACACAGCCACCCCAAAGTTTGGGACGGCTCTGTTTACAAGAACCTCGTTTACGGGACAAGTTCAATATTGCAGAAAGCGAAAAATGGATAAAGAAGTTGTGGTACTTACGTACAATGCAATATCACTCAGCAATGAAATCTATGTCATCAGGCCCGTAGCAGCATAATGAGTGGATTCAGGTATGATGATTCTAACTGAAATAAGTCACACAGAAAAAGAAACATCATAAGATATCACTAATACACGGAATGTAAACTTGCTACACAGGAACAGAGTTACAAAACAGAATAAGGTCTCAAATTTAGAAAACCAACTTATGCTTGCTTAAGGGGAAAGGTGAGTTGGGGTGCTGCATAAAACCAGAGATTGAAATGAGCACAGATAAAGTTCCTTAAGCCAAATATGGAATAGACAAGAGCTACTCCTTGCTCAACGAGATGGACTCAACACCCCATATTAAACGCCTAAGTATGTACCTGACTAGTAAGTATCTTAAAACCTATGGATTGCTATGTCTCCAAAAGAGAATCAAGCGTGTGTACAGGGGCATAAACGCAGCAGTGATAGGATTAGAGAGGTTCGGTGAGCAAATGAAGACCCTTTGAAGTCATATTGCATGGTACCTATTCGACGGGTCTCAACTCTCCAGGTTTAAGGGATTCTTCCTTCAGCTAAAACACGCATGTGGAACCCAGAGTATGATCAACTGTGTGATCGGGAGATGTGTTCAAATATGTCTCAGTTCCCGTCCCCTGGTTCTCGGGTGCAACATTCCAGATGCTTTACTAACACTCTCCCGACTTGGAGAGTCAGTGCCTTTAACCTCCTGTTTGGCCAAGTTTGCAATTTCTGTGGAAGATGAACAGGAATAGTGAGGACCAATGAGAGACTAGTTGGAGGTGTCTGGACAGGCAAATTTAACTCTCATTTCCCACCAGGAAGAGGAATTAACCAAAGGCTCAGCATCCCGTGCCAGAACCAGATTAGGGCCTGAAGCAATCCTGCAGTGTTGCGGGCAGCTCACAAGAAAGCGAGTTGAAAAAAGGAGCTCAGGGGCACTGTAATTCACAAACCTGCAGAGTTATAAATGACAGCTATCGTCCAAAAATATACTGAAGTAAGGCTGCCAAGAGGACTTGAAAGTGGGGCAGAATTGCACGAAACCGATTTCAGGAGGTAGACTGGAATTGCATTTAAAGCATAGGAAAAGAGGCAGAACGTCCACAATGATGCACTTGAACAAAAAGGGCGTATGCGTTTTTTCCTGAATATATTCAGGAAAAAACGCATACGCCCTTTTTGGCCAACCAAGCAAGCTTGCAAAGGAAATCTGCACTACAATGAAGTCTCACTTCCCCCTGGTAAAAAGGGCCATCTGAAAAAAGTGTAAAATCCAGAAAGGCAGTACAGGCCATGGAGAACTGGGAGCCTGGTTATGCTGATGAGTGGGATGTAAATTGCCAACAGCCACTCGGGAGAAGTGTATGGTGTTTCCTGAAACATCTAAAAAACAAAGCAACAGAGCCTAGGGCACTTCCACTTATGGTGCTATAGCTTAGGGAAATTAAAATCAAAAAGACACAGCCACCCCGAAGTTTGGGACGGCTCTGTTTACAAGAACCTCGTTTACGGGACAAGTTCAATATTGCAGAAAGCGAAAAATGGATAAAGAAGTTGTGGTACTTACGTACAATGCAATATCACTCAGCAATGACATCTATGTCATCAGGCCCGTAGCAGCATAATGAGTGGATTCAGGTATGATGATTCTAACTGAAATAAGTCACACAGAAAAAGAAACATCATAAGATATCACTAATACACGGAATGTAAACTTGCTACAAAGGAACTGAATTACAAAACAGATTAAGTTCTCAAATTTAGAAAACCAACTTATGCTTGCTTAAGGGGAAAGGTGAGTTGGGGTGCTGCATAAAACCAGAGATTGAAATGAGCACAGATAATGTTCCTTAAGCCAAATATGGAATAGACAAGAGATACTCCTTGCTCAACGAAATGGACTCAACACCCCATATTAAACGCCTAAGAATGTACCTGACTAGTAAGTATCTTAAAACCTATGGATTGTTATGTCTGCGAAAGAGTATCAAGCATGTGTACAGGGGCATAAAAGCAGCACTGATAGGATTGGAGAGGTTCAGTGAGCAAATGAAGACCCTTTGAAGTCATATTGCATGGTACCCATTCCACGGATCTCAACTCTCCAGGTTTAAGGGATTCTTCCTTCAGCTAAAACACGCATGTGGAACCCAGAGTATGATCAACCGTGTGATAGGGAGACGTGTTAAAATATGTCTCAGTGTTCGTCCCCTGGTACTCGGGTGCAACATTCCAGACGCTTTACTAACACTCTCCCGACTTGGAAAGTCAGTGCCTTTAACTTCCTGTTTGGCCCAGTTTGCAATTTCTGCGGAAGATGAACAGGAATAGGGAGAACCAAAGAGAGACAAGATGGAGGTGTCTGGACGGGCAAATTTAACTCTAATTTCCCACCAGGAAGAGGAATTAAACAAAGGCTCAGCGTGCCGTGCCGGAACCAGATTAGGGCCTGAAGCAATCCTGCGGTGTTGCGGCCAGCTCACAACAAAGCGAGTTGAAGAAAGGAGCTCAGGGGCACTGAAATTCACAAACCTGCAGACTTATAAATGACAGCTATCGTCCAAAAATATACTGAAGTAAGGTTGCCAAGAGGACTTGAAAGCAGGGCAGAATTGCAGGACACCGATTTCAGGAGGTAGACTGGAATTGCATTTAAAGCATAGGAAAAGAGGCAGAACGTCGACAATGATGCACTTGGCCAAAAAGGGTGTATGCGGTTTTTCCTGAATATATTCAGGAAAAAACGCATACGCCCTTTTTGGCGAACCAAGCAAGCTTGCAAAGGAAATCTGCACTACAATGAAGTCTCACTTCGCCCCGGTCAAAAGGGCCATCTGAAAAAAGTGTAAAATCCAGAAAGGCAGGACAGGCCATGGAGAACTGGGAGCCTGGTTATGCTGATGAGTGGGATGTAAATTGCCAACAGCCACTGGGGAGAAGTGTATGGTGTTTCCTGAAACATCTAAAAAACAAAGCAACAGAGCCTAGGGCACTTCCACTTATGGTCCTATAGCTTAGGGAAATTAAAATCAAAAAGACACAGCCACCCCAAAGTTTGGAATGGCTCTGTTTACAAGAACCTCGTTTACGGTACAAGTTCAATATCGCAGAAAGTGAAAAATGGATAAAGAAGTTGTGGTACTTACATACAATGCAATATCACTCAGCAATGAAATCTATGTCATCAGGCCCGTAGCAGCATAATGAGTGGATTCAGGTATGATGATTCTAACTGAAATAAGTCACACAGAAAAAGAAACATCATAAGATATCACTAATACACGGAATGTAAACTTGGCTACACAGGAACTGGATTACAAAACAGAACAGGGTCTCAAATTTAGAAAACCAACTTATGCTTGCTTAAGGGGAAAGTTGAGTTGGGGTGCTGCATAAAACCAGAGATTGAAATGAGCACAGATAAAGTTCCTTAAGCCAAATATGGAATAGACAAGAGCTACTCCTTTCTCAACGCAATGGACTCAACACCCCATATTAAACGCCTAATTATGTACGTGACTAGTAAGTATCTTAAAACCCATGGATTGCTATGACTCCGAAAGAGAATCAAGCGTGTGTACAGGGGCATAAACGCAGCAGTGATAGGATTGGAGAGTTTCGGTGAGCAAATGAAGACCCTTTGAAGTCATATTGCATGGTACCCATTCCACGGGTCTCAACTCTCCAGGTTTAAGGGATTCTTCCTTCAGCTAAAACATGCATGTGGAACTCAGAGTATGATCAACCGTGTGATCGGGAGACGTGTTCCAATATGTCTCAGTTCTCATCCCCTGGTACTCGGGTGCAACATTCCAGATGCTTTACTAACACTCTCCCGACTTGGAGAGTCAGTGCCTTTAACCTCCTGTTTGGCCAAGTTTGTAATTTCTGCGGAAGATGAACAGGAATAGGGAGGACCAATGAGAGACTAGCTGGAGGTGTCTGGACAGGCAAATTTAACTCTCATTTCCCACCAGGAAGAGGAATTAACCAAAGGCTCAGCGTGCCGTGCCGGAACCAGATTAGGGCCTGAAGCAATCCTGCGGTGTTGCGGCCAGCTCACAATAAAGCGAGTTGAAGAAAGGAGCTCAGGGGCACTGTAATTCACAAACCTGCAGAGTTATAAATGACAGCTATCGTCCAAAAATATACTGAAGTAAGGCTGCCAAGAGGACTTGAAAGCGGGGCAGAATTGCAGGAAACTGATTTCAGGAGGTACACTGGAATTGCATTTAAAGCATAGGAAAAGTGGCAAAACGTCGACAATGATAAACTTGGCCAAAAAGGGCGTATGCGTTTTTTCCTGAATATATTCAGGAAAAAACGCATACGCACTTTTTGGCCAACCAAGCAAGCTTGCAAAGGAAATCTGCACTACAATGAAGTCTCACTTGCCCCGGTCAAAAGGGCCATCTGAACAAAGTGTAAAATCCAGAAAGGCAGGACAGGCCATGGAGAACTGGGAGCCTTGTTATGCTGATGGGCGGGATATATATTGCCAACAGCCACTAGGGAGAAGTGTATGGTGTTTCCTGAAACATCTAAAAAAGAAAGCAGCAGAGCCTAGGTCAATTCCACTTATGGCCATATACCTTAGGGAAATTAAAATCAAAAAGACACAGCCACCCCAAAGTTTGGGATGGCTTTGTTTACAAGAACCTCGTTTATGGTACAAGTTCAATATCGCAGAAAGCGAAAAATGGATAAAGCAGTTGTGGTACTTACGTACAATGCAATATCACTCAGCAATGAAATCTATGTCAACAGGCCTGTAGCAGAAAATGAGTGGGTTCAGGTATGATGATTCTAACTGAAATAAGTCACACAGAAAAAGAAACATCATAAGATATCACTAATACACGGAATGTAAACTTGGCTACACAGGAACTATATTACAAAACAGAACAGGGTCTCAAATTTAGAAAACCAAATTATGCTTGCTTAAGGGGAAGGTGAGTTGGGGTGCTGCATAAAACCAGAGATTGAAATGAGCACAGATAAAGTTCCTTAAGCCAAATATGGAATAGACAAGTGCTACTCCTTGTTCAATGAAATGGACTCAACATCCCATATTAAACGCCTAAGAACGTACCTGACTACTAAGTATCTTGAAACCTATGGATTGCTATGTCTCCGAAAGAGAATCAAGCCTGTGTACAGGGGCATAAACGCAGTAGTGATAGGATTGGAGAGGCTCGGTGAGCAAACGAAGACCCTTTGAAATCATATGGCATGGTACCCATTCCACGGGTCTCAACTCTCCAGGTTTAAGGGATTCTTCCTTCAGCTAAAACATGCATGTGGAACCCAGAGTATGATCAGCCATGTGATCGGGAGACGTGTGAAAATATGTCTCAGTTCTCGTCCCCTGGTACTCAGGTGTAACATTCCAGACACTTTACTAACACTCTCCCGACTTGGAGAGTCAGTGCCTTTAACGTCCTGTTTGGCCCAGTTTGCAATTTCTGCGGAAGATGAACAGGAATAGGGAGAACCAATGAGAGACTAGCTGGAGGTGTCTGGACGGGCAAATTTAACTCTCATTTCCTACCAGGAAGAGGAATTAACCAAAGTCTCAGCGTGCCGTGGGGAACCAGATTAGGGCCTGAAGCAATCCTGCGGTGTTGCGGCCAGCTCACAAGAAAGCGAGTTGAAGAAAGGAGCTCAGGGGCACTGTAATTCACAAACCTGCAGAGTTATAAATGACAGGTATTGTCCAAAAATATACTGAAGTAAGGCTGCCAAGAGGACTTGAAAGTGGGGCAGAATTGCAGGAAACCGATATCAGGAGGGAGACTGGTATTGCATTTAAAGCATAGGAAAAGAGGCAGAACGTCCACAATGATGCACTTGGCCAAAAAGGGCGTATGCGTTTTTTCCTGAATATATTCAGGAGAAAACGCATACACCCTTTTTGGCCAACCAAGCAAGCTTGCAAAGGAAATCTGCACTACAATGTAGTCTCACTTCATCCAGGTCAAAAGGGCCATCTGAAAAATGTAAAATCCAGAAAGGCAGGACAGGCCATGGAGAACTGGGAGCCTTGTTATGCTGATGGGTGGGATGTAAATTGCCAACAGCCACTCGGGAGAAGTGTATGGTGTTTCCTGAAACATCTAAAAAACAAAGCAACAGAGCCTAGGGCACTTCCACTTATGGTCCTATAGCTTAGGGAAATTAAAATCAAAAAGACACAGCCACCCCAATATTTGGGATGGCTCTTTTACAGGAACCTCTTCTTCAGCACAAGTTAAATATGCCAGAGAGCAAATAATTGATAAAGAAGTTGCGGTACTTACGTACAACAGAATACCTCTCAGCAATGAAAACTATGTCACCAGGCCTGTACCAGCATAGTGAGTGGATTGAAGCACGGTGATTCTAAGTGAAAAAAGTCACACAGAAAGAGAAACATCATAAGGTATCACTAATACATGGAATGTGAACTTGGTTACACATGAACTGTATTACAAAACAGAACAGGGTCTCATGTTTAGAAAACCAACTTATGCTTGCTTAAGGGGGAAGGTGAGTTGCGGTGCTGCATAAAAGCAGAGTTTGAAATTAGCACAGATACCGTTCCATAAGGTAAATATGTAATAGACAAGACCTACCCCTTGCTCAACAAAATGGACTCAACAATGAGGTATCACCTCACACCTGGTAGAAAGGGCATCATCAGAAAATCTACAATAAAAAATGCTGGAAATGTGTGGAGAAAAGGAACCCTCTTCCACTATTTTTGGGAATATAAATTGATACAGTCACTATGGAGAACAATATGGAGTTTCTTAAGAAACTAACAGTAGAATTACCATATGATACAGCAATCCCAGTTCTGGACATATACCCAGACAAAACCATAAATCAAAAAGAGACATTCACCGCAATGTTCATTGTATCACTCTTTACAATATCGAGGTAATGGAAGCAACCTAAATGCCCACAGACAGACGAATGCATAAAGCAGTGGTACATATATAAAATGGAATATTACTAAGCCATGAAAAGGAATGAAATTAGTCATTTGTAGAGACGTCGATGGATCTAGAGACTGTCATACAGAGTGAAGTAAGTCAGAAAGAGAAAAACAAATCTTGTATATTCATGCATATATGTGGAACCTAGAAAAACTGTACAGATTAACCATTTTGCAAGGCATAAATAGAGCAACAGATGTAGACAACAAACGTATGGACAACAAGGGGGGAAAGCTGTTGGGGGGGTTGGTGGTGGGAGGAGTTGAGAGACTGGGATTGGCATGTATAGATTTTATGTATAAAATAGATAACCAATAAGAACGTGCTGTATAAAAATATAAAATAAAATTCAAAATTAAAAAGAAATAAAATTAAAAAAATAAAACAGAAAAAACAATTATTCCCTTCACATACATGTATTTATATGAATAAATTATTTCTATGCTTATATCTGTAAATACAAAAAAGAGGAATAAAATCTACCTTGAACCAAAAACGAAAAAGAGAAAAAAAACACAGAACCCACCAGTTCCACAGAGGAAAACCGTATCAGGGCACTTGCTCCAGTTGTAAACAATTCTGAAGTTGGTCAGTGGTGGGGAATCGTCTCCCATTCAGCCAGCAGCCCCCATGCAACAAGCGTCCTCATTGCAAAGCTGGGGCACCGTGCCGAGGCATCTGTGAGTAAACGTGAGCTGAGCCCCAGGCCAGTTGCTGCTGAACTATTCCCACCCGTCCCAGGTAAAACACCTGAATATATACAAGGACTTGAAAGCCTAGAGGAAGGGCCATAGAGCCACACGAGTGACAGCATACCGGCCGACTTGGTGCCTGCAGGCCAGCCAGGATGGTCCTGGCCCTGGGTGCTCTTCTGGAAGATTTCCATTTCCCTGCCTGAGATACCCGTCCTGTCCCTGCCCCCACTGCTTTTTTCCTTCCTCACCTCTGCCCAGGGAGAAATTCCAGCAGCAGGTATGGGTGACACATCCTCTTCTTTAGCAGGTGGCAGCCTGGCAACTGCTGCAGAAAGTCCAGCAGAGCCCCACTCACACTGGGCCACCCACAAAGCCGTGGCCTCTCACTCCCTCCCACCAGCCCAGCCCCGAGACTGCTGACAGGGCAGAGAAAATGGCGTCAGGCACGGCTGCAGGGCCTCTTGCTGCCTGGAGTGGTATTTATATTGATCTCAACCCAGGCACACCTGGGGAGGGCTGGCCGGCACGGTAAGGCTGCACAGGTCAGCCAATCATCATCCCTCAGGGGATCACAGTTGCAGAAAATGGAACTTGCTGAACCGGCCAGGTCCAAGGAACAGGTGCGGGCTCCTGAGAGTCAGGATAGACAAAGGGCTGCAGCTTTGGCTTGTTTTCTAATCATTTTATCTGGCCCATGAGTGGGAGACAACTTCAAGAAAACCCTCTCCTAATGAGAGGAACCCAGGAGTCAGGGAGAGGAGGGGTGGGTGGTGGTTGGAGACAGAGGCCTGGTGCCCCGGGTGCAGTGGAAGTCTCTGGAAGACCAGGTGGAGGGAGGCCGCACAGAGTGATGCCCAGGGTCACAGACCTGTCGCAGCTGCTGTTTGTTAGTTCAAGTCCTGCTCTGAGGTGCTCTGTGTCAGCTCTGAGCGACAGGTGAGCTGGGGGTGCTCTGCAATGAGGGCTATGTGCACGGTTCCTGTGTGCCCAGCCCTGCCACGGTACCTGCAAGGGTAGCTCTGTATCCTGGGAGGGGCCTGACCACGAGAGCCCCGTGGGCTGGGGTGGGGGTGGGGTACCTGCCCAGGTGAGCTCCATATTCTGGGATTGGTCTGACCACGAGAGCCCCATGGGCTGCTGGGGACCTGGTAAAGGATGTCAGGACAGTCAGTGAAGCCACCGAGGATATACCTCCAGCTGCTCCTAATTCCTACACCCTGCTGGTCATTCTACCAACCACCAGGACATGGTATTCTGTATTAGTCTTCAATGATGCCTTCTTTTGTATTCCATTAGTCCCAGAGTCACAAGAAATTTTGGCTTGTGAGTGGCAGGACTCAACATACAACTAAAACAATACTTCCGGGCCGTCTTGCCCCAAGGGTGCAAAAATTCCCACACCATCTTTGGGGAAAGCTTAGCTAAAGACCTAAAAGTTCTACCTCTGGGAAAGGAAACCCTCCTTCAGTACGCAGACGACATTCTGATCGCCAGCCCTACTAAGGAGGCCTCTGAACTACCAAGCCAATAAAGGATAGAAGTTGTCCAAGAAAAAGCTCAAATATCACAGACTGCAGTGACCTGCCTGGGCTTCGTTCTCACAGAAGGTCGGAGAAGCCCATCCCAGGAAAGGGAAGAAACCATTTTCAGCCTTACCCCTTTCTAAAACTAGAAGACAGCTTAGGGGTTCCTGGGGAGGCCAGGGTTTGCTGCTTCTGGATCCCTAACTACAGTCTACTAGCTGGGCCTCTATATGAAACACTGAAAGGAAAAGATGATGATCCTTTTGAATAGAATCCAGAAGTGGCCTTTCAAGAATGGAAAGAGCAGTCAATTCAGACCCTTGCCCTGGAACTCCCTAATTTAGCTAAACCCTTTGACCTTTACATTCCCGGTGAAAGGTGAATCGCCATTGGAGAATTAGTGCAAAAACTGGGACCACTTGAAATGGAACAATGCAAGAATGCCATCCAGGTAGGATAAACTACGGGCACCAAGGGGCTTGGCCCACTGCCACATCTGGCCAAGATACTGGCGGTATCTAAAAACCTGGAAATCAGCAGCCCAAAAGGCCACCTCCCTCCTAAGGGAAAAGGACCCCACGTGGTGATCCTAACCACCAACCATGCCCTGAAGTTGCAGGGTTCGCTCCATGGGCACACCAACCTCGAGTGAGGAGGCCCTCCAACTCCAACATCCAGAGAGATAACCGGGGGCAACAGGGCACCATGACGACTCGTGTGAACATCACTTGACCTGGAGTTTCTCTCATAAAACAACAAGAGTGTGTCCCAAAAGAGTAGACTACTGCTTACCCAGAGGGGAGCTAATAATCTTGGCGGGGGAACCGTATATCACACTGTCACCATAGAAAAGCCTACAGACACCGTGATGATGGTGGCCAATAAGACTGGCTGGACTCCTGTTTACTTCAAAAGGCTGTTGACTCAGTGGCCATCATGGTCCTTGATCACCACTGACCCTGGACTGTCTGGGAGTTGAGCAGGCAGGGCTCTGACACCTGGTGCTGTTTGTACATTAATTCAGGGGCCTAATTGAAGAAAGCGCAGACTACTGGTCAGAGCATCTAGGCTGGCAGAAACGGTCAGCCTAAGGTGGCCGAACAAATGTGGGGCGGGGTGAAACCGGCCCCCACAGCGTCTCTGCACATCTCTTTCCTGGACCCTTAAAGGTCATTAGAATCTATAACACTTCCAATGCTGGTGCTCAGGTGGACGAGCAGGGAGGCAGGGGGCCTGGGGACAATCAACGTCACCTGGAGGCTGCTGGGGAGAAGCCCTGACCCTCGCCCCCGGGTATGAGGGCTCCCAACTCAGCACTCAGCAGTTACAGAAGAAGGGTCTGCACCCTCAGCACTCCAAGAATGAGGAACGGGACAAAAGGCAGAGGAGGGGTTTGTCCCCAGCAAAGCCCATTAAAAATCCCTGGGAGATAAAAATAGAATCTGGGCAATAAAGTCAAGTCTAACCTTTTTTATCCTTTGTGCTTTGTCTAATTTCATGTGCTCCTAGGGTCCCGCATGCAGAGGTTCCACACCCGGCACTTCAGACCAGATTTCCTAGTGCAGAATGGCTGGGACGACACCTCAGCTCCTGGGGCCCAGTGCAGACTCCGCGATATAGAGCCTGAGCTGCAGCCAACCCGGCCCTCGAGAGCTCCGCCCCCTCCCTCCCACTGACTCTGACAGGATCTCTACACAACAGCCCAGCCCACAGCCCACGGGGTAATGCATGCTCTCACCTCTCCATTCTCTGATCAAAATATAAAGTTTCCTTTGCTTGTGAACCAAACTCAGTCTCGATCTGTTGGCCCCAATGACACTGGGCAGGGGGACACTTGTTGGGGTCCACTCTGGAGGATCAGTAACAGAAATTGAGACTATTGTAACCTCAATGAACAGATGTGTGAGCCAAACTGTAGTTAACATAGAACAGTGTATAAGGCTCGGGTAAAATAAGATGTTTCTAACACTTCCATTTGATATTTCCATCACTTTATTATAAGCAAGTTCAGTGAAAAGGTTTGTCTTATTTGTCAGGTCAATATTAGAGAAACGAAGTGATTTCTTTCCAAAGATGTACATCTAATAATCTTGGTTAAAGCTTCAATCTTGTTTTAAATGCTTTTCCATTGAAAATGATACCTCTCTTTCAGCTCCCCCATTTCTGAGAAGTATAAAATCTTATAATTTATTATTACCAAAGGGGAAAGGTGGGAGGAGGGATAAATTAACAGTTTGGGATTAACACATACACACTGCTATGTATAAAATAGATCATCAACAAGGAACTACTGTATAGCACAGGGAACTACACTCAACATTTTGCAATAAGCTATAAGGGGAAATAATCTGAAAAAGAATAGATATTTTTATTGTCATTGTCATCTATCAATGACAGTTAAAGTGTAACCTAAGGGAAGCTGGTGGTGAGTGCTTCTGACCCTGAAGACTTCAATCATCTAAAGTTTGGACTCTGCCTACTTCCCCAGGCCCTTAATGAACATATGTGTAGCCGTAGCTTAAAAAATTCCCCAGTTTGGGTTTCGAGCAGACACTGATTTTGAAAAAGCCCTGGTGTTCTCCTTACATGAATGGGACTCTTCCTACTGCTAAAACATGTCTGTCACACCCAGAGGATGGTATACCGTCTGATCGGGAAGAGTTTGGAAAAGGCATCTCATCTCCTCATCTCCTGGTGCTCGGGTTCACCCCTCCAGCGTCTTTACTAACAGTCTCCCCACTTGGAGATGTCAGCACTGTCAACATCCTCTTGCGTACAGTTTGGAATTTGTCCAGAGGATGAAGCGGAAGGATGAGGAACAATGAGAGACAAGTCCTAGGTGTTCAGACAGGCACATGTCACTCTAATTTCCAATCAGGAAGACGAACTGACCAAAGGCTAGGGTTGCCCATGGAAACAGTATAGGGCTTGAGGAAATCCCGCTGCTTTGTGGCCAGTTCCCATAAACACAAGTTGAACAATGGAACTCAGGGGCAGTAAAATTCACGAAACTGCAGAGTTGAAAATATCCATCACTGAAAAATGTCTTGAGGAAAGTCAGAGAAAAGGACTTGTAAGCAAGGGAGAATGGCAGGAAAGGGATCTGAGGAGGTAGAAAGGACTCACCATTAAGCACGAGAAAAGGAGCTGAACATTGCCAACATTGCAGTTGGCCAAAAAGGGTGTATGCGTTTTTTTCTGTATATATTCAAGAAAAGGGCATACACTTTTTTAGCCAAGCAAACAGGTGGGCACTGGAAGTCAATACTACAAAAGATATCACTTCGCATCAGTCAGAAGAGCCATCCTCATAAAGCGTAAACAACAGAAATGCAGGACAGGGCAAGGAGAAGAGGGAGCCCTGTGAGACTTATAGTGGAAATGTATATTGCCAACGGCCATTCTGGAGAAGTGTATTGTGTTTACTAAAGCATCTAAAAAATGAGCTACAGAGCATAGGGCACTTGCACTCATGGGCGTATATCTTGGGAAAAACAAAAATCGAGAGGACACAGGCACCCCAATGTTTACCCCCTCTCTGTTAAAAAGATCCTCGACTAGGATATAACTTAAATGTCTCTGGAGGGAAAAAATGGATAGAGATGTGGTACTTAGGTAGAGTGGAATATTATTCAGCCTGGAAATCAATGAACTATGGCCAGTTGTAACAACTCCGGAGGAGTTACGTATGATCATTCTAAGTGACATAATTCAAAAAGAAAAAGACACATATCATAAGATATCACTTAAAGGTGGAATCCAAAATGGCTACACATGAAATAAATTACAAAACAAAAACATAGTCAAATATGTAGGAAACACGCATAAGGCTGCTAAACGGGAAAGGTGGGGAGGGGTGAGGCATCATCCAGGAGGTTGAAATTAGCAAAGATACCATTCCAAATACCAAACTGATAATCAACAAAGCCTACACGGTAGCTAAAAGAACTGCACTCAGCACACTCAAGTCACCGGAAAAGAATATATACGACTGGTAAGAATCTGAAAAAGAATTTACTGATGTCTCTCTGTACGTGAATCAAGTGGATGTACAGCAGCAAGAAACAGAGCTTTGAAAATCAGCTGTAACCAATATAGTAACAAATTGAAAAAAATAAACGACAGAGAGACAGAGAAAACCTCTTACAACTTTTCCTCAGGGACGGTGATGCAACATGGATTGAACACATCTAGACCCACAGCAGGATGAGACATAAGGCTGGAAACTGTTTGCACTAAGAGAAATGTGAGGTTGGGTGAGGAAATGCACACCCTTTAAAGTAATACTACCTGGTACCCATTCAATGGGTCCCAAATCTGCAGGTTCAAGGGATCTTCCTACAGCTAAAACATGCATGGAAAACCCAGAGGACTGTACACCATGTGATCGGGAGATGTGTCTAAAATGCAGCTCATTTATCCTCTCCTGGTGCTCCTGTTCACCATTCCAGCCACGTTACGTAGAATCTCCCCACTTGGAGAATCAGCACATTTCAACTTCTGTTTCACACATTTTGCAAATTGTGAGGAGGATGAACGGGAAGAGGGGGAACCAATGAGAGAATAGTTGTAGGGGTTTGGACGGGCACATATCACTCTAATTTCCCATTAAGAATAAGAATTGAAAAAAGGCTCAGCCCGCCTCGCCGGAGCCAAAATAGGGCCTGAAGCAATCCTGCGGGTTTGAGGCCAGCTCACAAAAGAGCAACTTAAAAAATGGAGCTCAGGGTCACTGCAATTCACAAACCTGCAGAGTTATAAATGAAAACTAACGTCCAAAACTATGTTGAGGTAAGGCAAAGAAGAGGATCTGAATGCAAGACAGAATTGCAAGAAACAGATTTCAAGAGATAGATTGGACTCGTCTTTAAAGCACATGAAAAGCGGCAGAATTTCGACAATGATGCAGTTGGCCCAAAAGGGCGTATGCGTTTTTCCTGATTATATCCAGGAAAAAACGCATACGCACTTTATGGGCAACGAAGCAAGCAAGCAATGCAAATGTGCACAACAAAGAAGTCTCATTTCCCACCGGTCAAAAGGGCCATCCTAAAAAATTGTAAAAACCAGAAATGCAGGACAGGCCATGGAGAACAGGGAGCCTTTATACGCTGATGGGCAGTGTGTGAACTGCCGAGAGCCACTCTGGAGAAGTGTATGGTGGTTCCTAAATCATCTAAAAAACAGAGCTACAGAGCATAGGACACTTCCAATCATGGGAATATATCTAGGGAAGTCTAAAAATCAACAAGACACAAGCACACCACAGTTTAGGGCTACTCTGTTTACAAGAACCTCAACTTCAGTACACCTTAAATATCCCAGGAAAGAGAACAATGGATAAAGAAGATGTGGTACTTATGTACAATGGAATATCTCTTCACCATGAAATCAATGTAATAAGGCTAGGAGAAGGATAAAGAGTGGATTTAGGTCCGATAATACTACTTGAAATAAGTCAAACAGAAAAAGAAACATATCATAAGATATCACTTATAGAGGGAGGGTAAATATGGCTGCACAAGAAATGAATTACAGAACAGAACAGTGTCTCACATTTAGAAAACACACTTATGTCAGCTTAAGGGGAAAGGAGAGGTGGGGTGATGTATAAAACCAGAGTTTGAAATTAGCACAGATACCGTTCAATAAACCAAATAGATATTAGACAAGATCTACACCTTGCTCAATGAACTGGCCTCAACACACCTTATAAACCACAGAGAAATATATCTGAGTAATAAGAATCTTAAAATCCATGTATTGGGCTTCCCTGGTGGCACAGTGGTTGAGAGTCCGCCTGCCGATGCAGGGGACGCGGGTTCGTGCCCTGGTCCGGGAGGATCCCATGTGCCGCGGAGTGGCTGGGCCCGTGAGCCATGGCCGCTGAGCCTGCGCGTCCGGAGCCTGTGCTCCGCGGCGGGAGAGGCCACAACAGTGAGAGGCCCACGTATCGCAAAAGAAAAAAAAAAATCCATGTATTGATATATCTCCATAAGGGAATCAAGTGTGTGCAGAGCGGCACAAACACAGCAGTGAAAATGAGCTAAACCCCATTATAGAAATAAATTTTAAAAACAAAACGCAGAAACAATGAAAGAGAGAAAAATTCTTACAAAATTTGCTCAGGGGCTGTGATGCAACCTGGATTGACCACATATAAACCCACAGCTGGATAACACATAAGGCTGGACACTTGGGGCTGAGAGGATTGGTGAGTTTTGGTGAGCAACTGCCAAAAGTTTAATGCAATACTTCATGCTACTCATTCCAAGGGTCCCAACAATCCAGGTTGAAGGGAATCTTCCTACAGCTAAACCATGCTTGGGAAACCCAGCGACTGGTATACCATATGATCGAGAAAGGTTTCTAAAACGCACCTCATTTTTCCTCTCCTGGGGCTCCGGATCGACATTCCAGCCGCTTTACTAACAACATCCTCACATGGAGAGTCAATGCCTTTAAGTTCTGGTATCGCACAGTCTGCAGTTAGTGCGGAGGATGAATGGGAATAGGGGGAACCAGTGAGAAACAAGCTGTAGCGGTTTCAATGGGCACATGTCACTCTAATTTCACATCAGTAAGAAGAATAAACCAAAGGCACAGCAAGGTGCCCCAGAAGAAGAATAGGGCCTGAAGGAATCCTGTGGTTATGAGGCAAGATCACAAAAATATGAGCTGAAAAATGGAGCTAAGGGCCACTGCAATTCAAAAACGTGCAGAGTTATAAAGGCCAACTATTTTCAAAAACTATATTGAGGTAAGGCTATGAAGAGGCATTGAAAGCAAGGCAGAATTGCAGGAAACCTATTTCAGGAGGTAGACAGGAATTGCATTTAAAGCATAGGAAAAGAGGCAGAACGACGACAATGATGCACTTGACCAAAAAGGGCGTATGCGTTTTTTCCTGAATATATTCAGGAAAAAACGCATACGCCCTTTTTGGCCAACCAAGCAAGCTTGCAAAGGAAATCTGCACTACAATGAAGTCTCACTTCCGCCCAGTCAAAAGGGCCATCTGAAAAAAGTGTAAAATCCAGAAAGGCAGGACAGGCCATGGAGAACTGGGACCATTGTTATGCTGATGGGTGGGATGTAAATTGCCAACAGCCACTCGGGAGAAGTGTATGGTGTTTCCTGAAACATCTAAAAAACAAAGCAACAGAGCCTAGGGCACTTCCACTTATGGTGCTATAGCTTAGGGAAATTAAAATCAAAAAGACACAGCCACCCCAAAGTTTGGGACGGGTCTGTTTACAAGAACCTCCTTTACGGGACAAGTTCAATATTGCAGAAAGCAAAAAATGGATAAAGAAGTTGTGGTACTTACGTACAATGCAGTATCACTCAGCAATGAAATCTATGTCATCAGGCCCGTAGCAGCATAATGAGTGGATTCAGGTATGATGATTCTAACTGAAATAAGTCACACAGAAAAAGAAACATCATAAGATATCACTAATACACGGAATGTAACCTTGCTACACAGGAACAGAGTTACAAAACAGAATAAGGTCTCAAATTTAGAAAACCAACTTATGCTTGCTTAAGGGGAAAGGTGAGTTGGGGTGCTGCATAAAACCAGAGATTGAAATGAGCACAGATAAAGTTCCTTAAGCCAAATATGGAATAGACAAGAGCTACTCCTTGCTGAACGAGATGGACTCAACACCCCATATTAAACGCCTAAGTATGTACCTGACTAGTAAGTATCTTAAAACCTATGGATTGCTAGGTCTCCAAAAGAGAATCAAGCGTGTGTACAGGGGCATAAACGCAGCAGTGATAGGATTGGAGAGGTTTGGTGAGCAAATGAAGACCCTTTGAAGTCATATTGCATGGTACCCATTCCACGGGTCTCAACTCTCCAGGTTTAAGGGATTCTTACTTCAGCTAAAACATGCATGTGGAACCCAGAGTATGATCAACCATGTGATCAGGAGATGTGTTCAAATATGTCTCAGTTCCCGTCCCCTGGTTCTCGGGTGCAACATTCCAGATGCTTTACTAACACTCTCCCAACTTGGAGAGTCAGTGCCTTTAACCTCCTGTTTGGCCAAGTTTGCAATTTCTGTGGAAGATGAACAGGAATAGTGAGGACCAATGAGAGACTAGTTGGAGGTGTCTGGACAGGCAAATTTAACTCTCATTTCCCACCAGGAAGAGGAATTAACCAAAGGCTCAGCATCCCGTGCCAGAACCAGATTAGGGCCTGAAGCAATCCTGCAGTGTTGCGGGCAGCTCACAAGAAAGCGAGTTGAAAAAAGGAGCTCAGGGGCACTGTAATTCACAAACCTGCAGAGTTATAAATGACAACTATCGTCCAAAAATATACTGAAGTAAGGCTGCCAAGAGGACTTGAAAGCGGGGCAGAATTGCAGGAAACCGATTTCAGGAGGTCGACTGGAATTGCATTTAAAGCATAGGAAAAGAGGCAGAACGTCCACAATGATGCACTTGAACAAAAAGGGCGTATGCGTTTTTTCCTGAATATATTCAGGAAAAAACGCATACGCCCTTTTTGGCCAACCAAGCAAGCTTGCAAAGGAAATCTGCACTACAATGTAGTCTCACTTCCCCCTGGTAAAAAGGGCCATCTGAAAAAAGTGTAAAATCCAGAAAGGCAGTACAGGCCATGGAGAACTGGGAGCCTGGTTATGCTGATGAGTGGGATGTAAATTGCCAACAGCCACTCGGGAGAAGTGTATGGTGTTTCCTGAAACATCTAAAAAACAAAGCAACAGAGCCTAGGGCACTTCCACTTATGGTCCTATAGCTTAGGGAAATTAAAATCAAAAAGACACAGCCACCCCAAAGTTTGGGACGGCTCTGTTTACAAGAACCTCGTTTACGGTACAAGTTCAATATCGCAGAAAGTGAAAAATGGATAAAGAAGTTGTGGTACTTACGTACAATGCAATATCACTCAGCAATGAAATCTCTGTCATCAGGCCCGTAGCAGCATAATGAGTGGATTCAGGTATGATGATTCTAACTGAAATAAGTCACACAGAAAAAGAAACATCATAAGATATCACTAATACACGGAATGTAAACTAGGCTACACAGGAACTGGATTACAAAACAGAACAGGGTCTCAAATTTAGAAAACCAACTTATGCTTGCTTAAGGGGAAAGTTGAGTTGGGGTGCTGCATAAAACCACAGATTGAAATGAGCACAGATAAAGTTCCTTAAGCCAAGTATGGAATAGACAAGAGCTACTCCTTGCTCAACGAAATGGACTCAACACCCCATATTAAACACCTAAGTATGTACGTGACTAGTAAGTATCTTAAAACCCATGGATTGCTATGTCTCCGAAAGAGAATCAAGCGTGTTTACAGGGGCATAAACGCAGCAGTGATAGGATTGGAGAGGTTCGGTGAGCAAATTAAGACGCTTTGAAGTCATATTGCATGGTACCCATTCCACACGTCTCAACTCTCCAGCTTTAAGGGATTCTTCCTTCAGCTGAAACATGCCTGTGGAACCCAGAGTATGATCAACCGTGTCATCGGGAGACGTGTTCAAATATGTCTCAGTTTTCGTCCCCTGGTACTCGGGTGCAACATTCCAGACGCTTTACTAACACTCTCCCGACTTGGAGAGTCAGTGCCTTTAACGTCCTGTTTGGCCCAGTTTGCAATTTCTGCGGAAGATGAACAGGAATAGGGAGAACCAATGAGAGACAAGCTGGACGTTTCTGGACGGGCAAATTTAACTCTCATTTCCCACCAGGAAGAGGAATTAACCAAAGGCTCAGCGTGCTGTGCCGGAACCACATTAGGGCCTGAAGCAATCCTGCGGTGTTGCGGCCAGCTCACAAGAAAGTGAGTTGAAGAAAGGAGCTCAGGGGCACTGTAATTCACAAACCTGCAGAGTTATAAATGACAGCTATCGTCCAAAAATATACTGAAGTAAGGCTGCCAAGAGGACTTGAAAGCGGGGCAGAATTGCAGGAAACCGATTTCAGGAGGTAGGCTGGAATTGCATTTAAAGCATAGGAAAAGAGGAAGAACGTCCACAATGATGCACTTGGCCAAAAATGTCGTATGCGTTTTTTCCTGAATATATTCAGGAAAAAACGCATACACCATTTTTGGCCAACCAAGCAAGCTTGCAAAGGAAATCTGCACTACAATGAAGTCTCACTTCCCCCCAGTCAAAAGGGCCATCTGAAAAAAGTGTAAAATCCAGAAAGGCAGGATAGGCCATGGAGAACTGGGAGCCCTGTTATGCTGATGGGCGGGATGGAAATTGCCAACAGCCACTCGGGAGAAGTGTATGGTGTTTCCTGAAACATCTAAAAAACAAAGCAACAGAGCCTAGGGCACTTCCACTTATGGTCCTATAGCTTAGGGAAATTAAAATCAAAAAGACACAGCCACCCCAAAGATTGGGATGGCTCTGTTTACAAGAACCTCGTTTATGGTACAAGTTCAATATCGCAGAAAGCGAAAAATGGATAAAGAAGTTGTGGTACTTACGTACAATGCAACATCACTCAACAATGAAATCTATGTCAACAGGCCTGTAGCAGAAAATGAGTGGGTTCAGGTATGATAATTCTAACTGAAATAAGACACACAGAAAAAGAAACATCATAAGATATCACTAATACACGAAATGTAAAATTGGCTTCACAGGAACTGGATTACAAAACAGAACAGGGTCTCAAATTTAGAAAACCAACTTATGCTTGCTTAAAGGGAAAGGTGAGTTGGGGTGCTGCATAAAACCAGACATTGAAATGAGCACAGATAAAGTTCCTTAAGCCAAATATGTAATAGACAAGAGCTACTACTTGCTCAACGCAATGGACTCAACACCGCATATTAAACGCCTAAGAATGTACCTGACTAGTAAGTATCTTAAAACCTATGGATTGCTATGTCTCTGAAAGACAATCAAGCGTGTGTACAGGGACATAAACGCAGCAGTGTTAGGATTGGAGAGTTTCGGTGAGCAAATGAAGACCCTTTGAAGTCATATTGCATGGTACCCATTCCACGGGTCTCAACTCTCCAGCTTTAAGGGAATCTTCCTTCAGCTGAAACATGCATGTGGAACCCAGAGTATGATCAACCATGTGATCGGGAGACGTGTTCAAATATGTCTCAGTTTTCGTCCCCTGGTACTCTGGTGCAACATTCAAGATGCTTTACTAACACTCTCCCGACTTGGAGAGTCAGTGCCTTTAACCTCCTGTTTGACCCAGTTTGCAAATTCCGCGGAAGATGTACAGGAATAGGGAGAACCAATGAGAGACTAGCTGGAGATGTCTGGACGGGCAAATTTAACTCTCATTTCCCACCAGGAAGAGGAATTATCCAAAGGCTCAGCGTGCCATGCCGGAACCAGATTAGGGCCTGAAGCAATCCTGCGGTGCTGCGGCCAGCTCACAAGAAAGCGAGTTGAAGAAAGGAGTTCAGGGGCACTGTAATTCACAAACCTGCAGAGTTATAAATGACAGCTATGGTCCAAAAATATACTGAAGTAAGGCTGCCAAGAGGACTTGAAAGCGGGGCAGAATTGCAGGAAACCGATTTCAGGAGGTAGACTGGAATTGCATTTAAAGCATAGGAAAAGAGGCAGAACGTCGACAATGATGCACTAGGCCAAAAAGGGCATATGCGTTTTTTCCTGAATATATTCAGGAAAAAAAGCATAAGCACTTTTTGGCCAACCAAGCAAGCTTGCACAGGAAATCTGCACTACAATGATGTCTCACTTCCCCCCGGTCAAAAGGGCCATCTGAAAAAAGTGTAAAATCCAGAAAGGCAGGACAGGCCATGGAGAACTGGGAGCCTTGTTATGCTGATGGGTGGGATGTAAATTGCCAACAGCCACTCAGGAGAAGTGTATGGTGTTTCCTGAAACATCTAAAAAACAAAGCAAGAGAGCCTAGGGCACTTCCACTTATGGTCCTATAGCTTAGGGAAATTAAAATCAAAAAGACACAGCCACCCAAATGTTTGGGACGGCTCTGTTTACAAGAACCTCGTTTATGGTACAAGTTCAATATCGCAGAAAGTGAAAAATGGATAAAGAAGTTGTGGTACTTACGTACAATGCAATATCACTCAGCAATGAAATCTATGTCATCAGGCCCGTAGGAGCATAGTGAGTGGATTCAGGCATGACGATTCTAACTGAAATAAGTCACACAGAAAAAGAAACATCATAAGATATCACTAATACATGGAATGTAAACTTGGCTACACAGAAACTGAATTACAAAACAGAACAGGGTGTCAAATGAAGAAAACCAACTTATGCTTGCTTAAGGGGAAAGGTGAGTTGGGGTGCTGCATAAAACCAGAGATTGAAATGAGCACAGATAAAGTTCCTTAAGCCAAATATGGAATAGACAAGAGCTACTCCTTGCTCAACGAAATGGACTCAACACCCCATCTTAAATGCCTAAGAATGTAACTGACTAGTAAGTATCTTAAAACCTATGGATCGCTCTGTCTCCGAAAGAGAATCAAGCGTGTGTACAGGGGCATAAACGCAGCAGTGATAGGATTGGAGAGTTTTGGTGAGCAAATGAAGACCCTTTGAAGTCATATTGCATGGTACCCATTCCACGGGTCTCAACTCTCCAGGTTTAAGGGATTCTTCCTTCAGCTAAATCATGCATGTGGAACCCAGAGTATGATCAACCGTGTGATCGGGAGACGTGTTCCAATATGTCTCAGTTCTCGTCCCCTGGTACTCGGGTGCAACATTCCAGACGCTTTACTAACACTCTGCCGACTTGGAGAGTCAGTGCCTTTAACCTCCTGTTTTGCCCAGTTTGCAATTTCTGCGGAAGATGAACAGGGATAGGGAGGACAAATGAGAGACTAGCTGCAGGTGTCTGGACGGGCAAATTTAACTCTCATTTCCCACCAGGAAGAGGAATTAACCAAAGGCTCAGCGTGCCGTGCCGGAACCAGATTAGGGCCTGAAGCAATCCTGCGGTGTTGCGGCCAGCTCACAAGAAAGCGAGTTGAAGAAAGGAGCTCAGGGGCACTGTAATTCACAAACCTGCAGAGTTATAAATGACAGCTATCGTCCAAAAATATACTGAAGTAAGGCTGCCAAGAGGACTTGAAAGCGGGGCAGAATTGCAGGAAACCGATTTCAGGAGGTAGACTGGAATTGCATTTAAAGCATAGGAAAAGAGGAAGAACGTCCACAATGATGCACTTGGCCAAAAAGGGCGTATGCGTTTTTTCCTGAATATATTGAGGAAAAAACGCATACGCCCTTTTTGGCCAAGCAAGCAAGCTTGCAAAAGAAATCTGCACTACAATGAAGTCTCACTTCCCCCCGGTCAAAAGGGCCATCTGAATAAAGTGTAAAATCCAGAAAGGCAGGACAGTCCATGGAGAACTGGGAGCCATGTTATGCTGATGGGTGGGATGTAAATTGCCAACAGCCCCTCAGGAGAAGTGTATGGTGTTTCCTGAAACATATAAAAAACAAAGCAACACAGCCTAGGGCACTTCCACTTATGGTCCTAGAGCTTAGGGAAATTAAAATCAAAAAGACACAGCCACCCCAAAGTTTGGGACGGCTCTGTTTACAAGAACCTCGTTTACAGTACAAGTTCAATATCGCAGAAAGCGAAAAATTCATAAAGAAGTTGTGGTACTTACGTACAATGCAATATCACTCAGCAATGAAATCTATGTCATCAGGCCCGTAGCAGCATAGAGTGGATTCAGGTATGATGATTCTAACTGAAATAAGTCACACAGAATAAGAAACATCATAAGATATCACTAATACACGGAATGTAAACTTGGCTATACGGGAACTGGATTACAAAACAGAACAGGGTCTCAAATTTAGAAAACCAACTTATGCTTGCTTAAGGGGAAAGGTGAGTTGGGGTGCTGCATAAAACCAGAGATTGAAATGAGCACAGATAAAGTTCCTTAAGCCAAATATGGAATAGACAAGAGCTACTCCTTACTCAACGAAATGGACTCAACACCCCATATTAAACACCTAAGAATGTACCTGACTAGTAAGTATCTTAAAACCTATGGATAGCTATGTCTCCGAAAGAGAATCAAGCGTGTGTACAGGGGCATAAACGCAGCAGTGATAGGATTGGAGAGGTTCGGTGAGCAAATAAAGACCCTTTGAAGTCATATTGCATGGTACCCATTCCACGGGTCTCAACTCTCCAGGTTTAAGGGATTCTTCCTTCAGCTAAACATGCATGTGAAACCCAGAGTATGATCAACCTTGTGATCAGGAGACGTGTTCCAATATGTCTCACTTCTCATCCCCTGGTCCTCGGGTGCAACATTCCAGACGCTTTACTAACACTCTCCTGACTTGGAGAGTCAGTGCCTTTAACCTCCTGTTTGGCCCAGTTTGCAAATTCCGCGGAAGATGAACAGGAATAGGGAGAACCAATGAATGACTACCTAGAGGTGTCTGGACGGGGAAATTTATCTCTCATTTCCCACCAGGAAGAGGAATTAACCAAACGTTCAGCGTGCCATGCCGGAACCAGTTTAGTGCCTGAAGCAATCCTGCGGTGTTGCGGCCAACTCACAAGAAAGCGACTTGAAGAAAGGAGCTCAGGGGCACTGTAATTCACAAACCTGCAGAGTTATAAATGACAGCTATCGTCCAAAAATATACTGAAGTAAGGCTGCCAAGAGGACTTCTAGGCGGGGCAGAATTGCAGGAAACCGATTTCAGGAGGTAGACTGGATTTGCATTTAAAGTATAGGAAAAGAGGCAGAACGTCGACAATGATGCACTTGACCAAAAAGGGCGTATTCATTTTTTTCCTGAATATATTCAGGAAAAAACGCATACGCCCTTTTTGGCCAACCAAGCAATCTTGCAAAGGAAATCTGCACTACAATGAAGTCTCACTTCCCCCCAGTCAAAAGGGCCAACTGAAAAAAGTGTAAAATCCAGAAAGGCAGGACAGGCCATGGAGAAGTGGGAGCCTTGTTATGCTGATGGGCGGGATGTAAATTGCCAACAGCCACTCAGGAGAAGTGTATGGTGTTTCCTGGGACATCTAAAAAACAAAGCAACGGAGCCTAGTGCACTTCCACTTACGGTCCTATAGCTTAGGGAAATTAAAATCAAAAAGACACAGCCACCCCAAAGTTTGGGATGGCTCTGTTTACAAGAACCTCGTTTATGGTACAAGTTCAATATCACAGAAAGTGAAAAATGGATAAAGAAGTCGTGGTACTTACGTACAATGCAATATCACTCAGCAATGAAATCTATGTCAACAGGCCTGTAGCAGAAAATGAGTGGGTTCAGGTATGATGATTCTAACTGAAATAAGTCACACAGAAAAAGAAACATCATAAGATATCACTAATACACGGAATGTAAACTTGGCTACACAGGAACTGGATTACAAAACAGAACAGGGTCTCAAATTTAGAACACCAACTTATGCTTGCTTAAGGGGAAAGGTGAGTTGGGGTGCTGCATAAAACCAGAGATTGAAATGAGCACAGATAAAGTTCCTTAAGCCAAATATGTAATAGACAAGAGCTACTCCTTGTTCAATGAAATGGACTCAACACCCCATATTAAACGCCTAAGAATGTACCTGACTAGTAAGTATCTTAAAACCTATGGATTGCTATGTCTCCGAAAGAGAATCAAGCATGTGTACAGGGGCATAAACGCAGCAGTGATAGGATTGGAGAGGTTCGGTGAGCAAACGAAGACCCTTTGAAATCATATTGCATGGTACCCATTCCACGGGTCTCAACTCTCCAGGTTTAAGGGATTCTTCCTTCAGCTAAAACATGCATGTGGAACTCAGAGTATGATCAACCATGTGATCGGGAGACGTGTTCAAATATGTCTCAGTTCTCGTCCCCTGGTACTCGGGTGCAACATTCCAGACACTTTCCTGACACTCGCCCGACTTGGAGAGTCAGTGCCTTTAACCTCCTGTTTGGCCCAGTTTGCAATTTCTGCGGAAGATGAACAGGAATAGGGAGAACCAATGAGAGACTAGCTGGAGGTGTCTGGACGGGCAAATTTAACTCTCATTTCCCACCAGGAAGAGGAATTAACCAAAGGCTCAGCGTGCCGTGCTGGAACCAGATTAGGGCCTGAAGCAATCCTGCGGTGTTGCAGCCAGCTCACAAGGAAGCGAGTTGAGGAAAGGAGCTCAGGGGCACTGTAATTCACAAACCTGCAGAGTTATAAAGGACAGCTATCGTCCAAATATATACTGAAGTAAGGCTGCCAAGAGGACTTGAAAGCGGGGCAGAATTGCAGGAAACCGATTTCAGGAGGTAGACTGGAATTGCATTTAAAGCATAGGAAAAGAGGCAGAACGTCGACAATGATGCACTTGGCCAAAAAGGGCGTATGCGTTTTTTCCTGAATATATTCAGGAAAAAACGCATACGCCCTTTTTGGCCAACCAAGCAAGCTTGCAAAGGAAATCTGCACTACAATGCAGTCTCACTTCCCCCCGGTCAAAACGGCCATCTGAAAAAAGTGTAAAATCCAGAAACGCAGGACAGGCCATGGAGAACTGGGAGCCTTGTTAGGTTGATGGGCGGGATGTAAATTGCCAACAGCCACTCGGGAGAAGTGTATGGTGTTTCCTGAAACATCTAAAAAACAAAGCAACAGAGCCTAGGGCACTTCCACTTATGGTCCTATAGCTTAGGGAAATTAAAATCAAAAAGACACAGCCACCCCAAAGTTTGGGACGGCTCTGTTTACAAGAAACTCTTTTACGGGACAAGTTCAATATCGCAGAATGTGAAAAATGGATAAAGAAGTTGTGGTACTTACGTACATTGCAATATCACTCAGCAGTGAAATCTATGCCATCAGGCCAATAACAGCATAATGAGTGGATTCAGGTATGATGATTCTAACTGAAATAAGTCACACAGAAAAAGAAACATCATGAGATATCACTAATACACGGAATGTAAACTTGGCTACACAGGAACTGGATTATAAAACAGAACAGGGTCTCAAATTTAGAAAACCAACTTATGGTTGCTTAAGGGGAAAGGTGAGTTGGGGTGCTGCATAAAACCAGAGATTGAAATGAGCACAGATAAAGTTCCTTAAGCCAAATATGGAATAGACAAGAGCTACTCCTTGCTCAACGAAATGGACTCAACACCCCATATTAAACGCCTAAGAATGTACCTGACTACTAAGTATCTTAAAACCTATGGATTGCTATGTCTCCGAAAGAGAATCAAGCGTGTGTACAGGGGCATAAAAGCAGCAGTGATAGGATTGGAGAGGTTCGGTGAGCAAATGAAGACCCTTTGAAGTCATGTTGCATGGTACCCATTCCACGGGTCTCAACTCTCCAGGTTGAAGGGATTCTTCCTTCAGCTAAAACATGCATGTGGAACTCAGAGTATGATCAACCATGTGATCGGGAGACGTGTTCAAATATGTCTCAGTTCTCGTCCCCTGGTACTCGGGTGCAACATTCCAGACACTTTCCTAACACTCTCCCGACTTGGAGAGTCAGTGCCTTTAACCTCCTGTTTGGCCCAGTTTGCAATTTCTGCGGAAGATGAACAGGAATAGGGAGAACCAATGAGAGACTAGCTGGAGGTGTCTGGACGGGCAAATTTAACTCTCATTTCCCACCAGGAAGAGGAATTAAGCAAAGGCTCAGCGTGCCGTGCCGGAACCAGATAGGGCCTGAAGCAATCCTGCGGTGTTGCGGCCAGCTCACAAGGAAGCGCGTTGAGGAAAGGAGCTCAGGGGCACTGTAATTCACAAACCTGCAGAGTTATAAATGACAGCTATCGTCCAAAAATATACTGAAGTAAGGCTGCCAAGAGGACTTGAAAGCGGGGCAGAATTGCAGGAAACTGATTTCAGGAGGTAGACTGGAATTGCATTTAAAGCATAGGAAAAGAGGCAGAACGTCGACAATGATGCACTTGGCCAAAAAGGGCGTATGCGTTTTTTCCTGAATATATTCAGGAAAAAACGCATACGCCCTTTTTGGCCAACCAAGCAAGCTTGGAAAGGAAATCTGCACTACAATGAAGTCTCACTTCCCCCCAGTCAAAAGGGCCATCTGAAAAAAGTGTAAAATCCAGAACGGCAGGACAGGCCATGGAGAACTGGGAGCCTTGTTATGCTGATGGGCGGGATGTAAATTGCCAACAGCCACTTGGGAGAAGTGTATGGTGTTTCCTGAAACATCTAAAAAACAAAGCAACAGAGCCTAGGGCACTTCCACTTATGGTCCTATAGCTTAGGGAAATTAAAATCAAAAAGACACAGTCACCCCAAAATTTGGGACGGCTCTGTTTACAGGAACCTCTTCTGTAGCACAAGTTAAATATGCCAGAGAGCCAATAATGGATAAAGAAGTTGCGGTACTTACGTACAACAGAATACCTCTCAGCAATGAAAACTATGTCACCAGGCCCGTACCAGCATAATGAGTGGATTGAGGCACGGTGATTCTACGTGAAAAAAGTGACACAGAAAAAGAAACATCATAAGGTATCACTAATACATGGAATGTGAACTTGGCCACACATGAACTGAATTACAAAACAGAACAGGGTCTCATGTTTAGAAAACCAACTTATGCTTGCTTAAGGGGGAAGGTGAGTTGGGGTGCTGCATAAAACCAGAGTTTGAAATTAGCACAGATAGTGTTCCATAAGCTAAATATGGAATAGACAAGACCTACCCCTTGCTCAAGGAAATGGACTCAACAATGAGGTATCACCTCACACCTGGTAGAATGGGCATCATCAGAAAATCTACAAACAAAAAATGCTGGAAAGGGTGTGGAGAAAAGGAACCCTCTTCCACTATTGTTGGGAATATAAATTGATACAGTCACTATGGAGAACAATATGGAGTTTCTTAAGAAACTAACAGTAGAATTACCATAGGATACAGCAATCCCAGTTCTGGACATATACCCAGACAAAACCATAAATCAAAAAGAGACATTCACCGCAATGTTCATTGCCTCACTCTTTACAATATCGAGGTAATGGAAGCAACCTAAATGCCCACAGACAGACGAATGCGTAAAGCTGTGGTACATATATAAAATGGAATATTACTAAGCCATGAAAAGGAATGAAATTGGGTTTTGTAGAGACGTCGATGGATCTAGAGACTGTCATACAGAGTGAAGTAAGTCAGAAAGAGAAAAACAAATCTTGTATATTCATGCATATATGTGGAACCTAGAAAAACTGTACAGATTAACCATTTTGCAAGGCATAAATAGAGCAACAGATGTAGACAACAAACGTATGGACAACAAGGGGGGAAAGCTGTTGGGAGGGTGGTGGTGGGAGGAGTTGAGAGACTGGGATTGGCATGTATACATTTATATGTATAAAATAGATAACCAATAAGAACCTGCTGTATAAAAATATAAAATAAAATTCAAAATTAAAAAGAAAATTTAAAAAATAAAACAGAAAAAACAATTATTCCCTTCACATACATGTATTTATATGAATAAATTATTTCCATGCTTATATCTGTAAATACAAAAAAGAGGAATAAAATCTACCTTGAACCAAAAACGAAAAAGAGAAAAAAAACACAGAACCCACCAGTTCCACAGAGGAAAACCGTATCAGGGCACTTGCTCCAGTTGTAAACAATTCTGAAGTTGGTCAGTGGTGGGGAATCGTCTCCCATTCAGCCAGCAGCCCCCACGCAACAAGCGTCCTCATTGCAAAGCTGGGGCACCGTGCCGAGGCATCTGTGAGTAAACGTGAGCTGAGCCCCAGGCCAGTTGCTGCTGAACTATTCCCACCCGTTCCAGGTAAAACACCTGAATATATACAAGGACTTGAAAGCCTAGAGGAAGGGCCATAGAGCCACACGAGTGACAGCATGCCGGCCGACTTGGTGCCTGCAGGCCAGCCAGGATGGTCCTGGCCCTGGGTGCTCTTCTGGAAGATTTCCATTTCCCTGCCTGAGATACCCGTCCTGTCCCTGCCCCCACTGCTTTTTTCCTTCCCCACCTCTGCCCAGCGAGAAATTCCAGCAGCAGGTATGGGTGACACATCCTCTTCTTTAGCAGGTGGCAGCCTGGCAACTGCTGCAGAAAGTCCAGCAGAGCCCCACTCACACTTGGCCACCCACAAAGCCGTGGCCTCTCACTCCCTCCCACCAGCCCAGCCCCGAGACTGCTGACAGGGCAGAGAAAATGGCGTCAGGCACGGCTGCAGGGCCTCTTGCTGCCTGGAGTGGTATTTATATTGATCTCAACCCAGGCACACCTGGGGAGGGCTGGCCGGCACGGTAAGGCTGCCCAGGTCAGCCAATCATCACCCCTCAGGGGCTCACAGTTGCAGAAAATGGAACTTGCTGAACCGGCCAGGTCCAAGGAACAGGTGTGGGCTCCTGAGAGTCAGGATAGACAAGGGGCTGCAGCTTTGGCTTGTTTTCTAATCATTTTATCTGGCCCATGAGTGGGAGACAACTTCAAGAAAACCCTCTCCTAATGAGAGGAACCCAGGAGTCAGGGAGAGGAGGGGTGGGTGGTGGTTGGAGACAGAGGCCTGGTGCCCCGGGTGCAGTGGAAGTCTCTGGAAGACCAGGTGGAGGGAGGCCGCACAGAGTGATGCCCAGGGTCACAGACCTGTCGCAGCTGCTGTTTGTTAGTTCAAGTCCTGCTCTGAGGTGCTCTGTGTCAGCTCTGAGCGACAGGTGAGCTGGGGGTGCTCTGTAATGAGGGCTATGTGCACAGTTCCTCTGTGCGCAGCCCTGCCACGGTACCTGCAAGGATATCTCTGTATCCTGGGAGGGGCCTGACCACGAGAGCCCCGTGGGCTGGGGTGGGGGTGGGGTACCTGCCCAGGTGAGCTCCATATTCTGGGATTGGTCTGACCACGAGAGCCCCATGGGCTGCTGGGGACCTGGTAAAGGATGTCAGGACAGTCAGTGAAGCCACCGAGGATATACCTCCAGCTGCTCCTAATTCCTACACCCTGCTGGTCATTCTACCAACCACCAGGACATGGTATTCTGTATTAGTCTTCAATGATGCCTTCTTTTGTATTCCATTAGTCCCAGAGTCACAAGAAATTTTGGCTTGTGAGTGGCAGGACTCAACATACAACTAAAACAATATTTCTGGGCCGTCTTTCCCCAAGGGTGCAAAAATTCCCACACATCTTTGGGGAAAGCTTAGCTAAAGAATTAAAAGTTCTACCTCTGGAAAAGGAAATCCTCCTTCAGTACGCAGACGACATTCTGATCGCCAGCCCTACTAAGGAGGCCTCTGAACTACCAAGCCAATAAAGGATAGAAGTTGTCCAAGAAAAAGCTCAAATATCACAGACTGCGGTGACCTGCCTGGGCTTCATTCTCACAGAAGGTCGGAGAAGCCCATCCCAGGAAAGGGAAGAAACCATTTTCAGCCTTACCCCTTTCTAAAACTAGAAGACAGCTTACGGGTTCCTGGGGAGGCCAGGGTTTGCTGCTTCTGGATCCCTAACTACAGTCTACTAGCTGGGCCTCTATATGAAACACTGAAAGGAAAAGATGATGATCCTTTTGAATAGAATCCAGAAGTGGCCTTTCAAGAATGGAAAGAGCAGTCAATTCAGACCCTTGCCCTGGAACTCCCTAATTTAGCTAAACCCTTTGACCTTTACATTCCCAGTGAAAGGTGAATCGCCATTGGAGAATTAGTGCAAAAACTGGGACCACTTGAAATGGAACAATGCAAGAATGCCATCCAGGTAGGATAAACTACGGTCACCAAGGGGCTTGGCCCACTGCCACATCTGGCCAAGATACTGGCGGTATCTAAAAACCTGGAAATCAGCAGCCCAAAAGGCCACCTCCCTCCTAAGGGAAAAGGAACCCACGTGGTGATCCTAACCACCAACCATGCCCTGAAGTTGCAGGGTTTGCTCCGTGGGCACACCAACCTCGAGTGAGGAGGTCCTCCAACTCCAACATCCAGAGAGATAACCGGGGGCAACAGGGCACCATGACGACTCGTGTGAACATCACTTGACCTGGAGTTTCTCTCATAAAACAACAAGAGTGTGTCCCAAAAGAGTAGACTACTGCTTGCAGGACTTACTGCACCCAGAGGGGAGCTAATAATCTTGGCAGGGGAACCGTATATCACACTGTCACCATAGAAAAGCCTACAGACACCGTGATGATGGTGGCCAATAAGACCGGCTGGACTCCTGTTTACTTCAAAAGGCTGTTGACTCAGTGGCCATCATGGTCCTTGATCACCACTGACCCTGGACTGTCTGGGAGTTGAGCGGGCAGGGCTCTGACACCTGGTGCTGTTTGTACGTTAATTCAGGGGCCTAACTGAAGAAAGCACAGACTACTGGTCAGAGCATCTAGGCTGGCAGAAACGGTCAGCCTAAGGTGGCCAAACAAATGTGGGGTGGGGTGAAACCGGCACCCACAGCGTCTCTGCACATCTCTTTCCTGGACCCTTAAAGGTCATTAGAATCTATAACACTTCCAATGCTGGTGCTCAGTTGGACGAGCAGGGAGGCAGGGGGCCTGGGGACAATCAACGTCACCTGGAGGCTGCTGGGGAGAAGCTCTGACACTCGCCCCCGGGTATGAGGGCTCCCAACTCAGCACTCAGCAGTTACAGAAGAAGGGTCTGCACCCTCAGCACTCCAAGAATGAGGAACGGGACAAAAGGCAGAGGAGGGGTTTGTCCCCAGCAAAGCCCATTAAAAATCCCTGGGAGATAAAAATAGAATCTGGGCAATAAAGTCAAGTCTAACCGTTTTTATCCTTTGTGCTTTGTCTAATTTCATGTGCTCCTAGGGTCCCGCATGCAGAGGTTCCACACCCGGCACTTCAGACCAGATTTCCTAGTGCAGAATGGCTGGGTCAACACCTCAGCTCCTGGGGCCCAGTGCAGACTCCGCGATATAGAGCCTGAGCTGCAGCCAACCTGGCCCTCGAGAGCTCCGCCCCCTCCCTCCCACTGACTCTGACAGGATCTCTACACAGCAGCCCAGCCCACAGCCCACGGGGTAGTGCATGTTCTCACCTCTCCATTCTCTGATCAAAATATAAAGTTTCCTTTGCTTGTGAACCAAACTCAGTCTCGATCTTTTGGCCCCAATGACACTGGGCAGGGGGACACTTGTTGGGGTCCACTCTGGAGGATCAGTAACAGAAATTGAGACTATTGTAACCTCAATGAACAGATGTGTGAGCCAAACTGTAGTTAACATAGAACAGTGTATAAGGCTCGGGTAAAATAAGATGTTTCTAACACTTCCATTTGATATTTCCATCACTTTATTATAAGCAAGTTCAGTGAAAAGGTTTGTCTTATTTGTCAGGTCAATATTAGAGAAACGAAGTGATTTCTTTCCAAGGATGTACATCTAATAATCTTGGTTAAAGCTTCAATCTTGTCTTAAATTCTTTTCCATTGAAAATGATACCTGTCTTTCGGCTCCCCCATTTCTGAGAAGTATAAAATCTTATAATTTATTATTACCAAAGGGGAAAGGTGGGAGGAGGGATAAATTAACAGTTTGGGATTAACACATACACACTGCTATGTATAAAATAGATCATCAACAAGGAACTACTGTATAGCACAGGGAACTACACTCAACATTTTGCAATAACCTATAAGGGGAAATAATCTGAAAAAGAATAGATATTTTTATTGACATCATCTATCAGTGACAGTTAAAGTGTAACCTAAGGGAAGCTGGTGGTGAGTGTTTCTGACCCTGAAGACTTCAATCATCTAAAGTTTGGACTCTGCCTACTTCCCAAGGCCCTTAATGAACATATGTGTAGCCGTAGCTTAAAAAATTCCCCAGTTTGGGTTTCGGGGAGACACTGATTTTGAAAAAGCCCTGGTGTTCTCCTTACATGAATGGGACTCTTCCTACTGCTAAAACATGTCTGTCACACCCAGAGGATGGTATACCGTCTGATCGGGAAGAGTTTGGAAAAGGCATCTCATCTCCTCATCTCCTGGTGCTCGGGTTCACCCCTCCAGCGTCTTTACTAACAGTCTCCCCACTTGGAGATGTCAGCACTGTCAACATCCTGTTGTGTACAGTTTGGAATTTGTCCAGAGGATGAAGCGGAAGGATGAGGAACAATGAGAGACAAGTCCTAGGTGTTCAGACAGGCACATGTCACTCTAATTTCCAATCAGGAAGACGAATCGACCAAAGGCTAGGGTTGCCCATGGAAACAGTATAGGGCATGAGGAAATCCCGCTGCTTTGTGGCTAGTTCCCATAAACACAAGTTGAACAATGGAACTCAGGGGCAGTAAAATTCACGAAACTGCAGAGTTGAAAATATCCATCACTGAAAAATGTCTTGAGGAAAGTCAGAGAAAAGGACTTGTAAGCAAGGGAGAATGGCAGGAAAGGGATTTGAGGAGGTAGAAAGGACTCACCATTAAGCACAAGAAAAGGAGCTGAACATTGCCAACATTGCAGTTGGCCAAAAAGGGTGTATGCGTTTTTTTCTGTATATATTCAAGAAAAGGGCATACACTTTTTTAGCCAAGCAAACAGGTGGGCACTGGAAGTCAATACTACAAAAGATATCACTTCGCATCAGTCAGAAGAGCCATCCTCATAAAGCGTAAACAACAGAAATGCAGGACAGGGCAAGGAGAAGAGGGAGCCCTGTGAGACTTATAGTGGAAATGTATATTGCCAACGGCCGTTCTGGAGAAGTGTATTGTGTTTACTAAAGCATCTAAAAAATGAGCTACAGAGCATAGGGCACTTGCACACATGGGCGTATATCTTGGGAAAAACAAAAATCGAGAGGACACAGGCACCCCAATGTTTACCCCCTCTCTGTTTAAAAGATCCTCGACTAGGATATAACTTAAATGTCTCTGGAGGGAAAAAATGGATAGAGATGTGGTACTTAGGTAGAGTGGAATATTATTCAGCCTGGAAATCAATGAACTATGGCCAGTTGTAACAACTCCAGAGGAGTTACGTATGATCATTCTAAGTGACATAATTCAAAAAGAAAAAGACACATATCATAAGATATCACTTAAAGGTGGAATCCAAAATGGCTACACATGAAATAAATTACAAAACAAAAACATAGTCAAATATGTAGAAAAGACGCATAAGGCTGCTAAACGGGAAAGGTGGGGAGGGGTGAGGCATCATCCAGGAGGTTGAAATTAGCAAAGATACCATTCCAAATACCAAACTGATAATCAACAAGGCCTACACGGTAGCTAAAAGAACTGCACTCAGCACACTCAAGTCACCGGAAAAGAATATATACGACTGGTAAGAATCTGAAAAAGAATTTACTGATGTCTCTCTGTACGTGAATCAAGTGGATGTACAGCAGCAAGAAACAGAGCTTTGAAAATCAGCTGTAACCAATATAGTAATAAATTGAAAAAAATAAACGACAGAGAGACAGAGAAAACCTCTTACAACTTTTCCTCAGGGACGGTGATGCAACATGGATTGAACACATCTAGACCCACAGCAGGATGAGACATAAGGCTGTTAACTGTTTGCACTAAGAGAAATGTGAGGTTGGGTGAGGAAATGCACACATTAGTTTAAAAGTAATACTACCTGGTACCCATTCAATGGGTCCCAAATCTGCAGGTTCAAGGGATCTTCCTACAGCTAAAACATGCATGGAAAACCCAGAGGACTGTACACCATGTGATCGGGAGATGTGTCTAAAATGCAGCTCATTTATCCTCTCCTGGTGCTCCTGTTCACCATTCCAGCCACGTTACTTAGAATCTCCCCACTTGGAGAATCAGCACATTTCAACTTCTGTTTCACACATTTTGCAAATTGTGAGGAGGATGAACGGGAAGAGGGGGAACCAATGAGAGAATAGTTGTAAGGGTTTGGACGGGCATATATCACTCTAATTTCCCATTAAGAATAAGAATTGAAAAAAGGCTCAGCCCGCCTCGCCGGAGCCAAAATAGGGCCTGAAGCAATCCTGTGGGTTTCAGGCCAGCTCACAAAAGAGCAACTTAAAAAATGGAGCTCAGGGTCACTGCAATTCACAAACCTTCAGAGTTATAAATGAAAACTAACGTCCAAAACTATGTTGAGGTAAGGCAAAGAAGAGGATCTGAATGCAAGACAGAATTGCAAGAAACAGATTTCAAGAGATAGATTGGACTCGTCTTTAAAGCACATGAAAAGCGGCAGAATTTCGACAATGATGCAGTTGGCCCAAAAGGGCGTATGCGTTTTTTCCTGATTATATCCAGGAAAAAAAGCATACACACTTTATTGGCAATGAAGCAAGCAAGCAATGCAAATGTGCACAACAAAGAAGTCTCATTACCCACCTGTCAAAATGGCCATCCTAAAAAATTGTAAAAACCAGAAATGCAGGACAGGCCATGGAGAACAGGGAGCCTTTATACGCTGATGGGCAGTGTGTGAACTGCTGAGAGCCACTCTGGAGAAGTGTATGGTGGTTCCTAAATCATCTAAAAAACGGAGCTACAGAGCATAGGACACTTCCAATCATGGGAGTATATCTAGGGAAGTCTAAAAATCAACAAGACACAAGCACACCACAGTTTAGGGCTACTCTGTTTACAAGAACCTCAACTTCAGTACACCTTAAATATCCCAGGAAAGAGAACAATGGATAAAGAAGGTGTGGTACTTATGTACAATGGAATATCTCTTCACCATGAAATCAATATAATAAGGCTAGTAGAAGGATAAAGAGTGGATTTAGGTCCGATAATACTACTTGAAATAAGTCAAACAGAAAAAGAAACATATCATAAGATATCACTTATAGAGGGAGGGTAAATATGGCTGCACAAGAAATGAATTACAGAACAGAACAGTGTCTCACATTTAGAAAACACACTTATGTCAGCTTAAGGGGAAAGGAGAGGTGGGGTGATGCATAAAACCAGAGTTTGAAATTAGCACAGATACCGTTCAATAAACCAAATAGATATTAGACAAGATCTACACCTTGCTCAATGAACTGGCCTCAACACACTTATAAACCGCAGAGAAATATATCTGAGTAATAAGAATCTTAAAATCCATGTATTGATATATCTCCATAAGGGAATCAAGTGTGTGCAGAGCGGCACAAACACAGCAGTGAAAATGAGCTAAACCCCATTATAGAAATAAATTTTAAAAACAAAACGCAGAAACAATGAAAGAGAGAAAAATTCTTACAAAATTTGCTCAGGGGCTGTGATGCAACCTGGATTGACCACATATAAACCCACAGCTGGATAACACATAAGGCTGGACACTTGGGGCTGAGAGGATTGGTGAGCTTTGGTGAGCAACTGCCAAAAGTTTAATGCAATACTTCATGCTACTCATTCCAAGGGTCCCAACACTCCAGGTTGAAGGGAATCTTCCTACAGCTAAACCATGCTTGGGAAACCCAGTGACTGGTATACCATATGATCGGGAAAGGTTTCTAAAACGCACCTCATTTTTCCTCTCCTGGGGCTCCGGATCGACATTCCAGCCGCTTTACTAACAATATCCACACATGGAGAGTCAATGTCTTTAAGTTCTGCTACCGCACAGTCTGCAGTTAGTGCGGAGGATGAATGGGAATAGGGGGAACCAGTGAGAAACTAGCTGTAGTGGTTTCAATGGGCACATGTCACTCTAATTTCACATCAGTAAGAAGAATAAATCAAAGGCACAGCAAGGTGCCCCAGAAGAAGAATAGGGCCTGAAGGAATACTGTGGTTATGAGGCAAGATCACAAAAATAAGAGCTGAAAAATGGAGCTAAGGGCCACTGCAATTCAAAAACCTGCAGAGTTATAAAGGCCAACTATTTTCAAAAAATATATTGAGGTAAGGCTATGAAGAGGCATTGAGAGCAAGGCAGAACTGCAGGAAAGCGATTTCAAGAGGTAGACTGGAATTGCATTTAAAGCATAGGAAAAGAGGCAGAACGTCGACAATGATGCACTTGGCCAAAAAGGGCGTATGCGTTTTTTCCTGAATATATTCAGGAAAAAACGCATATGCCCTTTTTGGCCAACCAAGCAAGCTTGCAAAGGAAATCTGCACTACAATGAAGTCTCACTTTCCCCGGTCAAAAGGGCCATCTGAAAAAAGTGTAAAATCCAGAAAGGCAGGACAGGCCATGGAGAACTGGGAGCCTTGTTATGCTGATGGGCGGGATGTAAATTGCCAACAGCCACTTGGGAGAAGTGTATGGTGTTTCCTGAAACATCTAAAAAACAAAGCAACAGAGCCTAGGGCACTTCCACTTATGGTCCTATAGCTTAGGGAAATTAAAATCAAAAAGACACAGCCAACCCAAAGTTTGGGACGGCTCTGTTTACAAGAACCTCGTTTACGGGACAAGTTCAATATTGCAGAAAGTGAAAAATGGATACAGAAGTTGTGGTAATTACGTACAATGCAATATCACTCAGCAATGAAATCTATGTCATCAGGCCCGTAGCAGCATAATGAGTGGATTCAGGTATGATGATTCTAACTGAAATAAGTCACACAGAAAAAGAAACATCATAAGATATCACTAATACACGGAATGTAAACTTGGCTACACAGGAACTGAATTACAAAACAGAACAGGGTCTCAAATTTAGAAAACCAACTTATGCTTGCTTAAGGGGAAAGGTGAGTTGGGGTGCTGCATAAAACCAGAGATTGAAATGAGCACAGATAAAGTTCCTTAAGCCAAATATATAATAGACAAGAGCTACTCCTTACTCAACGAAATGGACTCAACACCCCTTATTAAACGCCTAAGAATGTACCTGACTAGTAAGTATCTTAAAACCTATGGATTGCTATGTCTCCGAAAGAGAATCAAGCGTGTGTACAGGGGCATAAACGCAGCAGTGATAGGATTGGAGAGGTTCGGTGAGCAAATGAAGACCCTTTGAAGTCATATTGCATGGTACCCATTCCACGGGTCTCAACTCTCCAGGTTTAGGGGATTCTTCCTTCAGCTAAAACATGCATGTGGAACCCAGAGTATGATCAACCGTGTGATCGGGAGACGTGTTCAAATATGTCTCCGTTCTCGTCCCCTGGTAGTCGGGTGCAACATTCCAGACGCTTTACTAACACTCTCCCGACTTGGAGAGTCAGTGCCTTTAACCTCCAGTTTGGCCCAGTTTGCAATTTCTGCGGAAGATGAACAGGAATAGGGAGAACCAATGAGATGCTAGCTGGAGGTGTCTGGACGGGCCAATTTAACTCTCATTTCCCACCAGGAAGAGGAATTAACCAAAGGCTCAGCGTGCCGTGCCAGAACCAGAATAGGGCCTGAAGCAATCCTGCGGTGTTGCGGCCAGCTCACAAGAAAGCGAGTTGAAGAAAGGAGCTCAGGGGCACTGTAATTCACAAACCTGCAGAGTTATAAATGACAGCTATCGTCCAAAAATATACTGAAGTAAGGCTGCCAAGAGGACTTGAAAGCGGGGCAGAACTGCAGGAAACCGATTTCAGGAGGTAGACTGGAATTGCAGTTAAAGGATAGGAAAAGAGGCAGAACATCGACAATGATGCACTTGGCCAAAAAGGGCGTATGCGTTTTTTCCTGAATATATTCAGGAAAAAACGCATACGCACTTTTGGCCAACCAAGCAAGCTTGCAAAGGATATCTGCACTGCAATGAAGTCTCACTTTCCCCTGGTCAAAAGGGCCATCTGAAGAAAGTGTAAAATTCAGAAAGGTAGGACAGGCCATGGAGAACTGGGAGCCTTGTTATGCTGATGGGCGGGATGTAAATTGCCAACAGACACTCGGGAGAAGTGTATGGTGTTTCCTGAAACATCTAAAAAACAAAGCAACAGAGCCTAGGGCACTTCCACTTAAGGTCCTATAGCTTAGGGAAATTAAAATCAAAAAGACACAGCCACCCCAAAGTTTGGGATGGCTCTGTTTACAAGAACCTCGTTTACGGTACAAGTTGAATTTCGGAGAAAGCGAAAAATGGATAAAGAACTTCTGGTACTTACATACAATGCACTATCACTCAGCAATGAAATCTATGTCATCAGGCCCGTAGCAGCATAATGAGTGGATTCAGGTATGATGATTCTAACTGAAATAAGTCACACAGAAAAAGAAACATCATAAGATATCACTAATACACGGAATGTAAACTTGGCTACACATGTAGTGAATTACAAAATAGAACAGGCTCTCAAATTTAGGAAACCAACTTATGCTTGCTTAAGGGGAAAGGTGAGTTGGGGTGCTGCATAAAACCAGAGATTGAAATGAGCACAGATAAGGTTCCTTAAGCCAAATATGGAATAGACAAGAGCTACTCCTTGCTCAACGAAATGGACTCAACACCCCATATTAAACGCCTAAGAATGTACCTGACTAGTAAGTATCTTAAAACCTATGGATTGCTATGTCTCCGAAAAAGAATCAAGCATGTGTACAGGGGCATAAACGCAGCAGTGATAGGATTGGAGAGGTTCGGTGAGCAAATGAAGACCCTTTGAAGTCATATTGCATGGAACCCATTCCACGGGTCTCAACTCTCCAGGTTTAAGGGATTCTTCCTTCAGCTAAAACATGCATGTGGCACCCAGAGTATGATCAACCGTGTGATCGGGAGACGTGTTCCAATATGTCTCAGTTCTCGTCTCCTGGTACTCGGGTGCAACATTCCAGACGCTTTACTAACACTCTCCCGACTTGGAGAGTCAGTGCCTTTAACCTCCTGTTTGGCCCACTTTGCAAATTCTGTGGAAGATGAACAGGAATAGGGAGGACCAATGAGAGACTAGCTGGAGGTGTATGGACGGGCAAATTTAACTCTCATTTCCCACCAGGAAGAGGAATTAAACAAAGGCTCAGCGTGCCATGCCGGAACCAGATTAGGGCCTGAAGCAATCCTGCGGTGTTGCGGCCAGCTCACAAGAAAGCGAGTTGAAGAAAGGAGCTCAGGGGCACTGTAATTCACAAACCTGCAGAGTTATAAATGACAGCTATCATCCAAAAATATACTGAAGTAAGGCTGCCAAGAGGACTTGAAAGCGGGGCAGAATTGCAGGAAACCGATTTCAGGAGGTAGACTGGAATTGCATTTAAAGCATAGGAAAAGAGGCAGAACGTCCACAATGATGCACTTGGCCAAAAACGGCGTATGTGTTTTTTCCTGAATATATTCAGGAAAAAACGCATACGCCCTTTTTGGCCAACCAAGAAAACTTGCAAAGGAAATCTGCACTACAATGAAGTCTCACTTCCCCCCGGTCAAAAGGGCCATCTGAAAAAAGTGTAAAATACAGAAAGGCAGGACAGGCCATGGAGAACTGGGAGCCTTGTTTTGCTGATGGGCGGGATGTATATTGCCAACAGCCACTTGGGAGAAGTATATGGTGTTTCCTGAAACATCTAAAAAACAAAGCAACAGAGCCTAGGGCACTTCCACTTATGGCCCTATAGCTTAGGGAAATTAAAATCAAAAAGACACAGCCACCCCTAAGTTTGGGACAGCTCTGTTTAGAAGAAACTCGTTTATGGGACTAGTTCAATATCGCAGAAAGTGAAAAATGGATAAAGAAGTTGTGGTACTTACATACGATGCAATATCACTCAACAATGAAATCTATGTCATCAGGCCCGTAGCAGCATAATGAGTGGATTCAGGTATGATGATTCTAACTGAAATAAGTCACACAGAAAAAGAAACATCATAAGATATCACTAATACATGGAATGTAAACTTGGCTACACAGGAACTGGATTACAAAACAGAACAGGGTCTCAAATTTAGGAAACCAACTTATGCTTGCTTAAGGGGAAAGGTGAGTTGGGGTGCTGCATAAAACCAGAGATTGAAATGAGCACAGATAAAGTTCCTGAAGCCAAATATGTAATAGACAAGAGCTACTCCTTGCTCAACGAAATGGACACAACACCCCATACTAAACGCCTAAGAATGTACCTGACTAGTAAGTATCTTAAAACCTATGGATCGCTATGTCTCCGAAAGAGAATCAAGCGTGTGTACAGGGGCATAAACACAGCAGTGATAGGATTGGGGAGGTTCGGTTAGCAAATGAAGACCCTTTGAAGTCACATTGCATGGTACCCATTCCACGGGTCTCAACTCTCCAAGTTTAAGGGATTCTTCCTTCAGCTAAATCATGCATGTGGAACCCAGAGTATGATCAACCGTGTGATCGGGAGACGTGTTCCAATATGTCTCAGTTTTCGTCCCCTGGTACTCGGGTGCAACATTTCAGACGCTTTACCAACACTCTCCCAACTTGGAGAGTCAGTGCCTTTAACCTCCAGTTTGGTCCAGTTTGCAATTTCTGCGGAAGATGAACAGGAATAGGGAGAACCGATGAGAGACTAGCTGGAGGTGTCTGGACGGGCAAATTTAACTCTCATTTCCCACCAGGAAGAGGAATTAACCAAAGGCTCAGCAGGCCATGCCAGAACAAGATTAGGGCCTGAAGCAGTCCTGCGGTGTTGCGGCCAGCTCACAAGAAAGCGAGTTGAAGAAAGGAGCTCAGAGGCACTGTAATTCAAAAACCTGCAGAGTTATAAATGACAGCTATCGTCCAAAAATATACTGAAGTAAGGCTGCCAAGAGGACTTGAAAGCGGGGCAGAATTGCAGGAAACCGAATTCAGGAGGTAGACTGGAATTGCATTTAAAGCATAGGAAAAGAGGCAGAACGTCGACAATGATGCACTTGGCGAAAAACGGCGTATGCGTTTTTTCCTGAATATATTCAGGAAAAAACGCATACGCACTTTTTGGCCAACCAAGCAAGCTTGCAAAGGAAATCTGCACTACAATGAAGTCTCACTTCCCCCGGTCAAAAGGGCCGTCTGAAAAAAGTGTAAAATCCAAAAAAGCAGGACAGGCCTTGGAGAACTGTGAGCCTTGTTATGCTGATCGGCGGGATGTAAATTGCCAACAGCCACTCGGGAAAGTGTATGGTGTTTCCTGAAACATCTAAAAAACAAAGCAAGAGAGCCTAGGGCACTTCCACTTATGGTCCTATAGCTTAGGGAAATTAAAATCAAAAAGACACAGCCACCCCAAAGTTTGGGACGGCTCTGTTTACAAGAACCTCATTTACAGGACAAGTACAATATCGAAGAAAGCGAAAAATGGATAAAGAAGTTGTGGTACTTACGTACAATGCAATATCACTCAGCAATGAAATCTATGAAATCAGGCCTGTAGCAGCATAATGAGTGGATTCAGGTATGATGATTCTAACTGAAATAAGTCACACAGAAAAAGAAACATCATAAGATATCACTAATACATGGAATGTAAACTTAGCTACACAGGAACTGGATTACAAAACAGAACAGGGTCTCAAATTTAGAAAACCAACTTATGCTTGCTTAAGAGGAAAGGTGAGTTGGGGTGCTGCATAAAACCAGAGATTGAAATGAGCACAGATAAAGTTCCTGAAGCCAAATATGTAATAGACAGGAGCTACTCCTTGTTCAACGAAATGGACACAACACCTCATACTAAACGTCTAAGAATGTACCTGACTAGTAAGTATCTTAAAACCTATGGATCGCTATGTCTCCGAAAGAGAATCAAGCGTGTGTACAGGGGCATAAACACAGCAGTGATAGGATTGGAGAGGTTCGGTGAGCAAATGAAGACCCTTTGAAGTCACATTGCATGGTACCCATTCCACGGGTCTCAACTCTCCAGGTTTAAGGGATTCTTCCTTCAGCTAAATCATGCATGCGGAACCCAGAGTATGATCAACCATGTGATCGGGAGACGTGTTCCAATATGTCTCAGTTCTCGTCCCCTGGTACTCGGGTGCAACATTCCAGACGCTTTACTAACACTCTCCCGACTTGGAGAGTCAGTGCCTTTAACCTCCTGTTTGGCCCAGTTTGCAATTTCTGCGGAAGATGAACAGGAATAGGGAGAACCAATGAGAGACTACCTGGAGGTGTCTGGACGGGCAAATTTAACTCTCATTTCCCACCAGGAAGAATAATTAACCAAAGGCTCAGCGTCCGTGCCGGAACCAGATTAAGGCCTGAAGCAATCCTGCGGTGTTGCGGCCAGCTCACAAGAAAGCGAGTTGAAGAAAGGAGCTCAGGGGCACTGTAATTCACAAACCTGCAGAGTTATAAATGACAGCTATCGTCCAAAAATATACTGAAGTAAGGCTGCCAGGAGGACTTGAAAGCGGGTTAGAATTGCAGGAAACCGATTTCAGGAGGTAGACTGGAATTGCATTTAAAGCATAGGAAAAGAGGCAGAACGTCGAAAATGATGCACTTGACCAAAAAGGGCGTATGCGTTTTATCCAGAATACATTCAGGAAAAAACGCATATGCTCTTTTTGGCCAACCAAGCAAGCTTGCAAAGGAAATCTGCACTACAATGAAGTCTCACTATCCCCGGTCAAAAGGGCCATCTGAAAAAAGTGTAAAATCCAGAAAGGCAGGACAGGCCATGGAGAACTGGGAGCCTTGTTATGCTGATGGGCAGGATGTATATTGCCAACACCCACTCGGGAGAATTGTATAGTGTTTCCTGAAACATCTAAAAAACAAAGCAACAGAGCCTAGGGCACTTCCACTTATGGTCCTATAGCTTAGGGAAATTAAAATCAAAAAGACACTGCCACCCCTAAGTTTGGGATGGCTCTGTTTACAAGAAACTCGTTTATGGGACAAGATCAATATCGCAGAAAGTGAAAAATGGATAAAGAAGTTTTGGTACTTACGTACAATGCAATATCACTCAGCAATGAAATCTATGTCATCAGGCCCATAGCAGCATAATGAGTGGATTAAGGTATGATGATTCTAACTGAAATAAGTCACAAGAAAAAGACACATCATAAGATATCATTAATACACGGAATGTAAACTAGGCTAGACAGGAACTGGATTAAAAAACAGAACAGGGTCTCAAATTTAGAAAACCAACTTATGCTTGCTTAAGGGGAAAGGTGAGTTGGGGAGCTGCATAAAACCAGAGATTGAAATGAGCACAGATAAAGTTCCTTAAGCCAAATATGTAATAGACAAGAGCTACTCCTTGCTCAACGAAATGGACACAACACCCCATACTAAACGCCTAAGAATGTACCTGACTAGTAAGTATCTTAAAACCTATGGATCGCTATGTCTCCGAAAGAGAATCAAGCGTGTGTACAGGGGCATAAACACAGCAGTGATAGGATTGGAGAGGTTCGGTGAGCAAATGAAGACCCTTTGAAGTCACATTGCATGGTACCCATTCCACGGGTCTCAACTCTCCAGGTTTAAGGGATTCTTCCTTCAGCTAAATCATGCATGTGGAACCCAGAGTATGATCAACCGTGTGATCGGGAGACGTGTTCCAATATGTCTCAGTTCTCGTCCCCTGGTACTCGGGTGCAACATTCCAGACGCTTTACTAACACTCTCCCAACTTGGAGAGTCAGTGCCTTTAACCTCCTGTTTGGTCCAGTTTGCAATTTCTGCGGAAGATGAACAGGAATAGGGAGAACCGATGAGAGACTAGCTGGAGGTGTCTGGACGGGCAAATTTAACTCTCATTTCCCACCAGGAAGAGGAATTAAGCAAAGGCTCAGCGGGCCGTGCCAGAACAAGATTAGGGCCTGAAGCAGTCCTGCGGTGTTGCGGCCAGCTCACAAGAAAGCGAGTTGAAGAAAGGAGCTCAGGGGCACTGTAATTCACAAACCTGCAGAGTTATAAATGACAGCTATCGTCCAAAAATATACTGAAGTAAGGCTGCCAAGAGGACTTGAAAGCGGGCCAGAAATGCAGTAAACCGATTTCAGGAGGTAGACTGGAATTGCATTTAAAGCATAGGAAAAGAGGCAGAACGTCCAAAATGATGCACTTGGCCTAAAAGGGCGTATGCGTTTTTTCCTGAATATATTCATGAAAAAACGCATACGCCCTTTTTGGCCAACCAAGCAAGCTTGCAAAGGAAATGTGCACTACAATGAAGTCTCACTTCCCCCCGGTCAAAAGGGCCATCTGAAAAAAGTGTAAAATCCAGAAAGGCAGGACAGGCCATGGAGAACTGGGAGCCTTGTTATGCTGATGGGCGGGATGTAAATTGCCAACAGCCACTGGTTAGAAGTGTATGGTGTTTCCTGAAACATCTAAAAAACAGAGGAACAGAGCCTAGGGCACTTCCACTTATGGTCCTATAGCTTAGGGAAATTAAAATCAAAAAGACACAGCCACCCAAAAGTTTGGGACGGCTCTGTTTATAAGAACCTCGTTTACGGTACAAGTTCAATATCGCAGAAAGTGAAAAATGGATAAAGTAGTTTTGGTACTTACGTACAATGCAATATCACTCAGCAATTACATCTATGTCATCAGGCCCGTAGCAGCATAATGAGTGGATTCAGGTATGATGATTCTAACTACAATATGTAACACAGAAAAGGAAACATCTTAAGATATCACCAATACACGGAATGTAAACTTGGCTACACAGGAACTGAATTACAAAACAGAACATGGTCTCAAATTTAGAAAACCAACTTATGCTTGCTTAAGGGGAAAGGTGAGTTGGGGTGCTGCATAAAACCAGAGATTGAAATGAGCACAGATAAATTTCCTTAAGCCAAATATGGAATAGACAAGAGCTACTCCTTGCGCAACGAAATGGACTCAACACCCCATATTAAACGCCTAACAATCTACCTGACTAGTAAGTATCTTAAAACCTATGGATTGCTATGTCTCTGAAAGAGAATCAAGCGTGAGTACAGCGCCATAAACGCAGCAGTGATAGGATTGGAGAGGTTCGGTGAGCAAATGAAGACCCTTTGAAGTCATATTGCATGGTACCCATTCCACGGGTCTCAACTCTCCAGGTTTAAGGAATTCTTCCTTCAGCTAAACATGCATTTGGAACCCAGACTATGATCAACCGTGTGATCGTGAGTCATGTTCAAATATGTCTCAGTTCTCATCCCCTGGTACTCGGGTGCAACATTCCAGACACTTTACTAACACTCTCCCGACTTGGAGAGTCAGTGCCTTTAACCTCCTGTTTGGCCCAGTTTGCAAATTCCGCGGATGATGAACAGGAATAGGGAGAACCAATGAGAGAGTAGCTGGAGATGTCTGGACGGGCAAATTTAACTCTCATTTCCCACCAGGAAGAGGAATTAAGCAAAGGCTCAGCGTGCCGTGCCGGAACCAGATTAGGGCCTGAAGCAATCCTGCGGTGTTGCGGCCAGCTCACAAGAAAGCGAGTTGAAGAAAGGAGCTCAGGGTCACTGTAATTCACAAACCTGCAGAGTTATAAATGACAGCTATCGTCCAAAAATATACTGAAGTAAGGCTGCCAAGAGGACTTGAAAGCGGGGCAGAATTGCAGGAAACCGATTTCAGGAGGTAGACTGGAATTGCATTTAAAGCATAGGAAAAGAGGCAGAACGTCGACAATGATGCACTAGGCCAAAAAGGGCATATGCGTTTTTTCCTGAATATATTCAGGAAAAAAAGCATACGCACTTTTTGGCCAACCAGGCAAGCTTGCAAAGGAAATCTGCACTACAATGAAGTCTCACTTCCCCCGGGTCAAAAGGGTCATCTGTAAAAAGTGTAAAATCCAGAAAGGCAGGACAGGCCATGGAGAACTGGGAGCCTTGTTATGCTGATGGGCGGGATGTAAATTGCCAACAGCCATTCGGGAAAATTGTATGGTGTTTCCTGAAACATCTAAAAAACAAAGCAACAGAGCCTAGGGCACTTCCACTTATGGTCCTACAGCTTAGGGAAATTAAAATCAAAAAGACACAGCCACCCAAAAGTTTGGGACGGCTCTGTTTATAAAACCTCGTTTACAGTACAAGTTCAATATCGCAGAAAGTGAAAAATGGATAAAGAAGTTGTGGTACTTACGCACAATGCAATATCACTCAGCAATGAAATCTATGTCATCAGGCCCGTAGCAGCATAATGAGTGGATTCAGGTATGATGATTCTAACTGAAATAAGTCACACAGAAAATGAAACATCATAAGATATCACTAATACACGGAATGTAAACTTGGCTACACAGGAACTGGATTACAAAACAGAACAGGGTCTCAAATGTAGAAAACCAACTTATGCTTGCTTAAGGGGAAAGGTGAGTTGGGGTGCTGCATAAAACCAGAGATTGAAATGAGCACAGATAAGGTTCCTTAAGCCAAATATGTAATAGACAAGAGCTACTCCTTGCTCAACGAAATGGACTCAAAACCCCATATTAAACGCCTAATAATGTACCTGACTAGTAAGTATCTTAAAACCTATGGATTGCTATGTCTCTGAAAGAGAATCAAGCGTGAGTACAGCGCCATAAACGCAGCAGTGATAGGATTGGAGAGGTTCGGTGAGCAAATGAAGACCCTTTGAATTCATATTGCATGGTACCCATTCCACGGGTCTCAACTCTCCAGGTTTAAGGGATTCTTCCTTCAGCTAAACATGCATTTGGAACCCAGACTATGATCAACCGTGTGATCGTGAGTCATGTTCAAATATGTCTCAATTCTCATCCCCTGGTACTCGGGTGCAACATTCTAGACACTTTACTAACACTCTCCCGACTTGGAGAGTCAGTGCCTTTAACCTCCTGTTTGGCCCAGTTTGCAAATTCCGCGGATGATGAACAGGAATAGGGAAAACCAATGAGAGACTAGCTGGAGATGTCTGGACGGGCAAATTTAACTCTCATTTCCCACCAGGAAGAGGAATTAACCAAAGGCTCAGCGTGCCGTGCCGGAACCAGATTAGGGCCTGAAGCAATCCTGCGGTGTTGCGGCCAGCTCACAAGAAAGCGAGTTGAAGAAAGGAGCTCAGGGGCACTGTAATTCACAAACCTGCAGAGTTATAAATGACAGCTATCGTCCAAAAATATACTGAAGTAAGGCTGCCAAGAGGACTTGAAAGCGGGGCAGAATTGCAGGAAACCGATTTCAGGAGGTAGACTGGAATTGCATTTAAAGCATAGGAAAAGAGGCAGAACGTCGACAATGATGCACTAGGCCAAAAAGGGCATATGCGTTTTTTCCTGAATATATTCAGGAAAAAAAGCATACGCACTTTTTGGCCAACCAGGCAAGCTTGCAAAGGAAATCTGCACTACAATGAAGTCTCACTTCCCCCGGGTCAAAAGGGCCATCTGTAAAAAGTGTAAAATCCAGAAAGGCAGGACAGGCCATGGAGAACTGGGAGCCTTGTTATGCTGATGGGCGGGATGTAAATTGCCAACAGCCACTCGGGAGAAGTGTATGGTGTTTCCTGAAACATCTAAAAAACAAAGCAACAGAGCCTAGGGCACTTCCACTTATGGTCCTACAGCTTAGGGAAATTAAAATCAAAAAGACACAGCCACCCCAAAGTTTGGGACGGCTCTGTTTACAAGAACCTCGTTTACGGTTCATGTTCAATATCGCAGAAAGTGAAAAATGGGTAAAGAAGTTGTGGTACTTACGTACAATGCAATATCACTCAGAAATGAAATCTATGTCATCAGGCACGTAGCAGCATAATGAGTGGATTCAGGTATGATGATTCTCACTGAAATAAGTCACACAGAAAAAGAAACATCATAAGATATCACTAATACATGGAATGTAAACTTGGCTACACAGGGACTGGATTAGAAAACAGAACAGGGTCTCAAATTTAGAAAACCAACTTATGCTTGCTTAAGGGGAAAGGTGAGTTGGGGTGCTGCATAAAACCAGAGATTGAAATGAGCACAGATAAAGTTCCTTAAGCCAAATATGGAATAGACAAGAGCTACTCCTTGCTCAACGAAATGGACTCAACACCCCATATTAAACGCCTAATACTGTACCTGACTAGTAAGTATCTTAAAACCTATGGATTGCTATGTCTCTGAAAGAGAATCAAGCGTGAGTACAGCGCCATAAATGCAGCAGTGATAGGATTCAGAGGCTCGGTGAGCAAATGAAGACACTTTGAAGTCATATTGCATAGTACCCATTCCACGGGTCTCAACTCTCCAGGTTTAAGGGATTCTTCCTTCAGCTAAACATGCATTTGGGACCCAGACTATGATCAACCGTGTGATCATGAGTCATGTTCAAATATGTCTCACTTCTCATCCCTTGGTACTCGGGTGCAACATTCTAGACGCTTTACTAACACTCTCCCGACGTGGAGAGTCAGTGTCTTTAACCTCCTGTTTGGCCCAGTTTGCAAATTCCGCGGATGATGAACAGGAATAGGGAGAACCAATGAGAGACTAGCTGGAGATGTCTGGACGGGCAAATTTAACTCTCATTTCCCACCAGGAAGAGGAATTAAGCAAAGGCTCAGCGTGCCGTGCCGGAACCAGATTAGGGCCTGAAGCAATCCTGCGGTGTTGCGGCCAGCTCACAAGAAAGCGAGTTGAAGAAAGGAGCTCAGGGGCACTGTAATTCACAAACCTGCAGAGTTATAAATGACAGCTCTCGTCCAAAAATATACTGAAGTAAGGCTGCCAAGAGGACTTGAAAGCGGGACAGAATTGCAGGAAACCGATTTCAGGACGTAGACTGGAATTGCATTTAAAGCATAGGAAAAGAGGCAGAACGTCGACAATGATGCACTTGGCCAAAAAGGGCGTATGCGTTTTTTCCTGATTATATTCAGGAAAAAAACGCATACGCCCTTTTTGGCCAACCAAGCAAGCTTGCAAAGCAAATCTGCACTACAATGAAGTCTCACTTCCCCCCGATCAAAAGGGCCATCTGAAAAAAGTGTAAAATCCAGAAAGGCAGGACAGGCCATGGAGAACTGGGAGCCTTGTAAGCTGATGGGCAGGATATAAATTGCCAACAGCCACTCGGGAGAAGTGTATGGTGTTTCCTGAAACATCAAAAAGACAAAGCAACAGAGCCTAGGTCAATTCCACTTATGGTCCTATAGCTTAGGGAAATTAAAATCAAAAAGACACAGCCACCCCAAAGTTTGGGATGGCTCTGTTTACAAGAACCTCGTTTACGGTACAAGTTCAATATCGCAGAAAGTGAAAAATGGATAAAGAATTTGTGGTACTTACGTACAATGCAATATCACTCAGCAATGAAATCTATGTCATCAGGCCCGTAGCAGCATAATGAGTGGATTCAGGTATGATGATTCTAACTGAAATAAGTCACACAGAAAAAGAAACATCATAAGATATCACTAATACACGGAATGTAAACTTGGCTACACAGGAACTGGATTACAAAAGAGAAGAGGGTCTCAAATTTAGAAAACCAACTTATGCTTGCTTAAGGGGAAAGGTGAGTTGGGGTGCTGCATAAAACCAGAGATTGAAATGAGCAAAGATAAAGTTCCTTAAGCCAAATATGGAATAGACAAGAGCTACTCCTTGCTCAACGAAATGGACTCAACACCCCATATTAAACGCCTAACAATGTACCTGACTAGTAAGTATCTTAAAACCTATGGATTGCTATGTCTCTGAAAGAGAATCAAGCGTGAGTGCAGTGCCATAAACGCAGCAGTGATAGGATTGGAGAGGTTCGGTGAGCAAATGAAGACCCTTTGAAGTCATATTGCATGGTACCCATTCCACGGGTCTCAACTCTCCAGGTTTAAGGGATTCTTCCTTCAGCTAAACATGCATTTGGAACCCAGACTATGATCAACCGTGTGATCGTGAGTCATGTTCAAATATGTCTCAGTTCTCATCCCCTGGTACTCGGGTGCAACATTCCAGATGCTTTACTAAAACTCTCCCGACTTGGAGAGTCAGTGCCTGTAACCTCCTGTTTGGCCCAGTTTGCAAATTCCGCGGATGATGAACAGGAATAGGGAAAACCAATGAGAGACTAGCTGGAGATGTCTGGACGGGCAAATTTAACTCTCATTTCCCACCAGGAAGAGGAATTAAGCAAAGGCTCAGCGTGCCGTGCCGGAACCAGATTAGGGCCTGAAGCAATCCTGCGGTGTTGCGGCCAGCTCACAAGAAAGCGAGTTGAAGAAAGGAGCTCAGGGGCACTGTAATTCACAAACCTGCAGAGTTATAAATGACAGCTATCGTTCAAAAATATACTGAAGTAAGCCTGCCACGAGGACTTGAAAGCACGGCAGAATTGCAGGAAACCGATTTCAGGACGTAGAATGGAATTGCATTTAAAGCATAGGAAAAGAGGCAGAACGTCGACAATGATGCACTAGGCCAAAAAGGGCATATGCGTTTTTTCCTGAATATATTCAGGAAAAAAAGCATACGCACTTTTTGGCCAACCAGGCAAGCTTGCAAAGGAAATCTGCACTACAATGAAGTCTCACTTCCCCCGGGTCAAAAGGGCCATCTGTAAAAAGTGTAAAATCCAGAAAGGCAGGACAGGCCATGGAGAACTGGGAGCCTTGTTATGCTGATGGGCGGGATGTAAATTTCCAACAGCCAGTCGGGAAAATTGTATGGTGTTTCCTGAAACATCTAAAAAACAAAGCAACAGAGCCTAGGGCACTTCCACTTATGGTCCTACAGCTTAGGGAAATTAAAATCAAAAAGACACAGCCACCCAAAAGTTTGGGACGGCTCTGTTTATAAGAACCTCGTTTACAGTACAAGTTCAATATCGCAGAAAGTGAAAAATTGATAAAGAAGTTGTGGTACTTACGTACAATGCAATATCACTCAGCAATGAAATCTATGTCATCAGGCCCGTAGCAGCATAATGAGTGGATTCAGGTATGATGATTCTAACTGAAATAAGTCACAGAGAAAATGAAACATCATAAGATATCACTAATACACGGAATGTAAACTTGGCTACACAGGAACTGGATTACAAAACAGAACAGGGTCTCAAATGTAGAAAAGCAACTTATGCTTGCTTAAGGGGAAAGGTGAGTTGGGGTGCTGCATGAAACCAGAGATTGAAATGAGCACAGATAAGGTTCCTTAAGCCAAATATGTAATAGACAAGAGCTACTCCTTGCTCAACGAAATGGACTCAACACCCCATATTAAACGCCTAATAATGTACCTGACAATAAGTATCTTAAAACCTATGGATTGCTATGTCTCTGAAAGAGAATCAAGCGTGAGTACAGCGCCATAAACGCAGCAGTGATAGGATTGGAGAGGTTCGGTGAGCAAATGAAGACCCTTTGAATTCATATTGCATGGTACCCATTCCACGGGTCTCAACTCTCCAGGTTTAAGGGATTCTTCCTTCAGCTAAACATGCATTTGGAACCCAGACTATGATCAACCGTGTGATCGTGAGTCATGTTCAAATATGTCTCAGTTCTCATCCCCTGGTACTCGGGTGCAACATTCCAGACACTTTACTAAAACTCTCCCGACTTGGAGAGTCAGTGCCTGTAACCTCCTGTTTGGCCCAGTTTGCAAATTCCGCGGATGATGAACAGGAATAGGGAAAACCAATGAGAGACTAGCTGGAGATGTCTGGACGGGCAAATTTAACTCTCATTTCCCACCAGGAAGAGGAATTAAGCAAAGGCTCAGCGTGCCGTGCCGGAACCAGATTAGGGCCTGAAGCAATCCTGCGGTGTTGCGGCCAGCTCATAAGAAAGCGAGTTGAAGAAAGGAGCTCAGGGGCACTGTAATTCACAAACCTGCAGAGTTATAAATGACAGCTATCGTTCAAAAATATACTGAAGTAAGCCTGCCACGAGGACTTGAAATCACGGCAGAATTGCAGGAAACCGATTTCAGGACGTAGAATGGAATTGCATTTAAAGCATAGGAAAAGAGGCAGAACGTCGACAATGATGCACTAGGCCAAAAAGGGCATATGCGTTTTTTCCTGAATATATTCAGGAAAAAAAGCATACGCACTTTTTGGCCAACCAGGCAAGCTTGCAAAGGAAATCTGCACTACAATGAAGTCTCACTTCCCCCGGGTCAAAAGGGCCATCTGTAAAAAGTGTAAAATCCAGAAAGGCAGGACAGGCCATGGAGAACTGGGAGCCTTGTTATGCTGATGGGCGGGATGTAAATTTCCAACAGCCAGTCGGGAAAATTGTATGGTGTTTCCTGAAACATCTAAAAAACAAAGCAACAGAGCCTAGGGCACTTCCACTTATGGTCCTACAGCTTAGGGAAATTAAAATCAAAAAGACACAGCCACCCAAAAGTTTGGGACGGCTCTGTTTATAAGAACCTCGTTTACAGTACAAGTTCAATATCGCAGAAAGTGAAAAATTGATAAAGAAGTTGTGGTACTTACGTACAATGCAATATCACTCAGCAATGAAATCTATGTCATCAGGCCCGTAGCAGCATAATGAGTGGATTCAGGTATGATGATTCTAACTGAAATAAGTCACAGAGAAAATGAAACATCATAAGATATCACTAATACACGGAATGTAAACTTGGCTACACAGGAACTGGATTACAAAACAGAACAGGGTCTCAAATGTAGAAAAGCAACTTATGCTTGCTTAAGGGGAAAGGTGAGTTGGGGTGCTGCATGAAACCAGAGATTGAAATGAGCACAGATAAGGTTCCTTAAGCCAAATATGTAATAGACAAGAGCTACTCCTTGCTCAACGAAATGGACTCAACACCCCATATTAAACGCCTAATAATGTACCTGACAATAAGTATCTTAAAACCTATGGATTGCTATGTCTCTGAAAGAGAATCAAGCGTGAGTACAGCACCATAAACGCAGCAGTGATAGGATTGGAGAGGTTCGGTGAGCAAATGAAGACCCTTTGAATTCATATTGCATGGTACCCATTCCACGGGTCTCAACTCTCCAGGTTTAAGGGATTCTTCCTTCAGCTAAACATGCATTTGGAACCCAGACTATGATCAACCGTGTGATCGTGAGTCATGTTCAAATATGTCTCAATTCTCATCCCCTGGTACTCGGGTGCAACATTCTAGACACTTTACTAACACTCTCCCGACTTGGAGAATCAGTGCCTTTAACCTCCTGTTTGGCCCAGTTTGCAAATTCCGCGGATGATGAACAGGAATAGGGAAAACCAATGAGAGACTAGCTGGAGGTGTCTGGACGGGCAAATTTAACTCTCATTTCCCACCAGGAAGAGGAATTAACCAAAGTCTCAGTGTGCCGTGCCGGAACCAGATTAGAGTCTGAAGCAATCCTGCGGTGTTGTGGCCAGCTCACAAGAAAGTGAGTTGAAGAAAGGAGCTCAGGGGCACAGTAATTCACAAACATGCAGAGTTATAAATGACAGCTATCGTCCAAAATTATACTGAAGTAAGGCTGCCAAGAGGACTTGAAAGCGGGGCAGAATTGCAGGAAACCGATTTCAGGAGGTAGACTGGAATTGCATTTAAAGCATAGGAAAAGAGGCAGAACGCCCACAATGATGCACTTGGCCAAAAAGGGCGTATGCGTTTTTTCCTGAATATATTCAGGAAAAAACGCATACGCCCTTTTTGGCCAACCAAGCAAGCTTGCAAAGGATATCTGCACTACAATGAAGTCTCACTTTCCCCCGGTCAAAAGGGCCATCTGAAAAAAGTGTAAAATCCAGAAAGGCAGGACAGGCCATGGAGAACTGGGAGCCTTGTTATGCTGATGGTCGGGATGTAAATTGCCAACAGCCACTCGGTAGAAGTGTATGGTGTTTCCTGAAACATCTAAAAAACAAAGCAACAGAGCCTAGGGCACTTCCACTTATAGTCCTATAGCTTAGGGAAATTAAAATCAAAAAGACACAGCCACCCCAACGTTTGGGACCTCTCTGTTTACAAGAACCTCATTTACGGTAGAAGTTCAATATCACAGAAAGTCAAAAATGGATAAAGAAGTTGTGGTAGTTACGTACAATGCAATATCACTCAGCAATGAAATCTATGTCATCAGGCCCGTAGCAGCATAGACTGGATTCAGGTATGATGATTCTCACTGAAATAAGTCTCACAGAAAAAGAAACATCATAAGATATCACTAATACACGGAATGTAAATTTGGCTACACAGGAACTGGATTACAAAACAGAAGAGGGTCTCAAATTTAGAAAACCAACTTATGCTTGCTTAAGGGGAAAGGTGAGTTGGGGTGCTACATAAAACCAGAGATTGAAATGAGCACAGATAAAGTTCCTTAAGCCAAATATGGAATAGACAAGAGCTACTCCTTGCTCAACGAAATGGACTCAACACCCCATATTAAACGCCTAGGAATGTACCTGACTAGTAAGTATCTTAAAACCTATGGATTGCTATGTCTCTGAAAGAGAATCAAGCATGTGTACAGGGGCATAAACGCAGGAGTGATAGGATTGGAGAGGTTCGGTGAGCAAATGAAGACCCTTTGAAGTCATATTGCATGGTACCCATTCCACGGGTCTCAACTCTCCAGCTTTAAAGGATTCTTCCTTCAGCTGAAACATGCATGTGGAACCCAGAGTATGATCAACCGTGTGATTGGGAGACGTGTTCAAATATGTCTCAGTTTTCGACCGCTGGTACTCAGGTGCAACATTCCAGACGCTTTACTAACACTCTCCCGACTTGGAGAGTCAGTGCCTTTAACCTCCTGCTTGGCCCAGTTTGCAATTTCTGCGGAAGATGAACAGGGATAGGGAGGACCAATGAGAGGCTAGCTGGAGGTGTCTGGACGGGCAAATTTAACTCTCATTTCCCACCAGGAAGTGCAATTAAGCAAAGGCTCAGCGTTCCGTGCCGGAACCAGATTAGGGCCTGAAGCAATCCTGCGGTGTTGCGGCCAGCTCACAAGAAAGCGAGTTGAAGAAAGGAGTTCAGGGGCACTGTAATTCACAAACCTGCGGAGTTATAAATGACAGCTATCGTCCAAAAGTATTCTGAAGTAAGGCTGCCAAGAGGACTTGAAAGCGGGCCAGAAATGCAGTAAACCGATTTCAGGAGGTAGACTGGAATTGCATTTAAAGCATAGGAAAAGAGGCAGAACGTCCAAAATGATGCACTTGGCCTAAAAGGGCGTATGCGTTTTTTCCTGAATATATTCAGGAAAAAACGCATACGCCCTTTTTGGCCAACCAAGCAAGCTTGCAAAGGAAATGTGCACTACAATGAAGTCTCACTTCCCCCCGGTCAAAAGGGCCATCTGAAAAAAGTGTAAAATCCAGAAAGGCAGGACAGGCCATGGAGAACTGGGAGCCTTGTAAGCTGATGGGCAGGATATAAATTGCCAACAGCCAATCGGGAGAAGTGTATGGTGTTTCCTGAAACATCTAAAAGACAAAGCAACAGAGCCTAGGTCAATTCCACTTATGGTCCTATAGCTTAGGGAAATTAAAATCAAAAAGACACACCCACCCCAAAGTTTCGGACGGCTCTGTTTACAAAAACCTCGTTTACGGTACAAGTTCAATATCGCAGAAAGTGAAAAATGGATAAAGAAGTTGTGGTACTTACGTACAATGCAATATCACTCAGCAATGAAATCTATGTCATCAGGCCCGTAGCAGCATAATGAGTGGATTCCGGTATGATGATTCTAACTGAAATAAGTCACACAGAAAAAGAAACATCATAAGATATCACTAATACACGGAATGTAAACTTGGCTACACAGGAACTGGATTACAAAAGAAAAGATGGTCTCAAATTTAGAAAACCAACTTATGCTTGCTTAAGGGGAAAGGTGAGTTGGGGTGCTGCATAAAACCAGAGATTGAAATGAGCACAGATAAAGTTCCTTAAGCCAAATATGTAATAGACAAGAGCTACTCCTTGCTCAACGAAATGGACTCAACACCCCATATTAAACGCCTAACAATGTACCTGACTAGTAAGTATCTTAAAACCTGTGGATTGCTATGTCTCTGAAAGAGAATCAAGCGTGAGTACAGCACCATAAACGCAGCAGTGATAGGATTGGAGAGGTTCGGTGAGCAAATGAAGACCCTTTGAAGTCATATTGCATGGTACCCATTCCACGGGTCTCAACTCTCCAGGTTTAAGGGATTCTTCCTTCAGCTAAACATGCATTTGGAACCCAGACTATGATTAACCGTGTGATCGTGAGTCATGTTCAAATATGTCTCAGTTCTCATCCCCTGGTACTCGGGTGCAACATTCCAGACACTTTACTAACACTCTCCCGACTTGGAGAGTCAGTGCCTTTAACCTCCTGTTTGGCCCAGTTTGCAAATTCCGCGGATGATGAACAGGAATAGGGAGAACCAATGAGAGACTAGCTGGAGATGTCTGGACGGGCAAATTTAACTCTCATTTCCCACCAGGAAGAGGAATTAAGCAAAGGCTCAGCGTGCCGTGCCGGAACCAGATTAGGGCCTGAAGCAATCCTGCGGTGTTGCGGCCAGCTCACAAGAAAGCGAGTTGAAGAAAGGAGCTCAGGGGCACTGTAATTCACAAACCTGCAGAGTTATAAATGACAGTTATCATCCAAAAATATACTGAAGTAAGGCTGCCAAGAGGACTTGAAAGCCGGGCAGAATTGCAGGAAACCGATTTCAGGAGGTAGACTGGAATTGCATTTAAAGCATAGGAAAAGAGGCAGAACGTCGACAATGATGCACTTGGCCAAAAAGGGCGTATGCGTTTTTTCCTGAATATATTCAGGAAAAAACGCATACGCCCTTTTTGGCCAACCAAGCAAGCTTGCAAAGGAAATCTGCACTACAATGAAGTCTCACTTCCCCCCCGTCAAAAGGGCCATCTGAAAAAAGTGTAAAATCCAGAAAGGCAGGACAGGCCATGGAGAACTGGGAGCCTTGTTATGCTGATGGGCGGGATGTAAATTGCCAACAGCCACTCGGGAGAAGTGTATGGTGTTTCCTGAAACATCTAAAAAACAAAGCAACAGAGCCTAGGGCACTTCCACTTATGGTCCTATAGCTTAGGGAAATTAAAATCAAAAAGACACAGCCACCCCAAAGTTTGGGACGGCTCTGTTTACAAGAAACTCGTTTACGGTACAAGTTCAATATCGCATAAAGCGGAAAATGGATAAAGAAGTTGTGGTACTTACGTACAATGCAATATCACTCAGCAATGACATCTATGTCATCAGGCCCATAGCAGCATAATGAGTGGATTCAGATATGATGATTCTAACTGAAATAAGTCACACAGAAAATGAAACATCATAAGATATCACTAATACACGGAATGTAAACTTGGCTACACAGGAACTGGATTACAAAAGAGAAGATGGTCTCAAATTTAGAAAACCAACTTATGCTTGCTTAAGGGGAAAGGTGAGTTGGGGTGCTGCATAAAACCAGAGATTGAAATGAGCACAGATAAAGTTCCTTAAGCCAAATATGTAATAGACAAGAGCTACTCCTTGCTCAACGAAATGGACTCAACACCCCATATTAAACGCCTAACAATGTACCTGACTAGTAAGTATCTTAAAACCTATGGATTGCTATGTCTCTGAAAGAGAATCAAGCGTGAGTACAGCGCCATAAACGCAGCAGTGATAGGATTGGAGAGGTTTGGTGAGCAAATGAAGACCCTTTGAAGTCATATTGCATGGTACCCATTCCACGGGTCTCAACTCTCCAGGTTTAAGGGATTCTTCCTTCAGCTAAACATGCATTTGGAACCCAGACTATGATTAACCGTGTGATCGTGAGTCATGTTCAAATATGTCTCAGTTCTCATCCCCTGGTACTCGGGTGCAACATTCCAGACGCTTTACTAACACTCTCCCGACGTGGAGAGTCAGTGCCTTTAACCTCCTGTTTGGCCCAGTTTGCAAATTCCGCGGATGATGAACAGGAATAGGGAGAACCAATGAGAGAGTAGCTGGAGATGTCTGGACGGGCAAATTTAACTCTCATTTCCCACCAGGAAGAGGAATTAAGCAAAGGCTCAGCGTGCCGTGCCGGAACCAGATTAGGGCCTGAAGCAATCCTGCGGTGTTGTGGCCAGCTCACAAGAAAGCGAGTTGAAGAAAGGAGCTCAGGGGCACTGTAATTCACAAACCTGCAGAGTTATAAATGACAGCTATCGTCCAAAAATATACTGATGTAAGGCTGCCAAGAGGACTTGAAAGCGGGGCAGAATTGCAGGAAACCGATTTCAGGAGGTAGACTGGAATTGCATTTAAAGCATAGGAAAAGAGGCAGAACGTCGACAATGATGCACTAGTCCAAAAAGGGCATATGCGTTTTTTCCTGAATATATTCAGGAAAAAAAGCATACGCACTTTTTGGCCAACCAGGCAAGCTTGCAAAGGAAATCTGCACTACAATGAAGTCTCACTTCCCCCGGGTCAAAGGGACATCTGTAAAAAGTGTAAAATCCAGAAAGGCAGGACAGGCCATGGAGAACTGGGAGCCTTGTTATGCTGATGGGCGGGATGTAAATTTCCAACAGCCAGTCGGGAAAATTGTATGGTGTTTCCTGAAACATCTAAAAAACAAAGCAACAGAGCCTAGGGCACTTCCACTTATGGTCCTACAGCTTAGGGAAATTAAAATCAAAAAGACACAGCCACCCAAAAGTTTGGGACGGCTCTGTTTATAAGAACCTCGTTTACAGTACAAGTTCAATATCGCAGAAAGTGAAAAATGGATAAAGAATTTGTGGTACTTACGTACAATGCAATATCACTCAGCAATGAAATCTATGTCATCAGGCCCGTAGCAGCATAATGAGTGGATTCAGATATGATGATTCTAACTGAAATAAGTCACACAGAAAATGAAACATCATAAGATATCACTAATACACGGAATGTAAACTTAGCTACACAGGAACTGGATTACAAAACAGAACAGGGTCTCAAATGTAGAAAAGCAACTTATGCTTGCTTAAGGGGAAAGGTGAGTTGGGGTGCTGCATAAAACCAGAGATTGAAATGAGCACAGATAAGGTTCCTTAAGCCAAATATGGAATAGACAAGAGCTACTCCTTGCTCAACGAAATGGACTCAACACCCCATATTAAACGCCTAGGAATGTACCTGACTAGTAAGTATCTTAAAACCTATGGATTGCTATGTCTCTGAAAGAGAATCAAGCATGTGTACAGGGGCATAAACGCAGGAGTGATAGGATTGGAGAGGTTCGGTGAGCAAATGAAGACCCTTTAAAGTCATATTGCATGGTACCCATTCCACGGGTCTCAACTCTCCAGCTTTAAAGGATTCTTCCTTCAGCTGAAACATGCATGTGGAACCCAGAGTATGATCAACCGTGTGATTGGGAGACGTGTTCAAATATGTCTCAGTTTTCGACCGCTGGTACTCAGGTGCAACATTCCAGACGCTTTACTAACACTCTCCCGACTTGGAGAGTCAGTGCCTTTAACCTCCTGCTTGGCCCAGTTTGCAATTTCTGCGGAAGATGAACAGGGATAGGGAGGACCAATGAGAGACTAGCTGGAGGTGTCTGGACGGGCAAATTTAACTCTCATTTCCCACCAGGAAGTGCAATTAAGCAAAGGCTCAGCGTTCCGTGCCGGAACCAGATTAGGGCCTGAAGCAATCCTGCGGTGTTGCGGCCAGCTCACAAGAAAGCGAGTTGAAGAAAGGAGTTCAGGGGCACTGTAATTCACAAACCTGCGGAGTTATAAATGACAGCTATCGTCCAAAAGTATTCTGAAGTAAGGCTGCCAAGAGGACTTGAAAGCGGGCCAGAAATGCAGTAAACCGATTTCAGGAGGTAGACTGGAATTGCATTTAAAGCATAGGAAAAGAGGCAGAACGTCCAAAATGATGCACTTGGCCTAAAAGGGCGTATGCGTTTTTTCCTGAATATATTCAGGAAAAAACGCATACGCCCTTTTTGGCCAACCAAGCAAGCTTGCAAAGGAAATGTGCACTACAATGAAGTCTCACTTCTCCCCGGTCAAAAGGGCCATCTGAAAAAAGTGTAAAATCCAGAAAGGCAGGACAGGCCATGGAGAACTGGGAGCCTTGTAAGCTGATGGGCAGGATATAAATTGCCAACAGCCAATCGGGAGAAGTGTATGGTGTTTCCTGAAACATCTAAAAGACAAAGCAACAGAGCCTAGGTCAATTCCACTTATGGTCCTATAGCTTAGGGAAATTAAAATCAAAAAGACACACCCACCCCAAAGTTTCGGACGGCTCTGTTTACAAAAACCTCGTTTACGGTACAAGTTCAATATCGCAGAAAGTGAAAAATGGATAAAGAAGTTGTGGTACTTACGTACAATGCAATATCACTCAGCAATGAAATCTATGTCATCAGGCCCGTAGCAGCATAATGAGTGGATTCCGGTATGATGATTCTAACTGAAATAAGTCACACAGAAAAAGAAACATCATAAGATATCACTAATACACGGAATGTAAACTTGGCTACACAGGAACTGGATTACAAAAGAAAAGATGGTCTCAAATTTAGAAAACCAACTTATGCTTGCTTAAGGGGAAAGGTGAGTTGGGGTGCTGCATAAAACCAGAGATTGAAATGAGCACAGATAAAGTTCCTTAAGCCAAATATGTAATAGACAAGAGCTACTCCTTGCTCAACGAAATGGACTCAACACCCCATATTAAACGCCTAACAATGTACCTGACTAGTAAGTATCTTAAAACCTGTGGATTGCTATGTCTCTGAAAGAGAATCAAGCGTGAGTACAGCACCATAAACGCAGCAGTGATAGGATTGGAGAGGTTCGGTGAGCAAATGAAGACCCTTTGAAGTCATATTGCATGGTACCCATTCCACGGGTCTCAACTCTCCAGGTTTAAGGGATTCTTCCTTCAGCTAAACATGCATTTGGAACCCAGACTATGATTAACCGTGTGATCGTGAGTCATGTTCAAATATGTCTCAGTTCTCATCCCCTGGTACTCGGGTGCAACATTCCAGACACTTTACTAACACTCTCCCGACTTGGAGAGTCAGTGCCTTTAACCTCCTGTTTGGCCCAGTTTGCAAATTCCGCGGATGATGAACAGGAATAGGGAGAACCAATGAGAGACTAGCTGGAGATGTCTGGACGGGCAAATTTAACTCTCATTTCCCACCAGGAAGAGGAATTAAGCAAAGGCTCAGCGTGCCGTGCCGGAACCAGATTAGGGCCTGAAGCAATCCTGCGGTGTTGCGGCCAGCTCACAAGAAAGCGAGTTGAAGAAAGGAGCTCAGGGGCACTGTAATTCACAAACCTGCAGAGTTATAAATGACAGCTCTCTTCCAAAAATATACTGAAGTAAGGAAGCCAAGAGGACTTGAAAGCGGGACAGAATTGCAGGAAACCGATTTCAGGACGTAGACTGGAATTGCATTTAAAGCATAGGAAAAGAGGCAGAACGTCGACAATGATGCACTTGGCCAAAAAGGGCGTATGCGTTTTTTCCTGATTATATTCAGGAAAAAAACGCATACGCCCTTTTTGGCCAACCAAGCAAGCTTGCAAAGCAAATCTGCACTACAATGAAGTCTCACTTCCCCCCGATCAAAAGGGCCATCTGAAAAAAGTGTAAAATCCAGAAAGGCAGGACAGGCCATGGAGAACTGGGAGCCTTGTAAGCTGATGGGCAGGATATAAATTGCCAACAGCCAATCGGGAGAAGTGTATGGTGTTTCCTGAAACATCTAAAAGACAAAGCAACAGAGCCTAGGTCAATTCCACTTCTGGTCCTATAGCTTAGGGAAATTAAAATCAAAAAGACACACCCACCCCAAAGTTTCGGACGGCTCTGTTTACAAGAACCTCGTTTACGGTACAAGTTCAATATCGCAGAAAGTGAAAAATGGATAAAGAAGTTGTGGTACTTACGTACAATGCAATATCACTCAGCAATGAAATCTATGTCATCAGGCACGTAGCAGCATAATGAGTGGATTCAGGTATGATGATTCTAACTGAAATAAGTCACACAGAAAAAGAAACATCATAAGATATCACTAATACACGGAATGTAAACTTGGCTACACAGGAACTGGATTACAAAAGAGAAGATGGTCTCAAATTTAGAAAACCAACTTATGCTTGCTTAAGGGGAAAGGTGAGTTGGGGTGCTGCATAAAACCAGAGATTGAAATGAGCACAGATAAAGTTCCTTAAGCCAAATATGTAATAGACAAGAGCTACTCCTTGCTCAACGAAATGGACTCAACACCCCATATTAAACGCCTAACAATGTACCTGACTAGTAAGTATCTTAAAACCTATGGATTGCTATGTCTCTGAAAGAGAATCAATCGTGAGTACAGCGCCATAAACGCAGCAGTGATAGGATTGGAGAGGTTTGGTGAGCAAATGAAGACCCTTTGAAGTCATATTGCATGGTACCCATTCCACGGGTCTCAACTCTCCAGGTTTAAGGGATTCTTCCTTCAGCTAAACATGCATTTGGAACCCAGACTATGATTAACCGTGTGATCGTGAGTCATGTTCAAATATGTCTCAGTTCTCATCCCCTGGTACTCGGGTGCAACATTCCAGACGCTTTACTAACACTCTCCCGACGTGGAGAGTCAGTGCCTTTAACCTCCTGTTTGGCCCAGTTTGCAAATTCCGCGGATGATGAACAGGAATAGGGAGAACCAATGAGAGAGTAGCTGGAGATGTCTGGACGGGCAAATTTAACTCTCATTTCCCACCAGGAAGAGGAATTAAGCAAAGGCTCAGCGTGCCGTGCCGGAACCAGATTAGGGCCTGAAGCAATCCTGCGGTGTTGTGGCCAGCTCACAAGAAAGCGAGTTGAAGAAAGGAGCTCAGGGGCACTGTAATTCACAAACCTGCAGAGTTATAAATGACAGCTATCGTCCAAAAATATACTGATGTAAGGCTGCCAAGAGGACTTGAAAGCGGGGCAGAATTGCAGGAAACCGATTTCAGGAGGTAGACTGGAATTGCATTTAAAGCATAGGAAAAGAGGCAGAACGTCGACAATGATGCACTAGTCCAAAAAGGGCATATGCGTTTTTTCCTGAATATATTCAGGAAAAAAAGCATACGCACTTTTTGGCCAACCAGGCAAGCTTGCAAAGGAAATCTGCACTACAATGAAGTCTCACTTCCCCCGGGTCAAAGGGACATCTGTAAAAAGTGTAAAATCCAGAAAGGCAGGACAGGCCATGGAGAACTGGGAGCCTTGTTATGCTGATGGGCGGGATGTAAATTTCCAACAGCCAGTCGGGAAAATTGTATGGTGTTTCCTGAAACATCTAAAAAACAAAGCAACAGAGCCTAGGGCACTTCCACTTATGGTCCTACAGCTTAGGGAAATTAAAATCAAAAAGACACAGCCACCCAAAAGTTTGGGACGGCTCTGTTTATAAGAACCTCGTTTACAGTACAAGTTCAATATCGCAGAAAGTGAAAAATGGATAAAGAATTTGTGGTACTTACGTACAATGCAATATCACTCAGCAATGAAATCTATGTCATCAGGCCCGTAGCAGCATAATGAGTGGATTCAGATATGATGATTCTAACTGAAATAAGTCACACAGAAAATGAAACATCATAAGATATCACTAATACACGGAATGTAAACTTAGCTACACAGGAACTGGATTACAAAACAGAACAGGGTCTCAAATGTAGAAAAGCAACTTATGCTTGCTTAAGGGGAAAGGTGAGTTGGGGTGCTGCATAAAACCAGAGATTGAAATGAGCACAGATAAGGTTCCTTAAGCCAAATATGGAATAGAAAAGAGCTACTCCTTGCTCAACGAAATGGACTCAAAACCCCATATTAAACGCCTAATAATGTACCTGACAATAAGTATCTTAAAACCTATGGATTGCTATGTCTCTGAAAGAGAATCAAGCGTGAGTACAGCACCATAAAAGCAGCAGTGATAGGATTGGAGAGGTTCGGTGAGCAAATGAAGACCCTTTGAATTCATATTGCATGGTACCCATTCCACGGGTCTCAACTCTCCAGGTTTAAGGGATTCGTCCTTCAGCTAAACATGCATTTGGAACCCAGACTATGATCAACCGTGTGATCGTGAGTCATGTTCAAATATGTCTCAATTCTCATCCCCTGGTACTCGGGTGCAACATTCTAGACACTTAACTAACACTCTCCCGACTTGGAGAGTCAGTGCCTTTAACCTCCTGTTTGGCCCAGTTTGCAAATTCCGCGGATGATGAACAGGAATAGGGAAAACCAATGAGAGACTAGCTGGAGATGTCTGGACGGGCAAATTTAACTCTCATTTCCCACCAGGAAGAGGAATTAACCAAAGGCTCAGCGTGCCGTGCCGGAACCAGATTAGGGCCTGAAGCAATCCTGCGGTGTTGCGGCCAGCTCACAAAAAAGCGAGTTGCAGAAAGGAGCTCAGGGGCACTGTAATTCACAAACATGCAGAGTTATAAATGACAGCTATCGTCCAAAAATATACTGAAGTAAGGCTGCCAAGAGGACTTGAAAGCCGGGAAGAATTGCAGGAAACCGATTACAGGAGGTAGACTGGAATTGCATTTAAAGCATAGGAAAAGAGGCAGAACGTCGACAATGATGCACTAGGCCAAAAAGGGCATATGCGTTTTTTCCTGAATATATTCAGGAAAAAAAGCATAAGCACTCTTTGGCCAACCAGGCAAGCTTGCAAAGGAAATCTGCACTACAATGAAGTCTCACTTCCCCCGGGTCAAAAGGGCCATCTGTAAAAAGTGTAAAATCCAGAAAAGCAGGACAGGCCATGGAGAACTGGGAGCCTTGTTATGCTGATGGGCGGGATGTAAATTGCCAACAGCCACTCGGGAGAAGTGTATGGTGTTTCCTGAAACATCTAAGAAACAAAGCAACAGAGCCTAGGGCACTTCCACTTATGGTCCTACAGCTTAGGGAAATTAAAATCAAAAAGACACAGCCACCCAAAAGTTTGGGACGGCTCTGTTTACAAGAACCTCGTTTACGGTTCATGTTCAATATCGCAGAAAGTGAAAAATGGATAAAGAAGTTGTGGTACTTACGTACAATGCAATATCACTCAGAAATGAAATCTATGTCATCAGGCACGTAGCAGCATAATGAGTGGATTCAGGTATGATGATTCTCACTGAAATAAGTCACACAGAAAAAGAAACATCATAAGATATCACTAATACACGGAATGTAAACTTGGCTACACAGGAACTGGATTACAAAACAGAACAGGGTCTCAAATTTAGAAAACCAACTTATGCTTGCTTAAGGGGAAAGGTGAGTTGGGGTTCTGCATAAAACCAGAGATTGAAATGAGCACAGATAAAGTTCCTTAAGCCAAATATGGAATAGACAAGAGCTACTCCTTGCTCAACGAAATGGACTCAACACCCCATATTAAACGCCTAATACTGTACCTGACTACTAAGTATCTTAAAACCTATGGATTGCTATGTCTCTGAAAGAGAATCAAGCGTGAGTACAGCGCCATAAATGCAGCAGTGATAGGATTGGAGAGGCTCGGTGAGCAAATGAAGACCCTTTGAAGTCATATTGCATGGTACCCATTCCACGGGTCTCAACTCTCCAGGCTTAAGGGATTCTTCCTTCAGCTAAACATGCATTTGGAACCCAGACTATGATCAACCGTGTGATCATGAGTCATGTTCAAATATGTCTCACTTCTCATCCCTTGGTACTCGGGTGCAACATTCTAGACGCTTTACTAACACTCTCCCGACGTGGAGAGTCAGTGCCTTTAACCTCCTGTTTGGCCCAGTTTGCAAATTCCGCGGATGATGAACAGGAATAGGGAGAACTGATGAGAGACTAGCTGGAGATGTCTGGACGGGCAAATTTAACTCTCATTTCCCACCAGGAAGAGGAATTAAGCAAAGGCTCAGTGTGCCGTGCCGGAACCAGATTAGGGCCTGAAGCAATCCTGCGGTGTTGCGGCCAGCTCACAAGAAAGATAGTTGAAGAAAGGAGCTCAGGGGCACTGTAATTCACAAACCTGCAGAGTTATAAATGACAGCTCTTGTCCAAAAATATACTGAAGTAAGGCTGCCAAGAGGACTTGAAAGCGGGACAGAATTGCAGGAAACCGATTTCAGGACGTAGACTGGAATTGCATTTAAAGCATAGGAAAAGAGGCAGAAGGTCGACAATGATGCACTTGGCCAAAATGGGCGTATGCGTTTTTTCCTGATTATATTCAGGAAAAAAACGCATACGCCCTTTTTGGCCAACCAAGCAAGCTTGCAAAGCAAATCTGCACTACAATGAAGTCTCACTTCCCCCCGATCAAAAGGGCCATCTGAAAAAAGTGTAAAATCCAGAAAGGCAGGACAGGCCATGGAGAACTGGGAGCCTTGTAAGCTGATGGGCAGGATATAAATTGCCAACAGCCAATCGGGAGAAGTGTATGGTGTTTCCTGAAACATCTAAAAGACAAAGCAACAGAGCCTAGGTCAATTCCACTTATGGTCCTATAGCTTAGGGAAATTAAAATCAAAAAGACACAGCCACCCCAAAGTTTGGGACGGCTCTGTTTACAAGAACCTCGTTTACGGGACAAGTTCAATATCGCAGAAAGTGAAAAATGGATAAAGAAGTTGTGGTACTTACGTACAATGCAATATCACTCAGCAATGAAATCTATGTCATCAGGCCCGTAGCAGCATAATGAGTGGATTCAGGTATGATGATTCTAACTGAAATAAGTCACACAGAAAAAGAAACATCATAAGATATCACTAATACACGGAATGTAAACTTGGCTACACAGGAACTGGATTACAAAACAGAACAGGGTCTCAAATGTAGAAAAGCAACTTATGCTTGCTTAAGGGGAAAGGTGAGTTGGGGTGCTGCATAAAACCAGAGATTGAAATGAGCACAGATAAGGTTCCTTAAGCCAAATAGGGAATAGAAAAGAGCTACTCCTTGCTCAACGAAATGGACTCAAAACCCCATATTAAACGCCTAATAATGTACCTGACAATAAGTATCTTAAAACCTATGGATTGCTATGTCTCTGAAAGAGAATCAAGCGTGAGTACAGCACCATAAAAGCAGCAGTGATAGGATTGGAGAGGTTCGGTGAGCAAATGAAGACCCTTTGAATTCATATTGCATGGTACCCATTCCACGGGTCTCAACTCTCCAGGTTTAAGGGATTCGTCCTTCAACTAAACATGCATTTGGAACCCAGACTATGATCAACCGTGTGATCGTGAGTCATGTTCAAATATGTCTCAATTCTCATCCCCTGGTACTCGGGTGCAACATTCTAGACACTTAACTAACACTCTCCCGACTTGGAGAGTCAGTGCCTTTAACCTCCTGTTTGGCCCAGTTTGCAAATTCCGCGGATGATGAACAGGAATAGGGAAAACCAATGAGAGACTAGCTGGAGATGTCTGGACGGGCAAATTTAACTCTCATTTCCCACCAGGAAGAGGAATTAACCAAAGGCTCAGCGTGCCGTGCCGGAACCAGATTAGGGCCTGAAGCAATCCTGCGGTGTTGCGGCCAGCTCACAAAAAAGCGAGTTGCAGAAAGGAGCTCAGGGGCACTGTAATTCACAAACATGCAGAGTTATAAATGACAGCTATCGTCCAAAAATATACTGAAGTAAGGCTGCCAAGAGGACTTGAAAGCCGGGAAGAATTGCAGGAAACCGATTACAGGAGGTAGACTGGAATTGCATTTAAAGCATAGGAAAAGAGGCAGAACGTCGACAATGATGCACTAGGCCAAAAAGGGCATATGCGTTTTTTCATGAATATATTCAGGAAAAAAAGCATAAGCACTCTTTGGCCAACCAGACAAGCTTGCAAAGGAAATCTGCACTACAATGAAGTCTCACTTCCCCCGGGTCAAAAGGGCCATCTGTAAAAAGTGTAAAATCCAGAAAGGCAGGACAGGCCATGGAGAACTGGGAGCCTTGTTATGCTGATGGGCGGGATGTAAATTGCCAACAGCCACTCGGGAGAAGTGTATGGTGTTTTCTAAAACATCTAAGAAACAAAGCAACAGAGCCTAGGGCACGTCCACTTATGGTCCTACAGCTTAGGGAAATTAAAATCAAAAAGACACAGCCACCCAAAAGTTTGGGACGGCTCTGTTTACAAGAACCTCGTTTACGGTTCATGTTCAATATCGCAGAAAGTGAAAAATGGATAAAGAAGTTGTGGTACTTACGTACAATGCAATATCACTCAGAAATGAAATCTATGTCATCAGGCACGTAGCAGCATAATGAGTGGATTCAGGTATGATGATTCTCACTGAAATAAGTCACACAGAAAAAGAAACATCATAAGATATCACTAATACACGGAATGTAAACTTGGCTACACAGGAACTGGATTACAAAACAGAACAGGGTCTCAAATTTAGAAAACCAACTTATGCTTGCTTAAGGGGAAAGGTGAGTTGGGGTTCTGCATAAAACCAGAGATTGAAATGAGCACAGATAAAGTTCCTTAAGCCAAATATGGAATAGACAAGAGCTACTCCTTGCTCAACGAAATGGACTCAACACCCCATATTAAACGCCTAATACTGTACCTGACTACTAAGTATCTTAAAACCTATGGATTGCTATGTCTCTGAAAGAGAATCAAGCGTGAGTACAGCGCCATAAATGCAGCAGTGATAGGATTGGAGAGGCTCGGTGAGCAAATGAAGACCCTTTGAAGTCATATTGCATGGTACCCATTCCACGGGTCTCAACTCTCCAGGCTTAAGGGATTCTTCCTTCAGCTAAACATGCATTTGGAACCCAGACTATGATCAACCGTGTGATCATGAGTCATGTTCAAATATGTCTCACTTCTCATCCCTTGGTACTCGGGTGCAACATTCTAGACGCTTTACTAACACTCTCCCGACGTGGAGAGTCAGTGCCTTTAACCTCCTGTTTGGCCCAGTTTGCAAATTCCGCGGATGATGAACAGGAATAGGGAGAACCGATGAGAGACTAGCTGGAGATGTCTGGACGGGCAAATTTAACTCTCATTTCCCACCAGGAAGAGGAATTAAGCAAAGGCTCAGTGTGCCGTGCCGGAACCAGATTAGGGCCTGAAGCAATCCTGCGGTGTTGCGGCCAGCTCACAAGAAAGATAGTTGAAGAAAGGAGCTCAGGGGCACTGTAATTCACAAACCTGCAGAGTTATAAATGACAGCTCTTGTCCAAAAATATACTGAAGTAAGGCTGCCAAGAGGACTTGAAAGCGGGACAGAATTGCAGGAAACCGATTTCAGGACGTAGACTGGAATTGCATTTAAAGCATAGGAAAAGAGGTAGAAGGTCGACAATGATGCACTTGGCCAAAATGGGCGTATGCGTTTTTTCCTGATTATATTCAGGAAAAAAACGCATACGCCCTTTTTGGCCAACCAAGCAAGCTTGCAAAGCAAATCTGCACTACAATGAAGTCTCACTTCCCCCCGATCAAAAGGGCCATCTGAAAAAAGTGTAAAATCCAGAAAGGCAGGACAGGCCATGGAGAACTGGGAGCCTTGTAAGCTGATGGGCAGGATATAAATTGCCAACAGCCAATCGGGAGAAGTGTATGGTGTTTCCCTAAACATCTAAAAGACAAAGCAACAGAGCCTAGGTCAATTCCACTTATGGTCCTATAGCTTAGGGAAATTAAAATCAAAAAGACACAGCCACCCCAAAGTTTGGGACGGCTCTGTTTACAAGAACCTCGTTTACGGGACAAGTTCAATATCGCAGAAAGTGAAAAATGGATAAAGAAGTTGTGGTACTTACGTACAATGCAATATCACTCAGCAATGAAATCTATGTCATCAGGCCCGTAGCAGCATAATGAGTGGATTCAGGTATGATGATTCTAACTGAAATAAGTCACACAGAAAAAGAAACATCATAAGATATCACTAATACACGGAATGTAAACTTGGCTACACAGGAACTGGATTACAAAACAGAACAGGGTCTCAAATGTAGAAAAGCAACTTATGCTTGCTTAAGGGGAAAGGTGAGTTGGGGTGCTGCATAAAACCAGAGATTGAAATGAGCACAGATAAGGTTCCTTAAGCCAAATAGGGAATAGAAAAGAGCTACTCCTTGCTCAACGAAATGGACTCAAAACCCCATATTAAACGCCTAATAATGTACCTGACAATAAGTATCTTAAAACCTATGGATTGCTATGTCTCTGAAAGAGAATCAAGCGTGAGTACAGCACCATAAAAGCAGCAGTGATAGGATTGGAGAGGTTCGGTGAGCAAATGAAGACCCTTTGAATTCATATTGCATGGTACCCATTCCACGGGTCTCAACTCTCCAGGTTTAAGGGATTCGTCCTTCAACTAAACATGCATTTGGAACCCAGACTATGATCAACCGTGTGATCGTGAGTCATGTTCAAATATGTCTCAATTCTCATCCCCTGGTACTCGGGTGCAACATTCTAGACACTTAACTAACACTCTCCCGACTTGGAGAGTCAGTGCCTTTAACCTCCTGTTTGGCCCAGTTTGCAAATTCCGCGGATGATGAACAGGAATAGGGAAAACCAATGAGAGACTAGCTGGAGATGTCTGGACGGGCAAATTTAACTCTCATTTCCCACCAGGAAGAGGAATTAACCAAAGACTCAGCGTGCCGTGCCGGAACCAGATTAGGGCCTGAAGCAATCCTGCGGTGTTGCGGCCAGCTCACAAAAAAGCGAGTTGCAGAAAGGAGCTCAGGGGCACTGTAATTCACAAACATGCAGAGTTATAAATGACAGCTATCGTCCAAAAATATACTGAAGTAAGGCTGCCAAGAGGACTTGAAAGCCGGGCAGAATTGCAGGAAACCGATTACAGGAGGTAGACTGGAATTGCATTTAAAGCATAGGTAAAGAGGCAGAACGTCGACAATGATGCACTAGGCCAAAAAGGGCATATGCGTTTTTTCATGAATATATTCAGGAAAAAAAGCATAAGCACTCTTTGGCCAACCAGACAAGCTTGCAAAGGAAATCTGCACTACAATGAAGTCTCACTTCCCCCGGGTCAAAAGGGCCATCTGTAAAAAGTGTAAAATCCAGAAAGGCAGGACAGGTCATGGAGAACTGGGAGCCTTGTTATGCTGATGGGCGGGATGTAAATTGCCAACAGCCACTCGGGAGAAGTGTATGGTGTTTTCTAAAACATCTAAGAAACAAAGCAACAGAGCCTAGGGCACGTCCACTTATGGTCCTACAGCTTAGGGAAATTAAAATCAAAAAGACACAGCCACCCAAAAGTTTGGGACGGCTCTGTTTACAAGAACCTCGTTTACGGTACAAGTTCAATATCGCAGAAAGCGAAAAATGGATAAAGAAGTTGTGGTACTTACGTACAATGCAATATCACTCAGAAATGAAATCTATGTCATCAGGCACGTAGCAGCATAATGAGTGGATTCAGGTATGATGATTCTCACTGAAATAAGTCACACAGAAAAAGAAACATCATAAGATATCACTAATACACGGAATGTAAACTTGGCTACACAGGAACTGGATTACAAAACAGAACAGGGTCTCAAATTTAGAAAACCAACTTATGCTTGCTTAAGGGGAAAGGTGAGTTGGGGTTCTGCATAAAACCAGAGATTGAAATGAGCACAGATAAAGTTCCTTAAGCCAAATATGGAATACACAAGAGCTACTCCTTGCTCAACGAAATGGACTCAACACCCCATATTAAACGCCTAATACTGTACCTGACTACTAAGTATCTTAAAACCTATGGATTGCTATGTCTCTGAAAGAGAATCAAGCGTGAGTACAGCGCCATAAATGCAGCAGTGATAGGATTGGAGAGGCTCGGTTAGCAAATGAAGACCCTTTGAAGTCATATTGCATGGTACCCATTCCACGGGTCTCAACTCTCCAGGCTTAAGGGATTCTTCCTTCAGCTAAACATGCATTTGGAACCCAGACTATGATCAACCGTGTGATCATGAGTCATGTTCAAATATGTCTCACTTCTCATCCCTTGGTACTCGGGTGCAACATTCTAGACGCTTTACTAACACTCTCCCGACGTGGAGAGTCAGTGCCTTTAACCTCCTGTTTGGCCCAGTTTGCAAATTCCGCGGATGATGAACAGGAATAGGGAGAACCAATGAGAGACTAGCTGGAGATGTCTGGACGGGCAAATTTAACTCTCATTTCCCACCAGGAAGAGGAATTAAACAAAGGCTCAGTGTGCCGTGCCGGAACCAGATTAGGGCCTGAAGCAATCCTGCAGTGTTGCGGCCAGCTCACAAGAAAGATAGTTGAAGAAAGGAGCTCAGGGGCACTGTAATTCACAAACCTGCAGAGTTATAAATGACAGCTCTCGTCCAAAAATATACTGAAGTAAGGCTGCCAAGAGGACTTGAAAGCGGGACAGAATTGCAGGAAACCGATTTCAGGACGTAGACTGGAATTGCATTTAAAGCATAGGAAAAGAGGCAGAAGGTCGACAATGATGCACTTGGCCAAAATGGGCGTATGCGTTTTTTCCTGATTATATTCAGGAAAAAAACGCATACGCCCTTTTTGGCCAACCAAGCAAGCTTGCAAAGCAAATCTGCACTACAATGAAGTCTCACTTCCCCCCGATCAAAAGGGCCATCTGAAAAAAGTGTAAAATCCAGAAAGGCAGGACAGGCCATGGAGAACGGGGAGCCTTGTAAGCTGATGGGCAGGATATAAATTGCCAACAGCCAATCGGGAGAAGTGTATGGTGTTTCCTGAAACATCTAAAAAACAAAGCAACAGAGCCTAGGGCACTTCCACTTATTGTCATATAGCTTAGGGAAATTAAAATCAAAAAGACACAGCCACCCCAAAGTTTGGGACGGCTCTGTTTACAAGAACCTCGTTTACGGTACAAGTTCAATATCGCAGAAAGTGAAAAATGGATAAAGAAGCTGTGGTACTTACGTACAATGCAATATCACTCAGCAATGAAACCTATGTCATCATGCACGTAGCAGCATAATGAGTGGATTCAGGTATGATGATTCTAACTGAAATAAGTCACACAGAAAAAGAAACGTCATAAGATATCACTAATACACGGAATGTAAAATTGGCTACACAGGCACTGAATTACAAAACAGAACAGGGTCTCCAATTTAGAAAACCAACTTATGCTTGCTTAAGGGGAAAGGTGAGTTGGGGTGCTGCATAAAACCAGAGATTGAAATGAGCACAGATAAAGTTCCTTAAGCCAAATATTTAATAGACAAGAGCTACTCCTTGCTCAACGAAATGGACTCAAAACCCCATGTTAAACACCTTATAATGTACCTGACTTGTAAGTATCTTAAAACCTAAAGATTGCTATGTCTCTGAAAGAGAATCAAGCGTGAGTACAGGGGCATAAACGCAGCAGTGATAGGATTGGAGAGGTTCGGTGAGCAAATGAAGACCCTTTGAAGTAATATTGCATGGTACCCATTCCACGGGTCTCAACTCTCCAGGTTTAAGGGATACTTCCTTCAGCTAAAACATGCATGTGGAACCCAGAGTATGATCAACCATGTGATCGGGAGACGTGTTCAAATATGTCTCAGTTCTCGTACCCTGGTACTCGGGTGCAACATTCCAAACGCTTTATTAACACTCTCCCGAATTGGAGAGTCAGTGCCTTTAATCTCCTGTTTGGCCCAGTTTGCAATTTCTGCGGAAGATGAACAGGAATAGGGAGAACCAATGAGAGACTAGCTGGAGGTGTCTGGACGGGTAAATTTAACTCTCATTTCCCACCAGGAAGAGGAATTAACCAAAGGCTCAGCATGCCGTGCCGGAACCAGATTAGGGCCTGAAGCAATCCTGCGGTGTTGCGGCCAGCTCACAAGAAAGCGAGTTGAAGATAGGAGCTCAGAGGCACTGTAATTCACAAACCTTCAGAGTTATAAATGACAGCTATCATCCAAAAATATACTGAAGTAACGCTGCCAAGAGGACTTGAAAGCGGGACAGAATTGCAGGAAACCGATTTCAGAAGGTAGACAGGAATTGCATTTAAAGCATAGGAAAAGAGGCAGAACGTCGAAAATGATGCACTTGGCCAAAAAGGGCGTATGCGTTTTTTCCTGAATATATTCAGGAAAAAACGCATACGCCCTTTTTGGCCAACCAAGCAAGCTTGCAAAGGAAATCTGCACTACATTGAAGTCTCACTTCCCCCCTGGTCAAAAGGACCATCTGAAAAATGTGTAAAATCCAGAAAGGCAGGAAAGGCAATGGAGAACTGGGAGCCTTGCTATGCTGATGGGCGGGATGTAAATTGCCAACAGCCACTAGGGAGAAGTGTATGGTGTTTCCTGAAACATCTAAAAAACAAAGCAACAGAGCCTAGGGCACTTCCACTTATGGTCCTATAGCTTAGGGAAATTAAAATCAAAAAGACACAGCCACTCCAAAGTTTGGGATGGCTCTGTTTACAAGAACCTCGTTTATGGTACAAGTTCAATATCACAGAAAGTGAAAAATGGATAAAGAAGTTGTGGTACTTACATACAATGCAATATAACACAGCAATGAAATCTATGTCATCAGGCCTGTAGCAGAAAATGACTGGGTTCTGGTATGATGATTCTAACTGAAATAAGTCACACAGAAAAAGAAACATCATAAGATATCACTAATACACGGAATATAAACTTGGCTACACAGGAACTGGATTACAAAACAAAACAGGGTCTCAAATTTAGAAAACCAACTTATGCTTGCTTAAGGAGAAAGGTGAGTTGGGGTGCTGCATAAAACCAGAGATTGAAATGAGCACAGATAAAGTTCCTTAAGCCAAATATGTAATAGACAAGGGCTACTCCTTGCTCAACGAAATGGACTCAAAACCCCATATTAAACGCCTAATAATGTCCCTAAGTAGTAAGTATCTTAAAACCTATGGATTGCTATGTCTCCAAAAGAGAATAAAGCATGTGTACAGGGGCATAAACGCAGCTGTGATAGGATTGGAGAGGTTCGGTGAGCAAATAAAGACCCTTTGAAGTCATATTGCATGGTACCCATTCCACGGGTCTCAACTCTCCAGGTTTAAGGGATTCTTCCTTCAGCTAAAACATGCATGTGGAAACCAGGGTATGATTAACCATGTGATCGGGACACGTGTTCAAATATGTCTCAGTTTTCATCCCCTGGTACTCGGGTGCAACATTCCAGACGCTTTACTAACACTCTCCTGACTTGGAGAGTCAGTGCCTTTAACCTCCTGTTTGCCCCAGTTTGCAATTTCTGCGGAAGATGAACAGGAATAGGGAGAACCAATGAGAGACTAGCTGGAGGTGTCTGGACGGGCAAATTTAACTCTCATTTCCCACCAGGAAGAGGAATTAACCAAAGGCTCAGCATACCGTGCCGGAACCAGATTAGGGCCTGAAGCAATCCTGCGGTGTTGTGGCCAGCTCACAAGAAAGCGAGTTGAAGAAAGGAGCTCAGGGGCACTATAATTCACAAACCTGCAGAGTTATAAATGACAGCTATCGTCCAAAAATATACTGAAGTAAGGCTGCCAAGAGGACTTGAAAGCGGGGCAGAATTGCAGGAAACCAATTTCAGGAGGTAGACTGGAATTGAATTTAAAGCATAGGAAAAGAGGCAGAACGTCCACAATGATGCACTTGGCCAAAAAGGGCGTATGCGTTGTTTCCTGAATATATTCAGGACAAAACACATACGCCCTTTTTGGCCAACCAAGCAAGCTTGCAAAGGAAATCTGCACTACAATGAAGTCTCACTTCCCCCCAGTCAAAAGGGCCATCTGAAAAAAGTGTAAAATCCAGAAAGGCAGGACAGGCCATGGAGAACTGGGAGCCTTGTTATGCTGATGGGCGGGATGTAAATTGCCAACAGCCACTCAGGAGAAGTGTATGGTGTTTCCTGGAACATTTAAAACAAAGCAACAGAGCCTAGGGCACTTCCACTTATAGTCCTATAGCTTAGGGAAATTAAAATCAAAAAGACACAGCCACCTCAAAGTTTGGGACGGCTCTGTTTACAAGAAACTCTTTTACGGGACAAGTTCAATATCGCAGAAAGTGAAAAATGGATAAAGAAGTTGTGGTACTTACGTACAATGCAATATCACTCAGTAATGAAATCTATGTCATCAGGCCCGTAGCAGCATAGAGTGGATTCAGGTATGATGATTCTAACTGAAATAAGTCACACAGAATAAGAAACATCATAAGATATCACTAATACACGGAATGTAAACTTGGCTACACAGGAACTGGATTACAAAACAGAACAGAGTCTCAAATTTAGAAAACAAACTTATGCTTGCTTAAGGGGAAAGGTGAGTTGGGGTGCTGCATGAAACCAGAGATTGAAATGAGCACAGATAAGGTTCCTTAAGCCAAATATGTAATAGACAAGAGCTACTCCTTGCTCAACGAAATGGACTCAAAACCCCATATTAAACGCCTAATAATGTACCTGACAATAAGTATCTTAAAACCTATGGATTGCTATGTCTCTGAAAGAGAATCAAGCGTGAGTACAGCGCCATAAACGCAGCAGTGATAGGATTGGAGAGGTTCGGTGAGCAAACGAAGACCCTTTGAAGTCATACTGCATGGTACCCATTCCACGGGTCTCAACTCTCCAGGTTTAAGGGATTCTTCCTTCACCTAAAACATGCATGTGAAACCCAGAGTATGATAAACCGTGTGATCGGAAGACGTGTTCAAATATGTCTCAGTTCTCCTCCCCTGGTACTCGGGTGCAACCTTTTAGACACTTTACTAACACTCTCCCGACTTGGAGAGTCAGTGCCTTTAACCTCCTGTTTGACCCAGTTTGCAATTTCTGCGGAAGATGAACAGGAATAGGGAGAACCAATGAGAGACTAGCTGGAGGTGTCTGGACGGGCAAATTTAACTCTCATTTCCCACCAGGAAGAGGAATTAACCAAAGTCTCAGTGTGCCGTGCCGGAACCAGATTAGAGTCTGAAGCAATCCTGCGGTGTTGTGGTCAGCTCACAAGAAAGTGAGTTGAAGAAAGGAGCTCAGGGGCACTGTAATTCACAAACATGCAGAGTTATAAATGACAGCTATCGTCCAAAAGTATACTGAAGTAAGGCTGCCAAGAGGACTTGAAAGCGGGCCAGAAATGCAGTAAACCGATTTCAGGAGGTAGACTGGAATTGCATTTAAAGCATAGGAAAAGAGGCAGAACGTCCACAATGTTGCACTTGGCCAAAAAGGGCGTATGCGTTTTTTCCTGAATATATTCAGGAAAAAACGCATACGCACTTTTTGGCCAACCAAGCAAGCTTGCAAAGGAAATCTGCACTACAATGAAGTCTCACTTCCCCCCGGTCAAAAGGGCCATCTGAAAAAAGTGTAAAATCCAGAAAGGCAGGACAGGCCATGGAGAACTGGGAGCCTTGTTATGATGATGGGCGGGATGAAAATTGCCAACAACCACTCAGGAGAAGTGTATGGTGTTTCCTGAAACATCTAAAAAACAAAGCAACAGAGCCTAGGGCACTTCCACTTATGGTCCTATAACTTAGGGAAATTAAAATCAAAAAGGCAGAACCACCCAAAATTTTGGACGGCTCTGTTTACAAGAACCTCGTTTACGGTACAAGTTGAATATCGCAGAAAGTGAAAAATGGATAAAGAAGTTGTGGTACTTACGTACAATGCAATATCACTCAGCAATTACATCTATGTCATCAGGCCCGTAGCAGCATAATGAGTGGATTCAGGTATGATGATTCTAACTACAATATGTAACACAGAAAAACAAACATCTTAAGTTATCACCAATACACGGAATGTAAACTTGGCTACACAGGAACTGAATTACAAAACAGAACATGGTCTCAAATTTAGAAAACCAACTTATGCTTGCTTAAGGGGAAAGGTGAGTTGGGGTGCTGCATAAAACCAGAGATTGAAATGAGCACAGATAAAGTTCCTTAAGTCAAATATGTAATAGACAAGAGCTACTCCTTGCTCAACGAAATGGACTCAACACCCCATATTAAACGCCTAAGAATGTATCTGACTAGTAAGTATCTTAAAACCTATGGATTGCTATGTCTCCAAAAGAGAATCAAGCATGTGTACAGGGGCATAAACGCAGCAGTGATAGGATTGGAGAGGTTCGGTGAGCAAATGAAGACCCTTTGAAATCATATTGCATGGTACCCATTCCACGGGTCTCAACTCTCCAGCTTTAAGGGATTCTTCCTTCAGCTGAAACATGCATGTGGAACCCAGAGTATGATCAACTGTGTGATTGGGAGACGTGTTCAAATATGTCTCAGTTTTCGACCGCTGGAACTCAGGTGCAACATTCCAGACGCTTTACTAACACTCTCCCGACTTGGAGAGTCAGTGCCTTTAACCTCCTGCTTGGCCCAGTTTGCAATTTCTGCGGAAGATGAACAGGGATAGGGAGGACCAATGAGAGACTAGCTGGAGGTGTCTGGAAGGGCAAATTTAACTCTCATTTCCCACCAGGAAGAGCAATTAAGCAACGGCTCAGCATTCCGTGCCGGAACCAGATTAGGGCCTGAAGCAATCCTGTGGTGTTGCGGCCAGCTCACAAGAAAGCGAGTTGAAGAAAGGAGTTCAGGAGCACTGTAATTCACAAACCTGCAGAGTTATAAATGACAGCTATCGTCCAAAAATATACTGAAGTAAGGCTGCCACGAGGACTTGAAAGCGGGGCAGAACTGCAGGAACCCGATTTCAGGAGGTAGACTGGAATTGCACTTAAAGCATAGGAAAAGAGGCAGAACGTCGACAATGATGCACTTGCCCAAAAAGGGCGTATGCGTTTTTTCCTGAATATATTCAGGAAAAAACGCATACTCCCTTTTTGGCCAACCAAGCAAGCTTGCAAAGGAAATCTGCACTACAATGAAGTCTCACTTCCCCCCGGTCAAAAGGGCCATCTGAAAAAAGTGTAAAATCCAGAAAGGCAGGACAGGCCATGGAGAACTGGGAGCCTTGTTATTTTGATGGGCGGGATGTAAATTGCCAACAGCCACTCGGGAGAAGTGTATGGTGTTTCCTGAAACATCTAAAAAACAAAGCAACAGAGCCTAGGGCACTTCCACTTATGGTCCTATAGCTTAGGGAAATTAAAATCAAAAAGACACAGCCACCCCAAAGTTTGGGACGGCTCTGTTTACAAGAACCTCGTTTACGGTACATGTTCAATATCGCAGAAAGTGAAAAATGGATATAGAAGTTGTGGTACTCACGTACAATGCAATATCACTCAGCAATGAAATCTATGTCATCTGGCCCATAGCAGCATAATGAGTGGATTCAGGTATGATGATTCTCACTGAAATAAGTCACACAGAACAAGAAACATCATAAGATATCACTAATACACGGAATGTAAACTTGGCTACACAGGAACTGGATTACAAAACAGAAGAGGTTCTCAAATTTAGAAAACCAACTTATGCTTGTTTAAGGGGAAAGGTGAGTTGGGGTGCTGCATAAAACCAGAGATTGAAATGAGCACAGATAAAGTTCCTTAAGCCAAATATGGAATAGACAAGAGCTACTCTTTGCTCAACGAAATGGACTCAACACCCCATATTAAACGCCTAATAATGTACCTGACTAGTAAGTATCTTAAAACCTATGGATTGCTATGTCTCTGAAAGAGAATCAAGCGTAAGTACCGGGGCATAAACGCAGCAGTGATAGGATTGGAGAGGTTCGGTGAGCAAATGAAGACCCTTTGAAATCATATTCCATGGTACCCATTCCACGGGTCTCAGCTCTCTAGGTTTAAGGGATTCTTCCTTCAGCTAAAACATGCATGTGGAACCCAGAGTATGATCAACCATGTGATCGGGAGACGGGTTCAAATATGTCTCAGTTCTTGTCCCCTGGTACTCAGGTGCAACATTCCAAACGCTTTACTAAGACTCTCCCGACTTGGAGAGTCAGTGCCTTTAACCTCCTGTTTGGACCAGTTTGCAATTTCTGCGGAAGATGAACAGGGATAGGGAGGACCAATGAGAGACTAGCTGGAGGTGTCTGGACGGGCAAATTTAACTCTCATTTCCCACCAGGAAGAGGAATTAAGCAAAGGCTCAACGTGCCGTGCCGGAACCAGATTAGGGCCTGAAGCAATACTGCGGTGTTGCGGCTAGCTCACAAGAAAGCGAGTTGAAGAAAGGAGCTCAGGGGCACTGTAATTCACAAACCTGCAGAGTTATAAATGACAGCTATCGTCCAAAAATATACTGAAGTAAGCCTGCCAAGAGGACTTGAAAGCGGGGCAGAATTGCAGGAAACCGATTTCAGAAGGTAGACTGGAATTGCATTTAAAGCAGAGGAAAAGAGGCAGAACGTCGACAATGATGCACTTGGCCAAAAAGTGCGTATGCGTTTTTTCCTGAATATATTCAGGAAAAAACGCATACGTTCTTTTTGGCCAACCAAGCAAGCTTGCAAAGGAAATCTGCACTACATTGAAGTCTCACTTCCCTCCCGGTCTAAAGGACCATCTGAAAAAAGTGTAAAATCCAGAAAGGCAGGACAGGCCATGGAGAACTGGGAGCCTTGTTATGCTGATGGGCGGGATGTAAATTGCAAACAGTCACTGGGGAGAAGTGTATGGTGTTTCCTGAAACATCTAAAAAACAAAACAACAGAGCCTAGGGCACTTCCACTTATTGTCATATAGCTTAGGGAAATTAAAATCAAAAAGGCAGAACCACCCCAAAGTTTGGGACGGCTCTGTTTACAAGAAACTCGTTTACGGGGCAAGTTTAATATCGCAGAAAGTGAAAAATGGATAAAGAAGTTGTGGTACTTATGTACAATGCAATATCACTCAGCAATGAAATCTATGTCATCAGGCCCGTAGCAGCATAACGAGTGGATTCAGGTATGATGATTCTAACTACAATATGTAACACAGAAAAAGAAACATCTTAAGGTATCACCAATACATGGAATGTAAACTTGGCTACACAGGAACTGGATTACAAAATAGAACAGGGTCTCAAATTTAGAAAACCAACTTATGCTTGCTTAAGGGGAAAGGTGAGTTGGGGTGCTGCATAAAACCAGAGATTGAAATGAGCACAGATAAAGTTCCTTAAGCCAAATATGTAATAGACAAGAGCTACTCCTTGCTCAACGAAATGGACTCAAAACCCCATATTAAACGCCTAAGAATGTATCTGACTAGTAAGTATCTTAAAACCTATGGATTGCTATGTCTCCGAAAGAGAAACAAGCGTGTGTACAGGGGCATAAACGCAGCAGTGATAAAATTGGAGAAGTTTGGTAAGCAAATGAAGACCCTTTGAAGGCATATTGCATGGTACCCATTCCACGGGTCTCAACTCTCCAGGTTTAAGGGATTCTTCCTTCAGCTAAAACATGCATGTGGATCCCAGAGTATGATCAACCATGTGATCGGGAGACGTGTTCAAATATGTCTCAGTTCTCGTCCCCTGGTACTCGGGTGCAACATTCCAGACGCTTTACTAACACTCTGCCGACTTGGAGAGTCAGTGCCTTTAACCTCCTGTTTGGCCCAGTTTGAAATTTCTGCAAAAGATGAACAGGAATAGGGAGAACCGATGAGAGACAAGCTGGAGGTGTCTGGACGGGCAAATTTAACTCTCATTTCCCACCAGGAAGAGGAATTAACCAAAGGCTCAGTGTGCCGTGCTGGAACCAGATTAGGGCCTGAAGCAATCCAGCGGTGTTGCGGCCAGCTCACAAGAAAGCGAGTTGAAGAAAGGAGCTCAGGGGCACTGTAATTCACAAACCTGCAGAGTTATAAATGACAGCTATCCTCCAAAAATATACAGAAGTAAGGATGCCAAGAGGACTAGAAAGCGGGGCAGAATGGCAAGAACCCAATTTCAAGAGGTAGACTAGAATTGCATTTAAGCATAGGAAAAGAGGCAGAACGTAGACAATGATGCACTTGGCCAAAAAGGGCGTATGCGTTTTTTCCTGAATATATTCAGGAAAAAACGCATACGCCCTTTTTGGCCAACCAAGCAAGCTTGCAAAGGAAATCTGCACTACAATGAAGTCTCACTTCCACCCCGGTCAAAAGGGCCATCTGAAAAAAGTGTAAAATCCAGAAAGGCAGGACAGGCCATGGAGAACTGGGAGCCTTGTTATGCTGATGGGCGGGATGTAAATTACCAACAGCCACTCTGGAGAAGTGTATGGTGTTTCCTGAAACATCTAAAAAACAAAGCAACAGAGCCTAGGGCACTTCCACTTATGGTCCTATAGCTTAGGGAAATTAAAATCAAAAAGACACAGCCAACCCAAAGTTTGGGACGGCTGTGTTTACAAGAACCTCCTTTACAGTACAAGTTCAATATCGCGGAAAGCGAAAAATGGATAAAGAAGTTGTGGTACTTACGTACAATTCAATATCACTCAGCAATGAAATCTATGACATCAGGCCCGTAACAGCATAATGAGTGGATTCAGGTATGATGATTCTAACTGAAATAAGTCACACAGAAAAAGAAACATCATAAGATATCACTAATACACGGAATGTAAACTTGGCTACACAGGAACTGGATTACAAAAGAGAACAGTGTCTCAAATTTAGAAACGCAACTTATGCTTGCTTAAGGGGAAAGGTGAGTTGGGGTGCTGCATAAAACCAGAGATTGAAATGAGCACAAATAAAGTTCCTTAAGCCAAATATGTAATAGACAAGCGCTACTCCTTGCTCAACAAAATGGACTCAACACCCCATATTAAACGCCTAAGAATGTACCTGACTAGTAAGTATCTTAAAACCTATGGATTGCTATGTCTCTGAAAGAGAAACAAGCGTGTGTACAGGGGCATAAACGCAGCAGTGATAGGATTGGAGAGGTTCGGTGAGCAAATGAAGACCCTTTGAAGTCATATTGCATGGTACCCATTCCACGGGTCTCAACTCTCCAGGTTTAAGGGATTCTTCCTTCAGCTAAAACATGCATCTGGAACCCAGAGTATGATCAACCGTGTGATCGGAAGACGTGTTCAAATATGTCTCAGTTCTCCTCCCCTGGTACTCGGGTGCAACATTCCAGATGCTTTACTAACACTCTCCCGACATGGAGAGTCAGTGCCTTTAACCTCCTGTTTGGCCCAGTTTGCAAATTCCGCGGAAGATGAACAGGAATAGGGAGAACCAATGAGAGACTAGCTGGAGGTGTTTGGACGGGAAAATTTAACTCTCATTTCCCACCAGGAAGAGGAATTAACCAAAGGCTCAGCGTGCCATGCCGGAACCAGATTAGGACCTGAAGCAATCCTGCGGTGTTGCGGCCAGCTCACAAGAAAGCGAGTTGAAGAAAGGAGCTCAGGGGCACTGTAATTCACAAACCTGCAGAGTTATAAATGACAGCTATCGTCCAAAAGTATACTGAAGTAAGGCTGCCAAGAGGACTTGAAAGCGGGCCAGAAATGCAGTAAACCGATTTCAGGAGGTAGACTGGAATTGCATTTAAAGCATAGGAAAAGAGGCAGAACGTCCACAATGATGCACTTGGCCAAAAAGGGCGTATGCGTTTTTTCCTGAATATATTCAGGAAAAAACGCATACGCACTTTTTGGCCAACCAAGCAAGCTTGCAAAGGAAATCTGCACTACAATGAAGTCTCACTTCCCCCCGGTCAAAAGGGCCATCTGAAAAAAGTGTAAAATCCAGAAAGGCAGGACAGGCCATGGAGAACTGGGAGCCTTGTTATGATGATGGGCGGGATGAAAATTGCCAACAACCACTCAGGAGAAGTGTATGGTGTTTCCTGAAACATCTAAAAAACAAAGCAACAGAGCCTAGGGCACTTCCAGTTATGGTCCTATAGCTTAGGGAAATTAAAATCAAAAAGACACAGCCACCCCAAAGTTTGGGATGGCTCTGTTTACAAGAAACTCGTTTACGGTACAAGTTCAATATCGCATAAAGCAAAAAATGGATAAAGAAGTTGTGGTACTTACGTACAATGCAATATCACTCAGCAATGACATCTATGTCATCAGGCCCATAGCAGCATAATGAGTGGATTCAGGTATGATGATTCTACCTGAAATAAGTCACACAGAAAAAGAAACATCATAAGATATCACTAATACACGGAATGTAAACTTGGCTACACAGGAACTGAATTTCAAAACAGAACATGGTCCCAAATTTAGAAAATCAACTTATGCTTGCTTAAGGGGAAAGGTGAGTTGGGGTGCTGCATAAAACCAGAGATTGAAATGAGCACAATAAAGTTCCTTAAGCCAAATATGTAATAGACAAGAGCTACTCCTTGCTCAACGAAATGGACTCAAAACCCCATATTAAACGCCTAAGAATGTACCTGACTAGTAATGTCTTAAAATCTATGGATTGCTATGTCTCCGAAAGAGAATCAAGCATGTGTAGAGGGGCATAAACGCAGCAGTGATAGGATTGGAGAGGTTCGGTTAGCAAACGAAGACCCTTTGAAGTCATATTGAATGGTACCCATTCCACGGGTCTCAACTCTCCAGGTTTAAGGGATTCTTCCTTCAGCTAAATCATGCATGTGGAACCCAGAGTATGATCAACCGTGTGATCGGGAGACGTGTTCAAATATGTCTCAGTTTTCCTCCCCTGGTAAACGGGTGCAACATTCCAGATGCTTTACTAACACTCTCCCGACTTGGAGAGTCAGTGCCTTTAACCTCCTGTTTGGCCCAGTTTGCAATTTCTGCGGAAGATGAACAGGAATAGGGAGAACCAATGAGAGACTAGCTGGAGTTGTCTGGACGGGCAAATTTAACTCTCATTTCCCACCAGGAAGAGGAATTAACCAAAGGCTCAGCGTGCCGTGCCGGAACCAGATTAGGGCCTGAAGCAATCCTGCGGTGTTGCGGCCAGCTCACAAGAAAGCGAGTTGAAGAAAGGAGCTCAGGGGCACTCTAATTCACAAACCTGCAGAGTTATAAATGACAGCTATCGTCCAAAAATATACTGAAATAAGCCTGCCAAGAGGACTTGAAAGCGGGGCAGAATTGCAGGAAACCGATTTCAGGAGGTAGACTGGAATTGCATTTAAATCATAGGAAAAGAGGCAGAACGTTGATAATGATGCACTTGGCCAAAAAGGGCGTATGCGTTTTTTCCTGAATATATTCAGGAAAAAGTGCATACGACCTTTTGGGCCAACCAAGCAAGCTTGCAAAGGAAATCTGCACTACAATGAAGTCTCACTTCCCCCCAGTCAAAAGTGCCATCTGAAAAAAGTGTAAAATCCAGAAAGGCAGGACAGGCCATAGAGAACTGGGAGCCTTGTTATGCTGATGGGCGGGATGTAACTTGCCAACAGCCACTCAGGAGAAGTGTATGGTGTTTCCTGGAACATCTAAAACAAAGCAACAGAGCCTAGGGCACTTCCACTTATGGTCCTGCAGCTTAGGGAAATTAAAATCAAAAAGACACAGCCACCCCAATGTTTGGGACGGCTCTGTTTACAAGAACCTCGTTTACGGTACAAGTTCAATATCACAGAAAGTGAAAAATGGATAAAGAAGTTGTGGTACTTACGTACAATGCAATATCACTCAGCAATGAAATCTATGTCATCAGGCCCGTAGCAGCATAGAGTGGATTCAGGTATGATGATTCTAACTGAAATAAGTCACACAGAATAAGAAACATCATAAGATATCACTAATACACGGAATGTAAACTTGGCTACACAGGAACTGGATTACAAAACAGAACAGAGTCTCAAATTTAGAAAACCAACTTATGCTTGCTTAAGGGGAAAGGTGAGTTGGGGTGCTGCATAAAACCAGAGATTGAAATGAGCACAGATAAAGTTCCTTAAGCCAAATATGTAATAGACAAGAGCTACTCCTTGCTCAACAAAATGGACTCAAAACCCCATATTAAACGCCTAATAATGTACCTGACTAGTAAGTATCTTAAAACCTATGGATTGCTATGTCTCTGAAAGTGAATCAATCGTGAGTACAGGGGCAAAAACGCTGCAGTGATAGGATTGGAGAGTTTTGGTGGGCAAATGAAGACGCTTTGAAGTCATATTGCATGGTACCCATTCCACGGGTCTCAACTCTCCAGGTTTAAGGGATTCTTCCTTCAGCTAAAACAAGCATGTGGAACCCAGAGTATGATCAACCATGTGATTGGGAGACGTGTTGAAATATGTCTCAGTTCTCGTCCCCTGGTACTCGGGTGCAACATTCTAGATGCTTTACTAACACTCTCCCGACTTGGAGAGTCAGTGCTTTAACCTCCTGTTTGGCCCAGTTTGCAAATTCCGCGGAAGATGAACAGGAATAGGGAGAACCAATGAGAGACTAGCTGGAGGTGTCTGGACGGGAAAATTTAACTCTCATTTCCCACCAGGAAGAGGAATTAACCAAAGGCTCAGTGTGCCATGCCGGAACCAGATTAGGGCCTGAAGCAATCCTGCGGTGTTGCGGCCAGCTCACAAGAAAGCGAGTTGAAGAAAGGAGCTCAGGGGCACTGTAATTCACAAACCTGCAGAGTTATAAATGACAGCTATCGTCCAAAAATATACTGAAGTAAGGCTGCCAAGAGGACTTGAAAGCGGGGCAGAATTGCAGGAAACCGATTTCAGGAGGTAGACTGGAATTGCATTTAAAGCAAAGGAAAACAGGCAGAAGGTCGACAATGATGCACTTCGCCAAAAAGTGCGTATGCGTTTTTTCCTGAATATATTCAGGAAAAAACGCATACGCCCTTTTTGGCCAACCAAGCAAGCTTGCAAAGGAAATCTGCACTACAATGAAGTCTCACTTCCCCGCGGTCAAAAGGGCCATCTGAAAAAAGTGTAAAATCCAGAAAGGCAGGACAGGCCATGGAGAACTGGGAGCCTTGTTATGCTGATGGGCGGGATGTAAATTGCCAACAGCCACTGGGGAGAAGTTTCTGGTGTTTCCTGAAACATTTAAAAAACAAAGCAACAGAGCCTAGGGCAGTTCCACTTATGGTCCTATAGCTTAGGGAAATTAAAATCAGAAAGACACAGCCACCCCAAAGTTGGGGATGGCTCTGTTTACAAGAAACTCTTTTACGGTACAAGTTCAATATCGCATAAAGCGAAAAATGGATAAAGAAGTTGTGGTACTTACGTACAATGCAATATCACTCAGCAATGACATCTATGTCATCAGGCCCATAGCAGCATAATGAGTGCATTCAGGTATGATGATTCTAACTGAAATAAGTCACACAGAAAAAGAAACATCATAAGGTATCACTAATACACGGAATGTAAACTTGGCTACACAAGAACTGAATTTCAAAACAGAACATGGTCCCAAATTTAGAAAATCAACTTATGCTTGCTTAAGGGGAAAGGTGAGTTGTGGTGCTGCATAAAACCAGAGATTGAAATGAGCACAAATAAAGTTCCTTAAGCCAAATATGTAATAGACAAGAGCTACTCCTTGCTCAACGAAATGGACTCAAAACCCCATATTAAACGCCTAAGAATGTACCTGACTAGTAATATCTTAAAATCTATGGATTGCTATGTCTCTGAAAGAGAATCAAGCATGTGTAGAGGGGCATAAACGCAGCAGTGATAGGACTGGAGAGGTTCGGTGAGCAAATGAAGACCCTTTGAAGTCATATTGAATGGTACCCATTCCACGGGTCTCAACTCTCCAGGTTTAAGGGATTCTTCCTTCAGCTAAAACATGCATGTGGAATCCAGAGTATGATCAACCGTGTGATCGGGAGACTTGTTCAAATATGTCTCAGTTTTCCTCCCCTGGTACTCGGGTGCAACATTCCAGATGCTTTAGTAACACTCTCCCGACTTGGAGAGTCAGTGCCTTTAACCTCCTGTTTGGCCCAGTTTGCAATTTCTGCGGAAGATGAACAGGAATAGGGAGAACCAAAGAGAGACTAGCTGGAGGTGTCTGGACGGGCAAATTTAACTCTCATTTCCCACCAGGAAGAGGAATTAACCAAAGGCTCAGCGTGCCGTGCCGGAACCAGATTAGGGCCTGAAGCAATCCTGCGGTGTTGCGGCCAGCTCACAAGAAAGCGAGTTGAAGAAAGGAGCTCAGGGGCTCTGTAATTCACAAATCTGCAGAGTTATAAATGACAGCTATCGTCCAAAAATATACTGAAGTAAGGCTGCCAAGAGGACTTGAAAGCGGGGCAGAATTGCAGGAAACCGATTTCAGGAGGTAGACTGGAATTGCATTTAAAACATAGGAAAAGAGGCAGAACGTTGACAATGATGCACTTGGCCAAAAAGGGCATATGCGTTTTTTCCTGAATATATTCAGGAAAAAGCGCATACGACCTTTTTGGCCAACCAAGCAATCTTGCAAAGGAAATCTGCACTACAATGAAGTCTCACTTACCCCTGGTCAAGAGGGCCATCTGAAAAAAGTGTAAAATCGAGAAAGGCAAGACAGGCCATGGAGAACTGGGAGCCTTGTTATGGTGATGGGCGTGATGAAAATTGCCAACAGGCACTCAGGAGAAGTGTATGGTGTTTCCTGAAATATCTAAAAAACAAAGCAACAGAGCCTAGGGCAGTTCCACTTATGGTCCTATAGCTTAGGGAAATTAAAATCAAAAAGACACAGCGACCCCAAAGTTTGTGAAGGCTCTGTTTACAAGAACCTCGTTTACGGTGCAAGTTCAATATCGCAGAAAGTGAAAACTTGATAAAGAAGTTGTGGTACTTACGTACAATGTAATATCCCTCAGCAATGAAATCTATGTCATCAGGCCCATAGCAGCATAATGAGTGGATTCAGGTATGATGATTCTAACTGAAATAAGTCACACAGAAAAAGAAACATCATAAGATATCACTAATACACGGAATGTAAACTTGGCTACACGGGAACTGGATTACAAAACAGAACAGGGTCTCAAATTTAGAAAATCAACTTATGCTTGCTTAAGGGGAAAGGTGAGTTGGGGTGCTGCATAAAACCAGAGATTGAAATGAACACAGATAAAGTTCCTTAAGCCAAATACGTAATAGACAACAGCTACTCCTTGCTCAACAAAATGGACTCAACACCCCATATTAAACGCCTAAGAATGTACCTGACTAGTAAGTATCTTAAAACCTATGGATTGCTATGTCTCCGAAAGAGAATCAAGCATGTGTACAGGGGCATAAACACAGCAGTGATAGGATTGGAGAGGTTCGGTGAGCAAATGAAGACCCTTTGAAGTCATATTGCATGGTACCCATTCCACGGGTCTCAACTCTCCAGGTTTAAGGGATTCTTCCTTCAGCTAAAACATGCATGTGGAACCCAGAGTATGATCAACCGTGTGATCGGGAGACATGTTCAAATATGTCTCAGTTTTCCTCCCCTGGTACTCGGGTGCAACATTCCAGATGCTTTACTAACACTCTCCCGACTTGGAGAGTCAGTGCCTTTAACCTCTTGTTTAGCCCAGTTTGCAATTTCTGTGGAAGATGAACAGGAATAGGGAGAACCGATGAGAGACTAGCTGGAGCTGCCTGGACGGGCAAATTTAACTCTCATATCCCACCAGGAAGAGGAATTAACCAAAGGCTCAGCGTGCCGTGCCGGAACCAGATTAGGGCCTGAAGCAATCCTGCGGTGTTGCGGACAGCTCACAAGAAAGCGAGTTGAAGAAAGGAGCTCAGGGGCACTGTAATTCACAAACCTGCAGAGTTATAAATGACAGCTCTCGTCCAAAAATATACTGAAGTAAGGCTGCCAAGAGGACTTGAAAGCGGGGCAGAATTGCAGGAAACCGATTTCAGGAGGTAGACTGGAATTGCATTTAAAGCATAGGAAAAGAGACAGAACGTCCACAATGATGCACTTGGCCAAAAAGGGCGTATGCGTTTTTTCCTGAATATATTCAGGAAAAAACGCATACGCACTTTTTGGCCAACCAAGCAAGCTTGCAAAGGAAATCTGCACTACAATGAAGTCTCACTTCCCCCCAGTCAAAAGGGCCATCTGAAAAAAGTGTAAAATCCAGAAAGGCAGGACAGGCCATAGAGAACTGGGAGCCTTGTTATGCTGATGGGCGGGATGTAACTTGCCAACAGCCACTCAGGAGAAGTGTATGGTGTTTCCTGGAACATCTAAAACAAAGCAACAGAGCCTAGGGCACTTCCACTTATGGTCCTATAGCTTAGGGAAATTAAAATCAAAAAGACACAGCCACCCCAAAATTTGGTACGGCTCTTATTACAAGAACCTTGTTTACGGTACAAGTTCAATATCACAGAAAGTGAAAAATGGATAAAGAAGTTGTGGTACTTACGTACAATGCAATATCACTCAGCAATGAAATCTATGTCATCAGGCCCGTAGCAGCATAGAGTGCATTCAGGTATGATGATTCTAACTGAAATAAGTCACACAGAATAAGAAACATCATAAGATATCACTAATACACGGAATGTAAACTTGGCTACACAGGAACTGGATTACAAAACAGAACAGAGTCTCAAATTTAGAAAACCAACTTATGCTTGCTTAAGGGGAAAGGTGAGTTGGGGTGCTGCATAAAACCAGAGATTGAAATGAGCACAGATAAAGTTCCTTAAGCCAAATATGTAATAGACAAGAGCTACTCCTTGCTCAACAAAATGGACTCAAAACCCCATATTAAACGCCTAATAATGTACCTGACTAGTAAGTATCTTAAAACCTATTGATTGCTATGTCTCTGAAAGTGAATCAATCGTGAGTACAGGGGCAAAAACGCAGCAGTGATAGGATTGGAGAGTTTTGGTGAGCAAATGAAGACCCTTTGAAGTCATATTGCATGGTACCCATTCCACGGGTCTCAACTCTCCAGGTTTAAGGGATTCTTCCTTCAGGTAAAGCATGCATGTGGAACCCAGTATATGATCAACCGTGTGATCGGGAGACGTGTTCCAATATGTCTCAGTTCTCGTCCCCTGGTACTCGGGTGCAACATTCCAGACGCTTTACTAACGCTCTGCCGACTTGGAGAGTCAGTGCCTTTAACCTCCTGTTTGGCCCAGTTTGCAATTTCTGCGGAAGATGAACAGGAATAGGGAGAACCTATGAGAGACTAGCTGGAGGTGTCTGGACGGGCAAATTTAACTCTCATTTCCCACCAGTTAGAGGAATTTACCAAAGGCTCAGCGGGCCGTGCCGGAACCAGATTAGGGCCTGAAGCAATCCTGCGGTGTTGCAGCCAGCTCACAAGAAAACGAGTTGAAGAAAGGAGCTCAGGGGCACTGTAATTCACAAACCTGCAGAGTTATAAATGACAGCTATCGTCCAAAAATATACTGAAGTAAGGCTGCCAAGAGGACTTGAAAGCGGGGCAGAATTGCAGGAAACCGATTTCAGGAGGTAGACTGGAATTGCATCTAAAGCATAGGAAAAGAGGCAGAACGTCGACAATGATGCACTTGGCCAAAAAGTGCGTATGCGTTTTTTCCTGAATATATTCAGGAAAAAGCGCATACGCCCTTTTTGGCCAACCAAGCAAGCTTGCAAAGGAAATCTACACTACAATGAAGTCTCACTTCCCACCGGTCAAAAGGGCCATCTGAAAAAACTGTAAAATCCAGAAAGGCAGGACAGGCCATGGAGAACTGGGAGCCTTGTTATGCTGATGGGCAGGTTGTAAATTGCCAACAGCCACTTGGGAGAAGTGTATGGTGTTTCCTGAAACATCTGAGAAACAAAGCAACAGAGCTTAGGGCAATTCCACTTATGGTCCTATAGCTTAGGGAAATTAAAATCAAAAAGACACAGCCACCCCAAAGTTTGGGACAGCTCTGTTTACAAGAACCTCGTTTACGGGACAAGTTCAATATCGCAGAAAGTGAAAAATGGATAAAGAAGTTTTGGTACTTACGTACAATGCAATATCACTCAGCAATGAAATCTATGTCATCAGGCCCGTAGCAGCATAATGAGTGAATTCAAGTATGATGATTCTAACTGAAATAAGTCACAAGAAAAAGAAACATCATAAGATATCATTAATACACGGAATGTAAACTTGGCTACACAGGAACTGGATTACAAAACAGAACAGGGTCTCAAATTTAGAAAACCAACTTATGCTTGCTTAAGGGGAAAGGTGAGTTGGGTTGCTGCATAAAACCAGAGATTGAAATGAGCACAGATAAAGTTCCTTAAGCCAAATATGTAATAGACAAGAGCTACACCTTGCTCAACGAAATGGACTCAACACCCCATATTAAACGCCTAAGAATGTGCCTGACTAGTAAGTATCTTAAAACCTATGGATTGCTATGTCTCCGAAAGAGAATCAAGCGTGTGTACAGGGGCATAAACGCAGCAGTGATAGGATTGGAGAGGTGCGGTGAGCAAATGAAGACCCTTTGAAGTCATATTGCATGGTAACGGTTCCACGGGTCTCAAATCTCCAGGTTTAAGGGATTCTTCCTTCAGCTAAAGCATGCATGTGGAACCCAGAGTATGATCAACCATGTGATCGGGAGACGTGTTCCAATATGTCTCAGTTCTCGTCCCCTGGTACTCGGGTGCAGCATTCCAGATGCTTTACTAACACTCTCCCGACTTGGAGAGTCAGTGCCTTTAACCTCCTGTTAGGCCCAGTTTGCAATTTCTGCGGAAGATGAACAGGAATAGGGAGAAACGATGAGAGACTAGCTGGAGGTGTCTGGACGGGCAAATTTAACTCTCATTTCCCACCAGAAAGAGGAATTAACCAAAGGCTCAGCGGGCCATGCCGGAACAAGATTAGGGCCTGAAGCAATCCTGCGGTGTTGCGGCCAGCTCACAAGAAAGCGAGTTGAAGAAAAGAGCTCAGGGGCACTGTAATTCACAAAGATGCAGAGTTATAAATGACAGCTATCGTCCAAAAATATACTGAAGTAAGGCTGCCAAGCGGACTTGAAAGCGGGGCAGAATTGCAGGAAACCGATTTCAGGAGGTAGACTGGAATTGCATTTAAAGCATAGGAAAAGAGGCAGAACATCGACAATGATGCACTTGGCCAAAAAGGGCGTATGTGTTTCTTCCTGAATATATTCAGGAAAAAACGCATACGCCCTTTTTGGCCAACCAAGCAAGCTTGCAAAGGAAATCTGCACTACAATGAAGTCTCACTTCCCCCCGGTCAAAAGGGCCATCTGAGAAAAGTGTAAAATCCAGAAAGGCAGGACAGGCCATGGAGAACTGGGAGCCTTGTTATGCTGATGGGCGGTTTGTAAATTGCCAACAGCCACTGGGGAGAAGTGTATGGTGCTTCCTGAAACATCTAAAAAACAGAGGAACAGAGCCTAGGGCACTTCCACTTATGGTCCTATAGCTTAGGGAAATTAAAATCAAATAGGCACAGCCACGCCAAAGTTTGGGACGGCTCTGTTTACAAGAACCTCGTTTACGGTACAAGTTCAATATCGCAGAAAGCGAAAAATGGATAAAGAAGTTTTGGTACTTACGTACAATGCAATATCACTCAGCAATGAAATCTACGTCATCAGGCCCGTAGCAGCATAATGAGTGGATTCAGGTATGATGATTCTAACTGAGATAAGTCACACAGAAAAAGAAACATCATAAGATATCACTAATACACGGAATGTAAACTTGCTACACAGGAACTGAATTACAAAACAAAACAGGGTCTGAAATTTAGAAAACCAACTTATGCTTGCTTAAGGGGAAAGGTGAGTTGGGGTGCTGCATAAAACCAGAGATTGAAATGAGCACAGATAAGGTTCCTTAAGCCAAATATGTAATAGACAAGAGCTACTACTTGCTCAACGAAATGGACTCAACACCCCATATTAAATGCCTAAGAATGTGCCTGACTAGTAAGTATCTTAAAACCTATGGATTGCTATGTCTCCGAAAGAGAATCAAGCGTGTGTACAGGGGCATAAACGCAGCAGTGATAGGATTGGAGAGGTGCGGTGAGCAAATGAAGACCCTTTGAAGTCATATTGCATGGTAGCCATTCCACGGGTCTCAACTCTCCAGGTTTAAGGGATTCTTCCTTCAGCTAAAGCATGCATGTGGAACCCAGAGTATGATCAACCATGTGATCGGGAGACGTGTTCCAATATGTCTCCGTTCTCGTCCCCTGGTACTCGGGTGCAACATTCCAGACGCTTTACTAACGCTCTGCCGACTTGGAGAGTCAGTGCCTTTAACCTCCTGTTTGGCCCAGTTTGCAATTTCTGCGGAAGATGAACAAGATTAGGGAGAACCGATGAGAGACTAGCTGGAGGTGTCTGGACGGGCAAATTTAACTCTCATTTCCCACCAGGAAGAGGAATTAACCAAAGGCTCAGCGGGCCGTGCCAGAACAAGATTAGGGCCTGAAGCAATCCTGCGGTGTTGCGGCCAGCTCACAAGAAAGCGAGTTGAAGAAAGGAGCTCAGGGGCACTGTAATTCACAAACCTGCAGAGTTATAAATAACAGCTATCGTCCAAAAGTATACTGAAGTAAGGCTGCCAAGAGGACTTGAAAGCGGGCCAGAATTGCAGGCAACCGATTTCAGGAGGTAGACTGGAATTGCATTTAAAGCATAGGAAAAGAGGCAGAACGTGGACAATGATGCACTTGGCCAAAAAGGGCGTATGCGTTTTTTCCTGAATATATTCAGGAAAAAACGCATACGCCCTTTTTGGCCAACCAAGCAAGTTTGCAAAGGAAATCTGCACTACAATGAAGTCTCACTTCCCCCCGGTCAAAAAGGGCCATCTGAAAAAAGTGTAAAATCCAGAAAGGCAGGACAGGCCATGGAGAACTGGGAGCCTTGTTATGCTGATGGGCGGGATGTAAATTGCCAACAGCCACTCGGGAGAAGTGTATGGTGTTTCCTGAAACATCTAAGAAACAAAGCAACAGAGCCTAGGGCACTTCCACTTATGGTCCTATAGATAAGGCAAATTAAAATCAAAAAGACACAGCCACCCCAAAATTTGGGATGGCTCTGTTTACAGGAACCTCTTCTGCAGCACAAGTTAAATATGCCAGAGAACAAATAATGGATAAAGAAGTTGCGGTACTTACGTACAACAGAATACCTCTCAGCAATGAAAACTATGTCACCAGGCCCGTACCAGCATAATGAGTGGATTGAGGCATGGTGATTCTAAGTGAAAAAAGTCACACAGAAAAAGAAACATCATAAGGTACCACTAATACATGGAATGAGAACTTGGCTACACATGAACTGATTTACAAAACAGAACACGGTCTCAAATTTAGAAAACCAACTTATGCTTGCTTAAGTGGGAAGGTGAGTTGGGGTGCTGCATAAAACCAGAGTTTGAAATTAGCACAGATACCGTTCCATAAGCCAAATATTTAATAGACAAGACCTACCCCTTGCTCAAGGAAATGGACTCAGCAATGTGGTATCACCTCACACCTGGTAGAATGGGCATCATCAGAAAATCTACAAACAAAAAATGCTGGAAAGGGTGTGGAGAAAAGGAACCCTCTTCCACTATAGTTGGGAATATAAATTGATACAGTCACTATGGAGAACAATATGGAGTTTCTTAAGAAACTAACAGTAGAATTACCATATGATACAGCAATCCCAGTTCTGGACATATACCCAGACAAAACCATAAATCAAAAAGAGACATTCACCGCAATGTTCATTGCCTCACTCTTTACAATATCGAGGTAATGGAAGCAACCTAAATGCCCACAGACAGACGAATGCATAAAGCTGTGGCATATATAAAATGGAATATTACTAAGCCATGAAAAGGAATGAAATTGGGTCATTTGTCAAGACGTCGATGGATCTAGAGAGTGTCATACAGAGTGAAGTAAGTCAGAAAGAGAAAAACAAATCTTGTATATTCATGCATATATGTGGAACCTAGAAAAACTGTACAGGTTAACCATTTTGCAAGGCATAAATAGAGCAACAGATGTAGACAACAAATGTATGGACAACAAGGGTGGAAGGCTGTTGGGGGGGTGGTGGTGGGAGGAGTTGAGAGACTGGGATTGGCATGTATACATTTATACGTATAAAATAGGTAACCAATAAGAACCTGCTGTATAAAAATATAAAATAAAATTCAAAATTAAAAAGAAATAAAATTTAAAAAATAAAACAGAAAAAACAATTATTCCCTTCACATACATGTATTTATATGAATAAATTATTTCCATGCTTATATCTGTAAATACAAAAAAGAGGAATAAAATCTACCTTGAACCAAAAACGAAAAAGAGAAAAAAAACACAGAACCCACCAGTTCCACAGAGGAAAACCGTATCAGGGCACTTGCTCCAGTTGTAAACAATTCTGAAGTTGGTCAGTGGTGGGGAATCATCTCCCATTCAGCCAGCAGCCCCCACGCAACAAGCGTCCTCATTGCAAAGCTGGGGCACCGTGCCGAGGCATCTGTGAGTAAACGTGAGCTGAGCCCCAGGCCAGTTGCTGCTGAACTATTCCCACCCGTCCCAGGTAAAACACCTGAATATATACAAGGACTTGAAAGCCTAGAGGAAGGGCCATAGAGCCACACGAGTGACAGCATGCCGGCCGACTTGGTGCCTGCAGGCCAGCCAGGATGGTCCTGGCCCTGGGTGCTCTTCTGGAAGATTTCCATTTCCCTGCCTGAGATACCCGTCCTGTCCCTGCCCCCACTGCTTCTTTCCTTCCTCACCTCTGCCCAGGGAGAAATTCCAGCAGCAGGTATAGGTGACACATCCTCTTCTTTAGCAGGTGGCAGCCTGGCAACTGCTGCAGAAAGTCCAGCAGAGCCCCACTCACACTGGGCCACCCACAAAGCCGTGGCCTCTCACTCCCTCCCACCAGCCCAGCCCCGAGACTGCTGACAGGGCAGAGAAAATGGCGTCAGGCACGGCTGCAGGGCCTCTTGCTGCCTGGAGTGGTATTTATATTGATCTCAACCCAGGCACACCTGGGGAGGGCTGGCCGGCACGGTAAGGCTGCCCAGGTCAGCCAATCATCACCCCTCAGGGGCTCACAGTTGCAGAAAATGGAACTTGCTGAACCGGCCAGGTCCAAGGAACAGGTGTGGGCTCCTGAGAGTCAGGATAGACAAGGGGCTGCAGCTTTGGCTTGTTTTCTAATCATTTTATCTGGCCCATGAGTGGGAGACAACTTCAAGAAAACCCTCTCCTAATGAGAGGAACCCAGGAGTCAGGGAGAGGAGGGGTGGGTGGTGGTTGGAGACAGAGGCCTGGTGCCCCGGGTGCAGTGGAAGTCTCTGGAAGACCAGGTGGAGGGAGGCCGCACAGAGTGATGCCCAGGGTCACAGACCTGTCGCAGCTGCTGTTTGTTAGTTCAAGTCCTGCTCTGAGGTGCTCTGTGTCAGCTCTGAGCGACAGGTGAGCTGGGGGTGCTCTGCAATGAGGGCTATGTGCACGGTTCCTGTGTGCCCAGCCCTGCCACGGTACCTGCAAGGGTAGCTCTGTATCCTGGGAGGGGCCTGACCACGAGAGCCCCGTGGGCTGGGGTGGGGGTGGGGTACCTGCCCAGGTGAGCTCCATATTCTGGGATTGGTCTCACCACGAGAGCCCCATGGGCTGCTGGGGACCTGGTAAAGGATGTCAGGACAGTCAGTGAAGCCACCGAGGATATACCTCCAGCTGCTCCTAATTCCTACACCCTGCTGGTCATTCTACCAACCACCAGGACATGGTATTCTGTATTAGTCTTCAATGATGCCTTCTTTTGTATTCCATTAGTCCCAGAGTCACAAGAAATTTTGGCTTGTGAGTGGCAGGACTCAACATACAACTAAAACAATACTTCCGGGCCGTCTTGCCCCAAGGGTGCAAAAATTCCCACACCATCTTTGGGGAAAGCTTAGCTAAAGACCTAAAAGTTCTACCTCTGGGAAAGGAAACCCTCCTTCAGTACGCAGATGACATTCTGATCGCCAGCCCTACTAAGGAGGCCTCTGAACTACCAAGCCAATAAAGGATAGAAGTTGTCCAAGAAAAAGCTCAAATATCACAGACTGCAGTGACCTGCCTGGGCTTCGTTCTCACAGAAGGTCGGAGAAGCCCATCCCAGGAAAGGGAAGAAACCATTTTCAGCCTTACCCCTTTCTAAAACTAGAAGACAGCTTAGGGGTTCCTGGGGAGGCCAGGGTTTGCTGCTTCTGGATCCCTAACTACAGTCTACTAGCTGGGCCTCTATATGAAACACTGAAAGGAAAAGATGATGATCCTTTTGAATAGAATCCAGAAGTGGCCTTTCAAGAATGGAAAGAGCAGTCAATTCAGACCCTTGCCCTGGAACTCCCTAATTTAGCTAAACCCTTTGACCTTTACATTCCCGGTGAAAGGTGAATCGCCACTGGAGAATTAGTGCAAAAACTGGGACCACTTGAAATGGAACAATGCAAGAATGCCATCCAGGTAGGATAAACTACGGGCACCAAGGGGCTTGGCCCACTGCCACATCTGGCCAAGATACTGGCGGTATCTAAAAACCTGGAAATCAGCAGCCCAAAAGGCCACCTCCCTCCTAAGGGAAAAGGACCCCACGTGGTGATCCTAACCACCAACCATGCCCTGAAGTTGCAGGGTTTGCTCCATGGGCACACCAACCTCGAGTGAGGAGGCCCTCCAACTCCAACATCCAGAGAGATAACTGGGGGCAACAGGGCACCATGACGACTCGTGTGAACATCACTTGACCTGGAGTTTCTCTCATAAAACAACAAGAGTGTGTCCCAAAAGAGTAGACTACTGCTTGCAGGACTTACTGCACCCAGAGGGGAGCTAATAATCTTGGCGGGGGAACCGTATATCACACTGTCACCATAGAAAAGCCTACAGACACCATGATGATGGTGGCCAATAAGACCGGCTGGACTCCTGTTTACTTCAAAAGGCTGTTGACTCAGTGGCCATCATGGTCCTTGATCACCACTGACCCTGGACTGTCTGGGAGTTGAGCAGGCAGGGCTCTGACACCTTGTGCTGTTTGTACATTAATTCAGGGGCTTAATTGAAGAAAGCGCAGACTACTGGTCAGAGCATCTAGGCTGGCAGAAACGGTCAGCCTAAGGTGGCCGAACAAATGTGGGGCGGGGTGAAACCGGCCCCCACAGCGTCTCTGCACATCTCTTTCCTGGACCCTTAAAGGTCATTAGAATCTATAACACTTCCAATGCTGGTGCTCAGGTGGACGAGCAGGGAGGCAGGGGGCCTGGGGACAATCAACGTCACCTGGAGGCTGCTGGGGAGAAGCTCTGACCCTCGCCCCCGGGTATGAGGGCTCCCAACTCAGCACTCAGCAGTTACAGAAGAAGGGTCTGCACCCTCAGCACTCCAAGAATGAGGAACGGGACAAAAGGCAGAGGAGGGGTTTGTCCCCAGCAAAGCCCATTAAAAATCCCTGGGAGATAAAAATAGAATCTGGGCAATAAAGTCAAGTCTAACCGTTTTTATCCTTTGTGCTTTGTCTAATTTCATGTGCTCCTAGGGTCCCGCATGCAGAGGTTCCACACCCGGCACTTCAGACCAGATTTCCTAGTGCAGAATGGCTGGGACGACACCTCAGCTCCTGGGGCCCAGTGCAGACTCCGCGATATAGAGCCTGAGCTGCAGCCAACCCGGCCCTCGAGAGCTCCGCCCCCTCCCTCCCACTGACTCTGACAGGATCTCTACACAACAGCCCAGCCCACAGCCCACGGGGTAGTGCATGCTCTCACCTCTCCATTCTCTGATCAAAATATAAAGTTTCCTTTGCTTGTGAACCAAACTCAGTCTCGATCTGTTGGCCCCAATGACACTGGGCAGGGGGACACTTGTTGGGGTCCACTCTGGAGGATCAGTAACAGAAATTGAGACTATTGTAACCTCAATGAACAGATGTGTGAGCCAAACTGTAGTTAACATAGAACAGTGTATAAGGCTCGGGTAAAATAAGATGTTTCTAACACTTCCATTTGATATTTCCATCACTTTATTATAAGCAAGTTCAGTGTAAAGGTTTGTCTTATTCGTCAGGTCAATATTAGAGAAACGAAGTGATTTCTTTCCAAGGATGTACATCTAATAATCTTGGTTAAAGCTTCAATCTTGTTTTAAATGCTTTTCCATTGAAAATGATACCTCTCTTTCAGCTCCCCCATTTCTGAGAAGTATAAAATCTTATAATTTATTATTACCAAAGGGGAAAGGTGGGAGGAGGGATAAATTAACAGTTTGGGATTAACACATACACACTGCTATGTATAAAATAGATCATCAACAAGGAACTACTGTATAGCACAGGGAACTACACTCAACATTTTGCAATAACCTATAAGGGGAAATAATCTGGAAAAGAATAGATATTTTTATTGACATCATCTATCAATGACAGTTAAAGTGTAACCTAAGGGAAGCTGGTGGTGAGTGCTTCTGACCCTGAAGACTTCAATCATCTAAAGTTTGGACTCTGCCTACTTCCCAAGGCCCTTAATGAACATATGTGTAGCCGTAGCTTAAAAAATTCCCCAGTTTGGGTTTCGGGGAGACACTGATTTTGAAAAAGCCCTGGTGTTCTCCTTACATAATGGGACTCTTCCTACTGCTAAAACATGTCTGTCACACCCAGAGGATGGTATACCGTCTGATCGGGAAGAGTTTGGAAAAGGCATCTCATCTCCTCATCTCCTGGTGCTCGGGTTCACCCCTCCAGCGTCTTTACTAACAGTCTCCCCACTTGGAGAGGTCAGCACTGTCAACATCCTGTTGCGTACAGTTTGGAATTTGTCCAGAGGATGAAGCGGAAGGATGAGGAACAATGAGAGACAAGTCCTAGGTGTTCAGACAGGCACATGTCACTCTAATTTCCAATCAGGAAGACGAATTGACCAAAGGCTAGGGTTGCCCATGGAAACAGTATAGGGCTTGAGGAAATCCCGCTGCTTTGTGGCCAGTTCCCATAAACACAAGTTGAACAATGGAACTCAGGGGCAGTAAAATTCACGAAACTGCAGAGTTGAAAATATCCATCACTGAAAAATGTCTTGAGGAAAGTCAGAGAAAAGGACTTGTAAGCAAGGGAGAATGGCAGGAAAGGGATCTGAGGAGGTAGAAAGGACTCGCCATTAAGCACAAGAAAAGGAGCTGAACATTGCCAACATTGCAGTTGGCCAAAAAGGGTGTATGCGTTTTTTCCTGTATATATTCAAGAAAAGGGCATACACTTTTTTAGCCAACCAAACAGGTGGGCACTGGAAGTCAATACTACAAAAGATATCACTTCGCATCAGTCAGAAGAGCCATCCTCATAAAGCGTAAACAACAGAAATGCAGGACAGGGCAAGGAGAAGAGGGAGCCCTGTGAGACTTATAGTGGAAATGTATATTGCCAACGGCCATTCTGGAGAAGTGTATTGTGTTTACTAAAGCATCTAAAAAATGAGCTACAGAGCATAGGGCACTTGCACTCATGGGCGTATATCTTGGGAAAAACAAAAATCGAGAGGACACAGGCACCCCAATGTTTACCCCCTCTCTGTTTAAAAGATCCTCGACTAGGATGTAACTTAAATGCGTCTGGAGAGAAAAAATGGATAGAGATGTGGTACTTAGGTAGAGTGGAATATTATTCAGCCTGGAAATCAATGAAATATGGCCAGTTGTAACAACTCCGGAGGAGTTACGTATGATCATTCTAAGTGACATAATTCAAAAAGAAAAAGACACATATCATAAGATATCACTTAAAGGTGGAATCCAAAATGACTACACATGAAATAAATTACAAAACAAAAACATAGTCAAATATGTAGAAAACACGCATAAGGCTGCTAAACGGGAAAGGTGGGGAGGGGTGACGCATCATCCAGGAGGTTGAAATTAGCAAAGATACCATTCCAAATACCAAACTGATAATCAACAAGGCCTACACGGTAGCTGAAAGAACTGCACTCAGCACACTCAAGTCACCGGAAAAGAATATATACGACTGGTAAGAATCTGAAAAAGAATTTACTGATGTCTCTCTGTACGTGAATCAAGTGGATGTACAGCAGCAAGAAACAGAGCTTTGAAAATCAGCTGTAACCAATATAGTAATAAATTGAAAAAAATAAACGACAGAGAGACAGAGAAAACCTCTTACAACTTTTCCTCAGGGACGGTGATGCAACATGGATTGAACACATCTAGACCCACAGCAGGATGAGACATAAGGCTGGAAACTGTTTGCACTAAGAGAAATGTGAGGTTGGGTGAGGAAATGCACACCCTTTAAAGTAATACTACCTGGTACCCATTCAATGGGTCCCAAATCTGCAGGTTCAAGGGATCTTCCTACAGCTAAAACATGCATGGAAAACCCAGAGGACTGTACACCATGTGATCGGGAGATGTGTCTAAAATGCAGCTCATTTATCCTCTCCTGGTGCTCCTGTTCACCATTCCAGCCACGTTACTTAGAATCTCCCCACTTGGAGAATCAGCACATTTCAACTTCTGTTTCACACATTTTGCAAATTGTGAGGAGGATGAACGGGAAGAGGGGGAACCAATGAGAGAATAGTTGTAGGGGTTTGGACGGGCACATATCAGTCTAATTTCCCATTAAGAATAAGAATTGAAAAAAAGCTCAGCCCACCTCGCCCGAGCCAAAATAGGGCCTGAAGCAATCCTGCGGGTTTGAGGCCAGCTCACAAAAGAGCAACTTAAAAAATGGAGCTCAGGGTCACTGCAATTCACAAACCTGCAGAGTTATAAATGAAAACTAACGTCCAAAAATATGTTGAGGTAAGGCAAAGAAGAGGATCTGAATGCAAGACAGAATTGCAAGAAACAGATTTCAAGAGATAGATTGGACTCGTCTTTAAAGCACATGAAAAGCGGCAGAATTTCGACAATGATGCAGTTGGCCCAAAAGGGCATATGCGTTTTTTCCTGATTATATCCAGGAAAAAACGCATACGCACTTTATGGGCAACGAAGCAAGCAAGCAATGCAAATGTGCACAACAAAGAAGTCTCATTTCCCACCGGTCAAAAGGGCCATCCTAAAAAATTGTAAAAACCAGAAATGCAGGACAGGCCATGGAGAACAGGGAGCCTTTATACGCTGATGGGCAGTGTGTGAACTGCCGAGAGCCACTCTGGAGAAGTGTATGGTGGTTCCTAAATCATCTAAAAAACAGAGCTACAGAGCATAGGACACTTCCAATCATGGGAGTATATCTAGGGAAGTCTAAAAATCAACAAGACACAAGCACACCACAGTTTAGGGCTACTCTGTTTACAAGAACCTCAACTTCAGTACACCTTAAATATCCCAGGAAAGAGAACAATGGATAAAGAAGATGTGGTACTTATGTACAATGGAATATCTCTTCACCATGAAATCAATGTAATAAGGCTAGGAGAAGGATAAAGAGTGGATTTAGTCCGATAATACTACTTGAAATAAGTCAAACAGAAAAAGAAACATATCATAAGATATCACTTATAGAGGGAGGGTAAATATGGCTGCACAAGAAATGAATTACAGAACAGAACAGTGTCTCACATGTAGAAAACACACTTATGTCAGCTTAAGGGGAAAGGAGAGGTGGGGTGATGCATAAAACCAGAGTTTGAAATTAGCACAGATACCGTTCAATAAACCAAATAGATATTAGACAAGATCTACACCTTGCTCAATGAACTGGCCTCAACACACCCTATACACCGCAGAGAAATATATCTGAGTAATAAGAATCTTAAAATCCATGTATTGGGCTTCCCTGATGGCACAGTGGTTCAGAGTCCGCCTGCCGATGCAGGGGACGCGGGTTCGTGCCCCGGTCCGGGAGGATCCCATGTGCCGCGGAGTGGCTGGGCCCGTGAGCCATGGCCACTGAGCCTGCGCGTCCGGAGCCTGTGCTCCACGGCAGGAGAGGCCACAACAATGAGAGGCCCACGTATCGCAAAAGAAAAAAAAAAAAATCCATGTCTTGATATCTCTCCATAAGGGAATCAAGTGTGTGCAGAGCGGCACAAACACAGCAGTGAAAATGAGCTAAACCCCATTATAGAAATAAATTTTAAAAACAAAACGCAGAAACAATGAAAGAGAGAAAAATTCTTACAAAATTTGCTCAGGGGCTGTGATGCAACCTGGATTGACCACATATAAACCCACAGCTGGATAACACATAAGGCTGGACACTTGGGGCTGAGAGGATTGGTGAGTTTTGGTGAGCAACTGCCAAAAGTTTAATGCAATACTTCATGCTACTCATTCCAAGGGTCCCAACAATCCAGGTTGAAGGGAATCTTCCTACAGCTAAACCATGCTTGGGAAACCGAGCGACTGGTATACCATATGATCGGGAAAGGTTTCTAAAACGCACCTCATTTTTCCTCTCCTGGGGCTCCGGATCGACATTCCAGCCGCTTTACTAACAACATCCTCACATGGAGAGTCAATGCCTTTAAGTTCTGGTATCGCACAGTCTGCAGTTAGTGCGGAGGATGAATGGGAATAGGGGGAACCAGTGAGAAACAAGCTGTAGCGGTTTCAATGGGCACATGTCACTCTAATTTCACATCAGTAAGAAGAATAAACCAAAGGCACAGCAAGGTGCCCCAGAAGAAGAATAGGGCCTGAAGGAATCCTGTGGTTATGAGGCAAGATCACAAATATATGAGCTGAAAAATGGAGCTAAGGGCCACTGCAATTCAAAAACGTGCAGAGTTATAAAGGCCAACTATTTTCAAAAACTATATTGAGGTAAGGTTATGAAGAGGCATTGAAAGGAAGGCAGAATTGAAGGAAACCTATTTCAGGAGGTAGACAGGAATTGCATTTAAAGCATAGGAAAAGAGGCAGAACGTCGACAATGATGCACTTGGCCAAAAAGGGCGTATGCGTTTTTTCCTGAATATATTCAGGAAAAAACGCATACGCCCTTTTTGGCGAACCAAGCAAGCTTGCAAAGGAAATCTGCACTACAATGAAGTCTCACTTCCCCCCGGTCAAAAGGGCCATCTGAAAAAAGTGTAAAATCCAGAAAGGCAGGACAGGCAATGGAGAACTGGGAGCCTTGTTATGCTGATGGGTGGGATGTAAATTGCCAACAGCCACTCGGGAGAAGTGTATGGTGTTTCCTGAAACATCTAAAAAACAAAGCAACAGAGCCTAGGGCACTTCCACTTATGGTCCTATAGCTTAGGGAAATTAAAATCAAAAAGACAGAGCCACCCCAAAGTTTGGGACGGCTCTGTTTACAAGAACCTCGTTTACGGTACAAGTTCAATATTGCAGAAAGCGAAAAATGGATAAAGAAGTTGTGGTACTTACGTACAATGCAATATCACTCAGCAATGACATCTATGTCATCAGGGCCGTAGCAGCATAATGAGTGGATTCAGGTATGATGATTCTAACTGAAATAAGTCACACAGAAAAAGAAACATCATAAGATATCACTAATACAAGGAATGTAAACTTGCTACAAAGGAACTGAATTACAAAACAGAATAAGTTCTCAAATTTAGAAAACCAACTTATGCTTGCTTAAGGGGAAAGGTGAGTTGGGGTGCTGCATAAAACCAGAGATTGAAATGAGCACAGATAATGTTCCTTAAGCCAAATATGGAATAGACAAGAGATACTCCTTGCTCAACGAAATGGACTCAACACCCCATATTAAACGCCTAAGAATGTACCTGACTAGTAAGTATATTAAAACCTATGGATTGTTATGTCTCCGAAAGAGTATCAAGCATGTGTACAGGGGCATAAAAGCAGCACTGATAGGATTGGAGAGGTTCAGTGAGCAAATGAAGACCCTTTGAAGTCATATTGCATGGTACCCATTCCACGGGTCTCAACTCTCCAGGTTTAAGGGATTCTTCCTTCAGCTAAAACACACATGTGGAACCCAGAGTATGATCAACCGTGTGATAGGGAGATGTGAACAAATATGTCTCAGTGTTCGTCCCCTGGTACTCGGATGCAACATTCCAGACGCTTTACTAATACTCTCCCGACTTGGAAAGTCAGGGCCTTTAACCTCCTGTTTGGTCCAGTTTGCAATTTCTGCGGAAGATGAACAGGAATAGGGAGAACCAATGAGAGACAAGATGGAGGTGTCTGGACGGGCAAATTTAACTCTCATTTCCCACCAGGAAGAGGAATTAACCAAAGGCTCAGCGTGCCGTGCCAGAACCAGATTAGTGCCTGAAGCAATCCTGCGGTGTTGCGGCCAGCTCACAAGAAAGCGAGTTGAAGAAAAGAGCTCAGGGTCACTTTAATTCACAAACCTGCAGAGTTATAAATGACAGCTATCGTCCAAAAATATACTGAAGTAAGGTTGCCAAGAGGACTTGAAAGAGAGGCAGAATTGCAGGACACCGATTTCTGGAGGTAGACTGGAATTGCATTTAAAGCATAGGAAAAGAGGCAGAACGTCGACAATCATGCACTTGGCCAAAAAGGGCGTATGTGGTTTTTCCTGAATATATTCAGGAAAAAACGCATACGCCCTTTTTGGCGAACCAAGCAAGCTTGCAAAGGAAATCTGCACTACAATGAAGTCTCACTTCCCCCCAGTCAAAAGGGCCATCTGAAAAAAGTGTAAAATCCAGAAAGGCAGGACAGGCCATGGAGAACTGGGAGCCTTGTTATGCTGATGGGCGGGATGTAATTTGCCAACAGCCACTCGGGAGAAGTGTGTGGTGTTTCCTGAAACATCTAAAAAACAAAACAACAGAGCCTAGGGCAATTCCACTTATGGTCCTATAGCTTAGGGAAATTAAAATCAAAAAGACACAGCCACCCAAAAGTTTGGGACGGCTATGTTTACAAGAACCTCGTTTATGGTACAAGTTCAATATCGCAGAAAGTGAAAAATGGATAAAGAAGTTGTGGTACTTACGTACAATGCAATATCACTCAGCAATGAAATCTATGTCATCAGGCACATAGCAGCATAATGAGTGGATTCAGGTATGATGATTCTAACTGAAATAAGTCACACAGAAAAAGAAACATCATAAGATATCATTAATACACGGAATGTAAACTTGGCTACACAGGAACTGGATTACAATACAGAACTGGGTCTCAAATTTAGAAAACCAACTTATGCTTGCTTAAGGGGAAAGATGAGTTGGGGTGCTGCATAAAATCAGAGATTGAAATGAGCACAGATAAAGTTCCTTAAGCCAAATATGTAATACACAAGAGCTACTACTTGCTCAACGAGATGGACTCAACACCACATATTAAACGCCTAAGTATGTACCTGACTAGTAAGTATCTTAAAACCTATGGATTGCTATGTCTCCAAAAGAGAATCAAGCGTGTGTACAGGGGCATAAACGCAGCAGTGATAGGATTGGAGAGGTTCAGTGAGCAAATGAAGACCCTTTGAAGTCATATTGCATGGTACCTATTCGACGGGTCTCAACTCTCCTGGTTTAAGGGATTCTTCCTTCAGCTAAAACACGCATGTGGAACCCAGAGTATGATCAACCGTGTGATCGGGAGATGTGTTCAAATATGTCTCAGTTCCCGTCCCTTGGTACTCGGGTGCAACATTCCAGATGCTTTACTAACACTCTCCCGACTTTGAGAGCCAGTGACTTTAACCTCCTCTTTGGCCCAGTTTGCAATTTCTGCGGAAGATGAACAGGAATAGGGAGGACCAATGAGAGACTAGCTGGAGGTGTCTGGACGGGCAAATTTAACTCTCATTTCCCACCACGAAGAGGAATTAACTAAAGGCCCAGCATCCCGTGCCAGAACCAGATTAGGGCCTGAAGCAATCCTGCGGTGTTGCGGGCAGCTCACAAGAAAGCGAGTTGAAGAAAGGAGCTCAGGGGCACTGTAATTCACAAACCTGCAGAGTTATAAATGACAGCTATCGTCCAAAAATATACTGAAGTAAGGCTGCCAAGAGGACTTGAAAGCGGGGCAGAATTGCAGGAAACCGATTTCAGGACGTAGACTGGAATTGCACTTAAAGCATAGGAAAAGAGGGAGAACGTCCTCAATGATGCACTTGAACAAAAAGGGCGTATGCGTTTATTCCTGAATATATTCAGGAAAAAACGCATACGCCCTTTTTGGCCAACCAAGCAAGCATGCAAAGGAAATGTGCACTACAATGAAGTCTCACTTCCCCCCGGTCAAAAGGGCCATCTGAAAAAAGTGTAAAATCCAGAAAGGCAGGACAGGCCATGGAGAACTGGGAGCCTGGTTATGCTGATGGGCGGGATGTAAATTGCCAACAGCCACTGGGGAGAAGTGTATGGTGTTTCCTGAAAGTTCTAAGAAACAATGCAACAGAGCCTAGGGCACTTCCACTTATAGTCCTATAGCTTAGGGAAATTAAAATCAAAAAGACACAGCCACCCCAAAGTTTTGGACTGCTCTGTTTACAAGAACCTCGTTTACGGTACAAGTTCAATATCGCAGAAAGTGAAAAATGGATAAAGAAGTTGTGGTACTTACGTACAATGCAATATCACTCAGCAATGAAATCTATGACATCAGGCCCATAGCAGCATAATGAGTGGATTCAGGTATGATGATTCTAACTGAAATAAGTCACACAGAAAAAGAAACATCATAAGATATCACTAATACACGGAATGTAAACTTGCTTGCTTAAGGGGAAAGGTGAGTTGGGGTGCTGCATAAAACCAGAGATAGAAATGAGAACAGATAAAGTTCCTTAAGCCAAATATTGAATAGACAAGAACTACTCCTTGCTTAACGAAATGGACTCAACACCCCATATTAAACGCCTAAGTGTGTACGTGACTAGTAAGTATCTTAAAACCCATGGATTGCTATGTCTCCGAAAGAGAATCAAGCGTGTGTACAGGGGCATAAACGCAGCAGTGATAGGATTGGAGAGGTTCGGTGAGCAAATGAAGACCCTTTGAAGTCATATTGCATGGTACCCATTCCACGGGTCTCAACTCTCCAGGTTTAAGGGATTCTTCCTTCAGCTAAAACATGCATGTGGAACCCAGAGTATGATCAACCATGTGATAGGGAGACATGTTCATATATGTCTCAGTTCTCGTCCCCTGGTACTCGGGTGCAACATTCCAGACGCTTTACTAACACTCTCCCGACTTGGAGAGTCAGTGCTTTTAACCTCCTCTTTGGCCCAGTTTGCAATTTCTGCAGAACATGAACAAGAATAGGGAGGACCAATGAGAGACTAGCTGGAGGTGTCTGGACGGGCAAATTTAACTCTCATTTCCCACCAGGAAGAGGAATTAACCAAAGGCTCAGCGTGCCGTGCCGGAACCAGATTAGGGCCTGAAGCAATCCTGCAGTGTTGCGGCCAGCTCACAAGAAAGCGAGTTGAAGAAAGGAGCTCAGGGGCACTGTAATTCACAAACCTGCAGAGTTATAAATGACAGCTATCGTCCAAAAATATACTGAAGTAAGGTTGCCAAGAGGACTTGAAAGAGAGGCAGAATTGCAGGACACCGATTTCAGGAGGTAGACTGGAATTGCATTTAAAGCATAGGAAAAGAGGCAGAACGTCGACAATGATGCACTTGGCCAAAAAGGACGTATGCGTTTTTTCCTGAATATATTCAGGAAAAAACGCATACGCCCTTTTTGGCCAACCAAGCAAGCTTGCAAAGGAAATCTGCACTACAATGAAGTCTCACTTCCCCCCGGTCAAAAGGGCCATCTGAAAAAAGTGTAAAATCCAGAAAGGCAGGACAGGCCATGGAGAACTGGGAGCCTGGTTATGCTGATGGACGGGATGTAAATTGCCAACAGCCAATCGGGAGATGTGTATGGTGTTTCCTGAAAAGTCTAAAAAACAAAGCAACAGAGCCTAGGGCACTTCCAATTATGGTCCTATAGCTTAGGGAAATTAAAATCAAAAAGACACAGCCACCCCAAAATTTGGCATGGCTCTGTTTACAACAACCTCGTTTATGGTAAAAGTTCAATATCGCAGAAAGCGAAAAATGGATAAAGAAGTTGTGGTACTTACGTACAAAGCAATATCACTCAGCAATGAAATGTATGTCATCAGGCCCGTAGCAGCATAATGAGTGGATTCAGGTATGATGATTCTAACTGAAATAAGTCACACAGAAAAAGAAACATCATAAGATATCACTAATACACGGAATGTAAACTTGGCTACACAGGAACCTGATTACAAAACAGAAGAGGGTCTCAAATTTAGAAAACCAACTTATGCTTGCTTAAGGGGAAAGGGGAGTTGGGGTGCTGCATAAAACCAGAGATTGAAATGAGCACAGATAAATTTCCTTAAGCCAAATATGTAACAGACAAGAGCTACTCCTTGCTCAACGAAATGGACTCAACACCCCATATTAAACGCCTAAGAATGTACCTGACTAGTAAGTATCTTAAAACCTATGGATTGCTATGTCTCCGAAAGAGAATCAAGCGTGTGTACAGGGGCATAAACGCAGCAGTGATAGGATTGCAGAGGTTCGGTGAGCAAATGAAGACCCTTTGAAGTCATATTGCATGGTACCCATTCCACGGGTCTCAACTCTCCAGGTTTAAGGGATTCTTCCTTCAGCTAAAACATGCATGTGGAACCCAGAGTATGATCAGCCATGTGATCGGGACACGTGTTCAAATATATTTCAGTTTTCCTCCCCTGGTACTCGGGTGCAACATTCCAGATGCTTTACTAACACTCTCCCAGCTTGGAGAGTCAGTGCCTTTAACCTCCTGTTTGGCCCAGTTTGCAATTTCTGCGGAAGATGAACAGGAATCGGGAGAACCAATGAGAGACTAGCTGGAGGTGTCTGGACGGGCAAATTTAACTCTCATTTCCCACCAGGAAGAGGAATTAACCAAAGGCTCAGCGTGCCGTGCCGGAACCAGATTAGGGCCTGAAGCAATCCTGCGGTGTTGCGGCCAGCTCACAAGAAAGCGAGTTGAAGAAAGGAGCTCAGGGGCACTGTAATTCACAAACCTGCAGAGTTATAAATGACAGCTATCGTCCAAAAATATACTGAAGTAAGGCTGCCAAGAGGACTTGAAAGCGGCGCAGAATTGCAGGAAACCGATTTCAGGAGGTAGACTGGAATTGCACTTAAAGCATAGGAAAAGAGGCAGAACGTCGACAATGATGCACTTGGCCAAAAAGGGCGTATGCGTTTTTTCCTGAATATATTCAGGAACAAATGCATACGCACTTTTTGGCCAACCAAGCAAGCTTGCAAATGAAATCTGCACTACAATGAAGTGTCACTTCCCCCCGGTCAAAAGGGCCATCTGAAAAAAGTGTAAAATCTAGAAAGGCAGGACAGGCCATGGAGCACTGGGAGCCTTGTTATGCTGATGGGTGGGATGTAAATTGCCAACAGCCACTTGGGAGAAGTGTATGGTGTTTCCTGAAACATCTAAAAAACAAAGCAACAGAGCCTAGGGCACTTCCACTTATGGTCCTATAGCTTAGGGAAATTAAAATCAAAAAGACACAGCCACCCAAATGTTTGGGATGGCTCTGTTTACAAGAAACTCGTTTACGGTACAAGTTCAATATCGCATAAAGCGAAAAATGGATAAAGAAGTTGTGGTACTTACGTACAATGCAATATCACTCAGCAATGACATCTATGTCATCAGGCCCATAGCAGCATAATGAGTGGATTCAGGTATGATGATTCTAACTGAAATAAGTCACACAGAAAAAGAAACATCATAAGATATCACTAATACACGGAATGTAAACTTGGCTACACAGGAACTGAATTTCAAAACAGAACATGTTCCCAAATTTAGAAAATCAACTTATGCTTGCTTAAGGGGAAAGGTGAGTTGGGGTGCCGCATAAAACCAGAGATTGAAATGAGCACAGATAAAGTTCCTTAAGCCAAATATGTAATAGACAAGAGCTACTCCTTGCTCAACGAAATGGACTCAAAACCCCATATTAAACGCCTAATAATGTACCTGACTAGTAAGTATCTTAAAACCTATGGATTGCTATGTCTCTGAAAGTGAATCAATCGTGAGTACAGGGGCAAAAACGCAGCAGTGATAGGATTGGAGAGTTTTGGTGAGCAAATGAAGACCCTTTGAAGTCATATTGCATGGTACCCATTCCACGGGTCTCAACTCTCCAGGTTTAAGGGATTCTTCCTTCAGCTAAAACATGCATGTGGAACCCAGAGTATGATCAACCGTGTGATCGGGAGACGTGTTGAAATATGTCTCAGTTCTCGTCCCCTGGTACTCGGGTGCAACATTCCAGATGCTTTACTAACACTCTCCCGACTTGGAGAGTCAGTGCCTTTAACCTCCTGTTTGGCCCAGTTTGCAAATTCCGCGGAAGATGAACAGGAATAGGGAGAACCAATGAGAGACTAGCTGGAGGTGTCTGGACGGGAAAATTTAACTCTCATTTCCCACCAGGAAGAGGAATTAACCAAAGGCTCAGCGTGCCATGCCGGAACCAGATTAGGGCCTGAAGCAATCCTGCGGTGTTGCGGCCAGCTCACAAGAAAGCGAGTTGAAGAAAGGAGCTCAGGGGCACTGTAATTCACAAACCTGCAGAGTTATAAATGACAGCTATCATCCAAAAATATACTGAAGTAAGGCTGCCAAGAGGACTTGAAAGCCGGGCAGAATTGCAGGAAACCGATTTCAGGAGGTAGACTGGAATTGCATTTAAAGCATAGGAAAAGAGGCAGAAGGTCGACAATGATGCACTTGGCCAAAAAGGGCGTATGCGTTTTTTCCTGAATATATTCAGGAAAAAACGCATACGCCCTTTTTGGCCAACCAAGCAAGCTTGCAAAGGAAATCTGCACTACAATGAAGTCTCACTTCCCCCCCGTCAAAAGGGCCATCTGAAAAAAGTGTAAAATCCAGAAAGGCAGGACAGGCCATGGAGAACTGGGAGCCTTGTTATGCTGATGGGCGGGATGTAAATTGCCAAGAGCCACTCGGGAGAAGTGTATGGTGTTTCCTGAAACATCTAAAAAACAAAGCAACAGAGCCTAGGGCACTTCCACTTATGGTCCTGCAGCTTAGGGAAATTAAAATCAAAAAGACACAGCCACCCCAAAGTTTGGGATGGCTCTGTTTACAAGAAACTCGTTTACGGTACAAGTTCAATATCGCATAAAGCGAAAAATGGATAAAGAAGTTGTGGTACTTACGTACAATGCAATATCACTCAGCAATGACATCTATGTCATCAGGCCCATAGCAGCATAATGAGTGGATTCAGGTATGATGATTCTAACTGAAATAAGTCACACAGAAAAAGAAACATCATAAGATATCACTAATACACGGAATGTAAACTTGGCTACACAGGAACTGAATTTCAAAACAGAACATGTTCCCAAATTTAGAAAATCAACTTATGCTTGCTTAAGGGGAAAGGTGAGTTGGGGTGCCGCATAAAACCAGAGATTGAAATGAGCACAGATAAAGTTCCTTAAGCCAAATATGTAATAGACAAGAGCTACTCCTTGCTCAACGAAATGGACTCAAAACCCCATATTAAACGCCTAATAATGTACCTGACTAGTAAGTATCTTAAAACCTATGGATTGCTATGTCTCTGAAAGTGAATCAATCGTGAGTACAGGGGCAAAAACGCAGCAGTGATAGGATTGGAGAGTTTTGGTGAGCAAATGAAGACCCTTTGAAGTCATATTGCATGGTACCCATTCCACGGGTCTCAACTCTCCTGGTTTAAGGGATTCTTCCTTCAGCTAAAACATGCATGAGGAACCCAGAGTATGATCAACCATGTGATCGGGAGACGTGTTGAAATATGTCTCAGTTCTCGTCCCCTGGTACTCGGGTGCAACATTCCAGATGCTTTACTAACACTCTCCCGACTTGGAGAGTCAGTGCCTTTAACCTCCTGTTTGGCCCAGTTTGCAAATTCCGCGGAAGATGAACAGGAATAGGGAGAACCAATGAGAGACTAGCTGGAGGTGTCTGGACGGGAAAATTTAACTCTCATTTCCCACCAGGAAGAGGAATTAACCAAAGGCTCAGCGTGCCATGCCGGAACCAGATTAGGGCCTGAAGCAATCCTGCGGTGTTGCGGCCAGCTCACAAGAAAGCGAGTTGAAGAAAGGAGCTCAGGGGCACTGTAATTCACAAACCTGCAGAGTTATAAATGACAGTTATCATCCAAAAATATACTGAAGTAAGGCTGCCAAGAGGACTTGAAAGCCGGGCAGAATTGCAGGAAACCGATTTCAGGAGGTAGACTGGAATTGCATTTAAAGCATAGGAAAAGAGGCAGAAGGTCGACAATGATGCACTTGGCCAAAAAGGGCGTATGCGTTTTTTCCTGAATATATTCAGGAAAAAACGCATACGCCCTTTTTGGCCAACCAAGCAAGCTTGCAAAGGAAATCTGCACTACAATGAAGTCTCACTTCCCCCCCGTCAAAAGGGCCATCTGAAAAAAGTGTAAAATCCAGAAAGGCAGGACAGGCCATGGAGAACTGGGAGCCTTGTTATGCTGATGGGCGGGATGTAAATTGCCAAGAGCCACTCCGGAGAAGTGTATGGTGTTTCCTGAAACATCTAAAAAACAAAGCAACAGAGCCTAGGGCACTTCCACTTATGGTCCTATAGCTTAGGGAAATTAAAATCAAAAAGACACAGCCACCCCAAAGTTTGGGATGGCTCTGTTTACAAGAAACTCGTTTACGGTACAAGTTCAATATCGCATAAAGCGAAAAATGGATAAAGAAGTTGTGGTACTTACGTACAATGCAATATCACTCAGCAATGACATCTATGTCATCAGGCCCATAGCAGCATAATGAGTGGATTCAGGTATGATGATTCTAACTGAAATAAGTCACACAGAAAAAGAAACATCATAAGATATCACTAATACACGGAATGTAAACTTGGCTACACAGGAACTGAATTTCAAAACAGAACATGGTCCCAAATTTAGAAAATCAACTTATGCTTGCTTAAGGGGAAAGGTGAGTTGGGGAGCCGCATAAAACCAGAGATTGAAATGAGCACAGATAAAGTTCCTTAAGCCAAATATGTAATAGACAAGAGCTACTCCGTGCTCAACGAAATGGACTCAAAACCCCATATTAAACGCCTAATAATGTACCTGACTAGTAAGTATCTTAAAACCTATGGATTGCTATGTCTCTGAAAGTGAATCAATCGTGAGTACAGGGGCAAAAACGCAGCAGTGATAGGATTGGAGAGTTTTGGTGAGCAAATGAAGACCCTTTGAAGTCATATTGCATGGTACCCATTCCACGGGTCTCAACTCTCCAGGTTTAAGGGATTCTTCCTTCAGCTAAAACATGCATGTGGAACCCAGAGTATGATCAACCGTGTGATCGGGAGACGTGTTGAAATATGTCTCAGTTCTCGTCCCCTGGTACTCGGGTGCAACATTCCAGATGCTTTACTAACACTCTCCCGACTTGGAGAGTCAGTGCCTTTAACCTCCTGTTTGGCCCAGTTTGCAAATTCCGCGGAAGATGAACAGGAATAGGGAGAACCAATGAGAGACTAGCTGGAGGTGTCTGGACGGGAAAATTTAACTCTCATTTCCCACCAGGAAGAGGAATTAACCAAAGGCTCAGCGTGCCATGCCGGAACCAGATTAGGGCCTGAAGCAATCCTGCGGTGTTGCGGCCAGCTCACAAGAAAGCGAGTTGAAGAAAGGAGCTCAGGGGCACTGTAATTCACAAACCTGCAGAGTTATAAATGACAGTTATCATCCAAAAATATACTGAAGTAAGGCTGCCAAGAGGACTTGAAAGCCGGGCAGAATTGCAGGAAACCGATTTCAGGAGGTAGACTGGAATTGCATTTAAAGCATAGGAAAAGAGGCAGAAGGTCGACAATGATGCACTTGGCCAAAAAGGGCGTATGCGTTTTTTCCTGAATATATTCAGGAAAAAACGCATACGCCCTTTTTGGCCAACCAAGCAAGCTTGCAAAGGAAATCTGCACTACAATGAAGTCTCACTTCCCCCCAGTCAAAAGGGCCATCTGAAAAAAGTGTAAAATCCAGAAAGGCAGGACAGGCCATGGAGAACTGGGAGCCTTGTTATGCTGATGGGCGGGATGTAAATTGCCAACAGCCACTCGGGAGAAGTGTATGGTGTTTCCTGAAACATCTAAAAAACAAAGCAACAGAGCCTAGGGCACTTCCACTTATGGTCCTATAGCTTAGGGAAATTAAAATCAAAAAGACACAGCCACCCCAAAGTTTGGGATGGCTCTGTTTACAAGAAACTCGTTTACGGTACAAGTTCAATATCGCATAAAGCGAAAAATGGATAAAGAAGTTGTGGTACTTACGTACAATGCAATATCACTCAGCAATGACATCTATGTCATCAGGCCCATAGCAGCATAATGAGTGGATTCAGGTATGATGATTCTAACTGAAATAAGTCACACAGAAAAAGAAACATCATAAGATATCACTAATACACGGAATGTAAACTTGGCTACACAGGAACTGAATTTCAAAACAGAACATGGTCCCAAATTTAGAAAATCAACTTATGCTTGCTTAAGGGGAAAGGTGAGTTGGGGAGCCGCATAAAACCAGAGATTGAAATGAGCACAGATAAAGTTCCTTAAGCCAAATATGTAATAGACAAGAGCTACTCCGTGCTCAACGAAATGGACTCAAAACCCCATATTAAACGCCTAATAATGTACCTGACTAGTAAGTATCTTAAAACCTATGGATTGCTATGTCTCTGAAAGTGAATCAATCGTGAGTACAGGGGCAAAAACGCAGCAGTGATAGGATTGGAGAGTTTTGGTGAGCAAATGAAGACCCTTTGAAGTCATATTGCATGGTACCCATTCCACGGGTCTCAACTCTCCAGGTTTAAGGGATTCTTCCTTCAGCTAAAACATGCATGTGGAACCCAGAGTATGATCAACCGTGTGATCGGGAGACGTGTTGAAATATGTCTCAGTTCTCGTCCCCTGGTACTCGGGTGCAACATTCCAGATGCTTTACTAACACTCTCCCGACTTGGAGAGTCAGTGCCTTTAACCTCCTGTTTGGCCCAGTTTGCAAATTCCGCGGAAGATGAACAGGAATAGGGAGAACCAATGAGAGACTAGCTGGAGGTGTCTGGACGGGAAAATTTAACTCTCATTTCCCACCAGGAAGAGGAATTAACCAAAGGCTCAGCGTGCCATGCCGGAACCAGATTAGGGCCTGAAGCAATCCTGCGGTGTTGCGGCCAGCTCACAAGAAAGCGAGTTGAAGAAAGGAGCTCAGGGGCACTGTAATTCACAAACCTGCAGAGTTATAAATGACAGTTATCATCCAAAAATATACTGAAGTAAGGCTGCCAAGAGGACTTGAAAGCCGGGCAGAATTGCAGGAAACCGATTTCAGGAGGTAGACTGGAATTGCATTTAAAGCATAGGAAAAGAGGCAGAAGATCGACAATGATGCACTTGGCCAAAAAGGGCGTATGCGTTTTTTCCTGAATATATTCAGGAAAAAACGCATACGCCCTTTTTGGCCAACCAAGCAAGCTTGCAAAGGAAATCTGCACTACAATGAAGTCTCACTTCCCCCCCGTCAAAAGGGCCATCTGAAAAAAGTGTAAAATCCAGAAAGGCAGGACAGGCCATGGAGAACTGGGAGCCTTGTTATGCTGATGGGCGGGATGTAAATTGCCAACAGCCACTCGGGAGAAGTGTATGGTGTTTCCTGAAACATCTAAAAAACAAAGCAACAGAGCCTAGGGCACTTCCACTTATGGTCCTGCAGCTTAGGGAAATTAAAATCAAAAAGACACAGCCACCCCAAAGTTTGGGATGGCTCTGTTTACAAGAAACTCGTTTACGGTACAAGTTCAATATCGCATAAAGTGAAAAATGGATAAAGAAGTTGTGGTACTTACGTACAATGCAATATCACTCAGCAATGACATCTATGTCATCAGGCCCATAGCAGCATAATGAGTGGATTCAGGTATGATGATTCTAACTGAAATAAGTCACACAGAAAAAGAAACATCATAAGATATCACTAATACACGGAATGTAAACTTGGCTACACAGGAACTGAATTTCAAAACAGAACATGTTCCCAAATTTAGAAAATCAACTTATGCTTGCTTAAGGGGAAAGGTGAGTTGGGGTGCCGCATAAAACCAGAGATTGAAATGAGCACAGATAAAGTTCCTTAAGCCAAATATGTAATAGACAAGAGCTACTCCTTGCTCAACGAAATGGACTCAAAACCCCATATTAAACGCCTAATAATGTACCTGACTAGTAAGTATCTTAAAACCTATGGATTGCTATGTCTCTGAAAGTGAATCAATCGTGAGTACAGGGGCAAAAACGCAGCAGTGATAGGATTGGAGAGTTTTGGTGAGCAAATGAAGACCCTTTGAAGTCATATTGCATGGTACCCATTCCACGGGTCTCAACTCTCCTGGTTTAAGGGATTCTTCCTTCAGCTAAAACATGCATGAGGAACCCAGAGTATGATCAACCGTGTGATCGGGAGACGTGTTGAAATATGTCTCAGTTCTCGTCCCCTGGTACTCGGGTGCAACATTCCAGATGCTTTACTAACACTCTCCCGACTTGGAGAGTCAGTGCCTTTAACCTCCTGTTTGGCCCAGTTTGCAAATTCCGCGGAAGATGAACAGGAATAGGGAGAACCAATGAGAGACTAGCTGGAGGTGTCTGGACGGGAAAATTTAACTCTCATTTCCCACCAGGAAGAGAAATTAACCAAAGGCTCAGCGTGCCATGCCGGAACCAGATTAGGGCCTGAAGCAATCCTGCGGTGTTGCGGCCAGCTCACAAGAAAGCGAGTTGAAGAAAGGAGCTCAGGGGCACTGTAATTCACAAACCTGCAGAGTTATAAATGACAGTTATCATCCAAAAATATACTGAAGTAAGGCTGCCAAGAGGACTTGAAAGCCGGGCAGAATTGCAGGAAACCGATTTCAGGAGGTAGACTGGAATTGCATTTAAAGCATAGGAAAAGAGGCAGAAGGTCGACAATGATGCACTTGGCCAAAAAGGGCGTATGCGTTTTTTCCTGAATATATTCAGGAAAAAACGCATACGCCCTTTTTGGCCAACCAAGCAAGCTTGCAAAGGAAATCTGCACTACAATGAAGTCTCACTTCCCCCCCGTCAAAAGGGCCATCTGAAAAAAGTGTAAAATCCAGAAAGGCAGGACAGGCCATGGAGAACTGGGAGCCTTGTTATGCTGATGGGCGGGATGTAACTTGCCAACAGCCACTCGGGAGAAGTGTATGGTGTTTCCTGAAACATCTAAAAAACAAAGCAACAGAGCCTAGGGCACTTCCACTTATGGTCCTATAGCTTAGGGAAATTAAAATCAAAAAGACACAGCCACCCCAAAGTTTGGGATGGCTCTGTTTACAAGAAACTCGTTTACGGTACAAGTTCAATATCGCATAAAGCGAAAAATGGATAAAGAAGTTGTGGTACATACGTACAATGCAATATCACTCAGCAATGACATCTATGTCATCAGGCCCATAGCAGCATAATGAGTGGATTCAGGTATGATGATTCTAACTGAAATAAGTCACACAGAAAAAGAAACATCATAAGATATCACTAATACACGGAATGTAAACTTGGCTACACAGGAACTGAATTTCAAAACAGAACATGGTCCCAAATTTAGAAAATCAACTTATGCTTGCTTAAGGGGAAAGGTGAGTTGGGGAGCCGCATAAAACCAGAGATTGAAATGAGCACAGATAAAGTTCCTTAAGCCAAATATGTAATAGACAAGAGCTACTCCGTGCTCAACGAAATGGACTCAAAACCCCATATTAAACGCCTAATAATGTACCTGACTAGTAAGTATCTTAAAACCTATGGATTGCTATGTCTCTGAAAGTGAATCAATCGTGAGTACAGGGGCAAAAACGCAGCAGTGATAGGATTGGAGAGTTTTGGTGAGCAAATGAAGACCCTTTGAAGTCATATTGCATGGTACCCATTCCACGGGTCTCAACTCTCCAGGTTTAAGGGATTCTTCCTTCAGCTAAAACATGCATGTGGAACCCAGAGTATGATCAACCGTGTGATCGGGAGACGTGTTGAAATATGTCTCAGTTCTCGTCCCCTGGTACTCGGGTGCAACATTCCAGATGCTTTACTAACACTCTCCCGACTTGGAGAGTCAGTGCCTTTAACCTCCTGTTTGGCCCAGTTTGCAAATTCCGCGGAAGATGAACAGGAATAGGGAGAACCAATGAGAGACTAGCTGGAGGTGTCTGGACGGGAAAATTTAACTCTCATTTCCCACCAGGAAGAGGAATTAACCAAAGGCTCAGCGTGCCATGCCGGAACCAGATTAGGGCCTGAAGCAATCCTGCGGTGTTGCGGCCAGCTCACAAGAAAGCGAGTTGAAGAAAGGAGCTCAGGGGCACTGTAATTCACAAACCTGCAGAGTTATAAATGACAGTTATCATCCAAAAATATACTGAAGTAAGGCTGCCAAGAGGACTTGAAAGCCGGGCAGAATTGCAGGAAACCGATTTCAGGAGGTAGACTGGAATTGCATTTAAAGCATAGGAAAAGAGGCAGAAGATCGACAATGATGCACTTGGCCAAAAAGGGCGTATGCGTTTTTTCCTGAATATATTCAGGAAAAAACGCATACGCCCTTTTTGGCCAACCAAGCAAGCTTGCAAAGGAAATCTGCACTACAATGAAGTCTCACTTCCCCCCCGTCAAAAGGGCCATCTGAAAAAAGTGTAAAATCCAGAAAGGCAGGACAGGCCATGGAGAACTGGGAGCCTTGTTATGCTGATGGGCGGGATGTAAATTGCCAACAGCCACTCGGGAGAAGTGTATGGTGTTTCCTGAAACATCTAAAAAACAAAGCAACAGAGCCTAGGGCACTTCCACTTATGGTCCTGCAGCTTAGGGAAATTAAAATCAAAAAGACACAGCCACCCCAAAGTTTGGGATGGCTCTGTTTACAAGAAACTCGTTTACGGTACAAGTTCAATATCGCATAAAGCGAAAAATGGATAGAGAAGTTGTGGTACTTACGTACAATGCAATATCACTCAGCAATGACATCTATGTCATCAGGCCCGTAGCAGCATAATGAGTGGATTCAGGTATGATGATTCTAACTGAAATAAGTCACACAGAAAAAGAAACATCATAAGATATCACTAATACACGGAATGTAAACTTGGCTACACAGGAACTGAATTTCAAAACAGAACATGGTCCCAAATTTAGAAAATCAACTTATGCTTGCTTAAGGGGAAAGGTGAGTTGGGGTGCCGCATAAAACCAGAGATTGAAATGAGCACAGATAAAGTTCCTTAAGCCAAATATGTAATAGACAAGAGCTACTCCTTGCTCAACGAAATGGACTCAAAACCCCATATTAAACGCCTAATAATGTACCTGACTAGTAAGTATCTTAAAACCTATGGATTGCTATGTCTCTGAAAGTGAATCAATCGTGAGTACAGGGGCAAAAACGCAGCAGTGATAGGATTGGAGAGTTTTGGTGAGCAAATGAAGACCCTTTGAAGTCATATTGCATGGTACCCATTCCACGGGTCTCAACTCTCCAGGTTTAAGGGATTCTTCCTTCAGCTAAAACATGCATGTGGAACCCAGAGTATGATCAACCGTGTGATCGGGAGACGTGTTGAAATATGTCTCAGTTCTCGTCCCCTGGTACTCGGGTGCAACATTCCAGATGCTTTACTAACACTCTCCCGACTTGGAGAGTCAGTGCCTTTAACCTCCTGTTTGGCCCAGTTTGCAAATTCCGCGGAAGATGAACAGGAATAGGGAGAACCAATGAGAGACTAGCTGGAGGTGTCTGGACGGGAAAATTTAACTCTCATTTCCCACCAGGAAGAGGAATTAACCAAAGGCTCAGCGTGCCATGCCGGAACCAGATTAGGGCCTGAAGCAATCCTGCGGTGTTGCGGCCAGCTCACAAGAAAGCGAGTTGAAGAAAGGAGCTCAGGGGCACTGTAATTCACAAACCTGCAGAGTTATAAATGACAGTTATCATCCAAAAATATACTGAAGTAAGGCTGCCAAGAGGACTTGAAAGCCGGGCAGAATTGCAGGAAACCGATTTCAGGAGGTAGACTGGAATTGCATTTAAAGCATAGGAAAAGAGGCAGAAGGTCGACAATGATGCACTTGGCCGAAAAGGGCGTATGCGTTTTTTCCTGAATATATTCAGGAAAAAACGCATACGCCCTTTTTGGCCAACCAAGCAAGCTTGCAAAGGAAATCTGCACTACAATGAAGTCTCACTTCCCCCCCGTCAAAAGGGCCATCTGAAAAAAGTGTAAAATCCAGAAAGGCAGGACAGGCCATGGAGAACTGGGAGCCTTGTTATGCTGATGGGCGGGATGTAAATTGCCAACAGCCACTCCGGAGAAGTGTATGGTGTTTCCTGAAACATCTAAAAAACAAAGCAACAGAGCCTAGGGCACTTCCACTTATGGTCCTGCAGCTTAGGGAAATTAAAATCAAAAAGACACAGCCACCCCAAAGTTTGGGATGGCTCTGTTTACAAGAAACTCGTTTACGGTACAAGTTCAATATCGCATAAAGCGAAAAATGGATAAAGAAGTTGTGGTACTTACGTACAATGCAATATCACTCAGCAATGACATCTATGTCATCAGGCCCATAGCAGCATAATGAGTGGATTCAGGTATGATGATTCTAACTGAAATAAGTCACACAGAAAAAGAAACATCATAAGATATCACTAATACACGGAATGTAAACTTGGCTACACAGGAACTGAATTTCAAAACAGAACATGGTCCCAAATTTAGAAAATCAACTTATGCTTGCTTAAGGGGAAAGGTGAGTTGGGGTGCCGCATAAAACCAGAGATTGAAATGAGCACAGATAAAGTTCCTTAAGCCAAATATGTAATAGACAAGAGCTACTCCTTGCTCAACGAAATGGACTCAAAACCCCATATTAAACGCCTAATAATGTACCTGACTAGTAAGTATCTTAAAACCTATGGATTGCTATGTCTCTGAAAGTGAATCAATCGTGAGTACAGGGGCAAAAACGCAGCAGTGATAGGATTGGAGAGTTTTGGTGAGCAAATGAAGACCCTTTGAAGTCATATTGCATGGTACCCATTCCACGGGTCTCAACTCTCCAGGTTTAAGGGATTCTTCCTTCAGCTAAAACATGCATGTGGACCCAGAGTATGATCAACCGTGTGATCGGGAGACGTGTTGAAATATGTCTCAGTTCTCGTCCCCTGGTACTCGGGTGCAACATTCCAGATGCTTTACTAACACTCTCCCGACTTGGAGAGTCAGTGCCTTTAACCTCCTGTTTGGCCCAGTTTGCAAATTCCACGGAAGATGAACAGGAATAGGGAGAACCAATAAGAGACTAGCTGGAGGTGTCTGGACGGGAAAATTTAACTCTCATTTCCCACCAGGAAGAGGAATTAACCAAAGGCTCAGCGTGCCATGCCGGAACCAGATTAGGGCCTGAAGCAATCCTGCGGTGTTGCGGCCAGCTCACAAGAAAGCGAGTTGAAGAAAGGAGCTCAGGGGCACTGTAATTCACAAACCTGCAGAGTTATAAATGACAGTTATCATCCAAAAATATACTGAAGTAAGGCTGCCAAGAGGACTTGAAAGCCGGGCAGAATTGCAGGAAACCAATTTCAGGAGGTAGACTGGAATTGCATTTAAAGCATAGGAAAAGAGGCAGAAGGTCGACAATGATGCACTTGGCCAAAAAGGGCGTATGCGTTTTTTCCTGAATATATTCAGGAAAAAACGCATACGCCCTTTTTGGCCAACCAAGCAAGCTTGCAAAGGAAATCTGCACTACAATGAAGTCTCACTTCCCCCCCGTCAAAAGGGCCATCTGAAAAAAGTGTAAAATCCAGAATGGCAGGACAGGCCATGGAGAACTGGGAGCCTTGTTATGCTGATGGGCGGGATGTAAATTGCCAACAGCCACTCGGGAGAAGTGTATGGTGTTTCCTGAAACATCTAAAAAACAAAGCAACAGAGCCTAGGGCACTTCCACTTATGGTCCTATAGCTTAGGGAAATTAAAATCAAAAAGACACAGCCACCCCAAAGTTTGGGATGGCTATATTTACAAGAAACTCGTTTACGGTACAAGTTCAATATCGCATAAAGCGAAAAATGGATAAAGAAGTTGTGGTACTTACGTACAATGCAATATCACTCAGCAATGACATCTATGTCATCAGGCCCATAGCAGCATAATGAGTGGATTCAGGTATGATGATTCTAACTGAAATAAGTCACACAGAAAAAGAAACATCATAAGATATCACTAATACACGGAATGTAAACTTGGCTACACAGGAACTGAATTTCAAAACAGAACATGGTCCCAAATTTAGAAAATCAACTTATGCTTGCTTAAGGGGAAAGGTGAGTTGGGGTGCCGCATAAAACCAGAGATTGAAATGAGCACAGATAAAGTTCCTTAAGCCAAATATGTAATAGACAAGAGCTACTCCTTGCTCAACGAAATGGACTCAAAACCCCATATTAAACGCCTAATAATGTACCTGACTAGTAAGTATCTTAAAACCTATGGATTGCTATGTCTCTGAAAGTGAATCAATCGTGAGTACAGGGGCAAAAACGCAGCAGTGATAGGATTGGAGAGTTTTGGTGAGCAAATGAAGACCCTTTGAAGTCATATTGCATGGTACCCATTCCACGGGTCTCAACTCTCCAGGTTTAAGGGATTCTTCCTTCAGCTAAAACATGCATGTGGACCCAGAGTATGATCAACCGTGTGATCGGGAGACGTGTTGAAATATGTCTCAGTTCTCGTCCCCTGGTACTCGGGTGCAACATTCCAGATGCTTTACTAACACTCTCCCGACTTGGAGAGTCAGTGCCTTTAACCTCCTGTTTGGCCCAGTTTGCAAATTCCACGGAAGATGAACAGGAATAGGGAGAACCAATAAGAGACTAGCTGGAGGTGTCTGGACGGGAAAATTTAACTCTCATTTCCCACCAGGAAGAGGAATTAACCAAAGGCTCAGCGTGCCATGCCGGAACCAGATTAGGGCCTGAAGCAATCCTGCGGTGTTGCGGCCAGCTCACAAGAAAGCGAGTTGAAGAAAGGAGCTCAGGGGCACTGTAATTCACAAACCTGCAGAGTTATAAATGACAGTTATCATCCAAAAATATACTGAAGTAAGGCTGCCAAGAGGACTTGAAAGCCGGGCAGAATTGCAAGAAACCAATTTCAGGAGGTAGACTGGAATTGCATTTAAAGCATAGGAAAAGAGGCAGAAGGTCGACAATGATGCACTTGGCCAAAAAGGGCGTATGCGTTTTTTCCTGAATATATTCAGGAAAAAACGCATACGCCCTTTTTGGCCAACCAAGCAAGCTTGCAAAGGAAATCTGCACTACAATGAAGTCTCACTTCCCCCCCGTCAAAAGGGCCATCTGAAAAAAGTGTAAAATCCAGAATGGCAGGACAGGCCATGGAGAACTGGGAGCCTTGTTATGCTGATGGGCGGGATGTAAATTGCCAACAGCCACTCGGGAGAAGTGTATGGTGTTTCCTGAAACATCTAAAAAACAAAGCAACAGAGCCTAGGGCACTTCCACTTATGGTCCTATAGATTAGGGAAATTAAAATCAAAAAGACACAGCCACCCCAAAGTTTGGGATGGCTATATTTACAAGAAACTCGTTTACGGTACAAGTTCAATATCGCATAAAGCGAAAAATGGATAAAGAAGTTGTGGTACTTACGTACAATGCAATATCACTCAGCAATGACATCTATGTCATCAGGCCCATAGCAGCATAATGAGTGGATTCAGGTATGATGCTTCTAACTGAAATAAGTCACACAGAAAAAGAAACATCATAAGATATCACTAATACACGGAATGTAAACTTGGCTACACAGGAACTGAATTTCAAAACAGAACATGGTCCCAAATTTAGAAAATCAACTTATGCTTGCTTAAGGGGAAAGGTGAGTTGGGGTGCCGCATAAAACCAGAGATTGAAATGAGCACAGATAAAGTTCCTTAAGCCAAATATGTAATAGACAAGAGCTACTCCTTGCTCAACGAAATGGACTCAAAACCCCATATTAAACGCCTAATAATGTACCTGACTAGTAAGTATCTTAAAACCTATGGATTGCTATGTCTCTGAAAGTGAATCAATCGTGAGTACAGGGGCAAAAACGCAGCAGTGATAGGATTGGAGAGTTTTGGTGAGCAAATGAAGACCCTTTGAAGTCATATTGCATGGTACCCATTCCACGGGTCTCAACTCTCCAGGTTTAAGGGATTCTTCCTTCAGATAAAACATGCATGTGGAACCCAGAGTATGATCAACCGTGTGATCGGGAGACGTGTTGAAATATGTCTCAGTTCTCGTCCCCTGGTACTCGGGTGCAACATTCCAGATGCTTTACTAACACTCTCCCGACTTGGAGAGTCAGTGCCTTTAACCTCCTGTTTGGCCCAGTTTGCAAATTCCGCGGAAGATGAACAGGAATAGGGAGAACCAATGAGAGACTAGCTGGAGGTGTCTGGACGGGAAAATTTAACTCTCATTTCCCACCAGGAAGAGGAATTAACCAAAGGCTCAGCGTGCCATGCCGGAACCAGATTAGGGCCTGAAGCAATCCTGCGGTGTTGCGGCCAGCTCACAAGAAAGCGAGTTGAAGAAAGGAGCTCAGGGGCACTGTAATTCACAAACCTGCAGAGTTATAAATGACAGCTATCATCCAAAAATATACTGAAGTAAGGCTGCCAAGAGGACTTGAAAGCCGGGCAGAATTGCAGGAAACCGATTTCAGGAGGTAGACTGGAATTGCATTTAAAGCATAGGAAAAGAGGCAGAAGGTCGACAATGATGCACTTGGCCAAAAAGGGCGTATGCGTTTTTTCCTGAATATATTCAGGAAAAAACGCATACGCCCTTTTTGGCCAACCAAGCAAGCTTGCAAAGGAAATCTGCACTACAATGAAGTCTCACTTCCCCCCCGTCAAAAGGGCCATCTGAAAAAAGTGTAAAATCCAGAAAGGCAGGACAGGCCATGGAGAACTGGGAGCCTTGTTATGCTGATGGGCGGGATGTAACTTGCCAACAGCCACTCGGGAGAAGTGTATGGTGTTTCCTGAAACATCTAAAAAACAAAGCAACAGAGCCTAGGGCACTTCCACTTATGGTCCTGCAGCTTAGGGAAATTAAAATCAAAAAGACACAGCCACCCCAAAGTTTGGGATGGCTCTGTTTACAAGAAACTCGTTTACGGTACAAGTTCAATATCGCATAAAGCGAAAAATGGATAAAGAAGTTGTGGTACTTACGTACAATGCAATATCACTCAGCAATGACATCTATGTCATCAGGCCCGTAGCAGCATAATGAGTGGATTCAGGTATGATGATTCTAACTGAAATAAGTCACACAGAAAAAGAAACATCATAAGATATCACTAATACACGGAATGTAAACTTGGCTACACAGGAACTGAATTTCAAAACAGAACATGGTCCCAAATTTAGAAAATCAACTTATGCTTGCTTAAGGGGAAAGGTGAGTTGGGGTGCTGCATAAAACCAGAGATTGAAATGAGCACAGATAAAGTTCCTTAAGCCAAATATGTAATAGACAAGAGCTACTCCTTGCTCAACGAAATGGACTCAAAACCCCATATTAAACGCCTAATAATGTACCTGACTAGTAAGTATCTTAAAACCTATGGATTGCTATGTCTCTGAAAGTGAATCAATCGTGAGTACAGGGGCAAAAACGCAGCAGTGATAGGATTGGAGAGTTTTGGTGAGCAAATGAAGACCCTTTGAAGTCATATTGCATGGTACCCATTCCACGGGTCTCAACTCTCCAGGTTTAAGGGATTCTTCCTTCAGCTAAAACATGCATGTGGAACCCAGAGTATGATCAACCGTGTGATCGGGAGACGTGTTGAAATATGTCTCAGTTCTCGTCCCCTGGTACTCGGGTGCAACATTCCAGATGCTTTACTAACACTCTCCCGACTTGGAGAGTCAGTGCCTTTAACCTCCTGTTTGGCCCAATTTGCAAATTCCGCGGAAGATGAACAGGAATAGGGAGAACCAATGAGAGACTAGCTGGAGGTGTCTGGACGGGAAAATTTAACTCTCATTTCCCACCAGGAAGAGGAATTAACCAAAGGCTCAGCGTGCCATGCCGGAACCACATTAGGGCCTGAAGCAATCCTGCGGTGTTGCGGCCAGCTCACAAGAAAGCGAGTTGAAGAAAGGAGCTCAGGGGCACTGTAATTCACAAACCTGCAGAGTTATAAATGACAGCTATCATCCAAAAATATACTGAAGTAAGGCTGCCAAGAGGACTTGAAAGCCGGGCAGAATTGCAGGAAACCGATTTCAGGAGGTAGACTGGAATTGCATTTAAAGCATAGGAAAAGAGGCAGAAGGTCGACAATGATGCACTTGGCCAAAAAGGGCGTATGCGTTTTTTCCTGAATATATTCAGGAAAAAACGCATACGCCCTTTTTGGCCAACCAAGCAAGCTTGCAAAGGAAATCTGCACTACAATGAAGTCTCACTTCCCCCCCGTCAAAAGGGCCATCTGAAAAAAGTGTAAAATCCAGAAAGGCAGGACAGGCCATGGAGAACTGGGAGCCTTGTTATGCTGATGGGCGGGATGTAAATTGCCAACAGCCACTCGGGAGAAGTGTATGGTGTTTCCTGAAACATCTAAAAAACAAAGCAACAGAGCCTAGGGCACTTCCACTTATGGTTCTGCAGCTTAGGGAAATTAAAATCAAAAAGACACAGCCACCCCAAAGTTTGGGATGGCTCTGTTTACAAGAAACTCGTTTATGGTACAAGTTCAATATCGCATAAAGCGAAAAATGGATAAAGAAGTTGTGGTACTTACGTACAATGCAATATCACTCAGCAATGACATCTATGTCATCAGGCCCGTAGCAGCATAATGAGTGGATTCAGGTATGATGATTCTAACTGAAATAAGTCACACAGAAAAAGAAACATCATAAGATATCACTAATACACGGAATGTAAACTTGGCTACACAGGAACTGAATTTCAAAACAGAACATGGTCCCAAATTTAGAAAATCAACTTATGCTTGCTTAAGGGGAAAGGTGAGTTGGGGTGCTGCATAAAACCAGAGATTGAAATGAGCACAGATAAAGTTCCTTAAGCCAAATATGTAATAGACAAGAGCTACTCCTTGCTCAATGAAATGGACTCAAAACCCCATATTAAACGCCTAATAATGTACCTGACTAGTAAGTATCTTAAAACCTATGGATTGCTATGTCTCTGAAAGTGAATCAATCGTGAGTACAGGGGCAAAAACGCAGCAGTGATAGGATTGGAGAGTTTTGGTGAGCAAATGAAGACCCTTTGAAGTCATATTGCATGGTACCCATTCCACGGGTCTCAACTCTCCAGGTTTAAGGGATTCTTCCTTCAGCTAAAACATGCATGTGGAACCCAGAGTATGATCAACCGTGTGATCGGGAGACGTGTTGAAATATGTCTCAGTTCTCGTCCCCTGGTACTCGGGTGCAACATTCCAGATGCTTTACTAACACTCTCCCGACTTGGAGAGTCAGTGCCTTTAACCTCCTGTTTGGCCCAATTTGCAAATTCCGCGGAAGATGAACAGGAATAGGGAGAACCAATGAGAGACTAGCTGGAGGTGTCTGGACGGGAAAATTTAACTCTCATTTCCCACCAGGAAGAGGAATTAACCAAAGGCTCAGCGTGCCATGCCGGAACCAGATTAGGGCCTGAAGCAATCCTGCGGTGTTGCGGCCAGCTCACAAGAAAGTGAGTTGAAGAAAGGAGCTCAGGGGCACTGTAATTCACAAACCTGCAGAGTTATAAATGACAGCTATCATCCAAAAATATACTGAAGTAAGGCTGCCAAGAGGACTTGAAAGCCGGGCAGAATTGCAGGAAACCGATTTCAGGAGGTAGACTGGAATTGCATTTAAAGCATAGGAAAAGAGGCAGAAGGTCGACAATGATGCACTTGGCCAAAAAGGGCGTATGCGTTTTTTCCTGAATATACTCAGGAAAAAACGCATACGCCCTTTTTGGCCAACCAAGCAAGCTTGCAAAGGAAATCTGCACTACAATGAAGTCTCACTTCCCCCCCGTCAAAAGGGCCATCTGAAAAAAGTGTAAAATCCAGAAAGGCAGGACAGGCCATGGAGAACTGGGAGCCTTGTTATGCTGATGGGCGGGATGTAAATTGCCAACAGCCACTCGGGAGAAGTGTATGGTGTTTCCTGAAACATCTAAAAAACAAAGCAACAGAGCCTAGGGCACTTCCACTTATGGTCCTGCAGCTTAGGGAAATTAAAATCAAAAAGACACAGCCACCCCAAAGTTTGGGATGGCTCTGTTTACAAGAAACTCGTTTACAGTACAAGTTCAATATCGCATAAAGCGAAAAATGGATAAAGAAGTTGTGGTACTTACGTACAATGCAATATCACTCAGCAATGACATCTATGTCATCAGGCCCATAGCAGCATAATGAGTGGATTCAGGTATGATGATTCTAACTGAAATAAGTCACACAGAAAAAGAAACATCATAAGATATCACTAATACACGGAATGTAAACTTGGCTACACAGGAACTGAATTTCAAAACAGAACATGGTCCCAAATTTAGAAAATCAACTTATGCTTGCTTAAGGGGAAAGGTGAGTTGGGGTGCTGCATAAAACCAGAGATTGAAATGAGCACAGATAAAGTTCCTTAAGCCAAATATGTAATAGACAAGAGCTACTCCTTGCTCAACGAAATGGACTCAAAACCCCATATTAAACGCCTAATAATGTACCTGACTAGTAAGTATCTTAAAACCTATGGATTGCTATGTCTCTGAAAGTGAATCAATCGTGAGTACAGGGGCAAAAACGCAGCAGTGATAGGATTGGAGAGTTTTGGTGAGCAAATGAAGACCCTTTGAAGTCATATTGCATGGTACCCATTCCACGGGTCTCAACTCTCCAGGTTTAAGGGATTCTTCCTTCAGCTAAAACATGCATGTGGAACCCAGAGTATGATCAACCGTGTGATCGGGAGACGTGTTCCAATATGTCTCAGTTCTCGTCCCCTGGTACTCGGGTGCAACATTCCAGATGCTTTACTAACACTCTCCCGACTTGGAGAGTCAGTGCCTTTAACCTCCTGTTTGGCCCAGTTTGCAAATTCCGCGGAAGATGAACAGGAATAGGGAGAACCAATGAGAGACTAGCTGGAGGTGTCTGGACGGGAAAATTTAACTCTCATTTCCCACCAGGAAGAGGAATTAACCAAAGGCTCAGCGTGCCATGCCGGAACCACATTAGGGCCTGAAGCAATCCTGCAGTGTTGCGGCCAGCTCACAAGAAAGCGAGTTGAAGAAAGGAGCTCAGGGGCACTGTAATTCACAAACCTGCAGAGTTATAAATGACAGCTATCATCCAAAAATATACTAAAGTAAGGCTCCCAAGAGGACTTGAAAGCCAGGCAGAATTGCAGGAAACCGATTTCAGGAGGTAGACTGGAATTGCATTTAAAGCATAGGAAAAGAGGCAGAAGGTCGACAATGATGCACTTGGCCAAAAAGGGCGTATGCGTTTTTTCCTGAATATATTCAGGAAAAAACGCATACGCCCTTTTTGGCCAACCAAGCAAGCTTGCAAAGGAAATCTGCACTACAATGAAGTCTCACTTCCCCCCCGTCAAAAGGGCCATCTGAAAAAAGTGTAAAATCCAGAAAGGCAGGACAGGCCATGGAGAACTGGGAGCCTTGTTATATTGATGGGCGGGATGTAAATTGCCAACAGCCACTCGGGAGAAGTGTATGGTGTTTCCTGAAACATCTAAAAAACAAAGCAACAGAGCCTAGGGCACTTCCACTTATGGTCCTATAGCTTAGGGAAATTAAAATCAAAAAGACACAGCCACCCCAAAGTTTGGGATGGCTCTGTTTACAAGAAACTCGTTTACGGTACAAGTTCAATATCGCATAAAGCGAAAAATGGATAAAGAAGTTGTGGTACTTACGTACAATGCAATATCACTCAGCAATGACATCTATGTCATCAGGCCCATAGCAGCATAATGAGTGGATTCAGGTATGATGATTCTAACTGAAATAAGTCACACAGAAAAAGAAACATCATAAGATATCACTAATACACGGAATGTAAACTTGGCTACACAGGAACTGAATTTCAAAACAGAACATGGTCCCAAATTTAGAAAATCAACTTATGCTTGCTTAAGGGGAAAGGTGAGTTGGGGTGCTGCATAAAACCAGAGATTGAAATGAGCACAGATAAAGTTCCTTAAGCCAAATATGTAATAGACAAGAGCTACTCCTTGCTCAACGAAATGGACTCAAAACCCCATATTAAACGCCTAATAATGTACCTGACTAGTAAGTATCTTAAAACCTATGGATTGCTATGTCTCTGAAAGTGAATCAATCGTGAGTACAGGGGCAAAAACGCAGCAGTGATAGGATTGGAGAGTTTTGGTGAGCAAATGAAGACCCTTTGAAGTCATATTGCATGGTACCCATTCCACGGGTCTCAACTCTCCAGGTTTAAGGGATTCTTCCTTCAGCTAAAACATGCATGTGGAACCCAGAGTATGATCAACCGTGTGATCGGGAGACGTGTTGAAATATGTCTCAGTTCTCGTCCCCTGGTACTCGGGTGCAACATTCCAGATGCTTTACTAACACTCTCCCGACTTGGAGAGTCAGTGCCTTTAACCTCCTGTTTGGCCCAGTTTGCAAATTCCGCGGAAGATGAACAGGAATAGGGAGAACCAATGAGAGACTAGCTGGAGGTGTCTGGACGGGAAAATTTAACTCTCATTTCCCACCAGGAAGAGGAATTAACCAAAGGCTCAGCGTGCCATGCCGGAACCAGATTAGGGCCTGAAGCAATCCTGCGGTGTTGCGGCCAGCTCACAAGAAAGCGAGTTGAAGAAAGGAGCTCAGGGGCACTGTAATTCACAAACCTGCAGAGTTATAAATGACAGCTATCATCCAAAAATATACTGAAGTAAGGCTGCCAAGAGGACTTGAAAGCCGGGCAGAATTGCAGGAAACCGATTTCAGGAGGTAGACTGGAATTGCATTTAAAGCATAGGAAAAGAGGCAGAAGGTCGACAATGATGCACTTGGCCAAAAAGGGCGTATGCGTTTTTTCCTGAATATATTCAGGAAAAAACGCATACGCCCTTTTTGGCCAACCAAGCAAGCTTGCAAAGGAAATCTGCACTACAATGAAGTCTCACTTCCCCCCCGTCAAAAGGGCCATCTGAAAAAAGTGTAAAATCCAGAAAGGCAGGACAGGCCATGGAGAACTGGGAGCCTTGTTATGCTGATGGGCGGGATGTAAATTGCCAACAGCCACTCGGGAGAAGTGTATGGTGTTTCCTGAAACATGTAAAAAACAAAGCAACAGAGCCTAGGGCACTTCCACTTATGGTCCTGCAGCTTAGGGAAATTAAAATCAAAAAGACACAGCCACCCCAAAGTTTGGGATGGCTCTGTTTACAAGAAACTCGTTTACGGTACAAGTTCAATATCGCATAAAGCGAAAAATGGATAGAGAAGTTGTGGTACTTACGTACAATGCAATATCACTCAGCAATGACATCTATGTCATCAGGCCCGTAGCAGCATAATGAGTGGATTCAGGTATGATGATTCTAACTGAAATAAGTCACACAGAAAAAGAAACATCATAAGATATCACTAATACACGGAATGTAAACTTGGCTACACAGGAACTGAATTTCAAAACAGAACATGGTCCCAAATTTAGAAAATCAACTTATGCTTGCTTAAGGGGAAAGGTGAGTTGGGGTGCTGCATAAAACCAGTGATTGAAATGAGCACAGATAAAGTTCCTTAAGCCAAATATGTAATAGACAAGAGCTACTCCTTGCTCAACGAAATGGACTCAAAACCCCATATTAAACGCCTAATAATGTACCTGACTAGTAAGTATCTTAAAACCTATGGATTGCTATGTCTCTGTAAGTGAATCAATCGTGAGTACAGGGGCAAAAACGCAGCAGTGATAGGATTGGAGAGTTTTGGTGAGCAAATGAAGACCCTTTGAAGTCATATTGCATGGTACCCATTCCACGGGTCTCAACTCTCCAGGTTTAAGGGATTCTTCCTTCAGCGAAAACATGCATGAGGAACCCAGAGTATGATCAACCGTGTGATCGGGAGACGTGTTGAAATATGTCTCAGTTCTCGTCCCCTGGTACTCGGGTGCAACATTCCAGATGCTTTACTAACACTCTCCCGACTTGGAGAGTCAGTGCCTTTAACCTCCTGTTTGGCCCAGTTTGCAAATTCCGCGGAAGATGAACAGGAATAGGGAGAACCAATGAGAGACTAGCTGGAGGTGTCTGGACGGGAAAATTTAACTCTCATTTCCCACCAGGAAGAGGAATTAACCAAAGGCTCAGCGTGCCATGCCGGAACCAGATTAGGGCCTGAAGCAATCCTGCGGTGTTGCGGCCAGCTCACAAGAAAGCGAGTTGAAGAAAGGAGCTCAGGGGCACTCTAATTCACAAACCTGCAGAGTTATAAATGACAGCTATCATCCAAAAATATACTGAAGTAAGGCTGCCAAGAGGACTTGAAAGCCGGGCAGAATTGCAGGAAACCGATTTCAGGAGGTAGACTGGAATTGCATTTAAAGCATAGGAAAAGAGGCAGAAGGTCGACAATGATGCACTTGGCCAAAAAGGGCGTATGCGTTTTTTCCTGAATATATTCAGGAAAAAACGCATACGCACTTTTTGGCCAACCAAGCAAGCTTGCAAAGGAAATCTGCACTACAATGAAGTCTCACTTCCCCCCCGTCAAAAGGGCCATGTGAAAAAAGTGTAAAATCCAGAAAGGCAGGACAGGCCATGGAGAACTGGGAGCCTTGTTATGCTGATGGGCGGGATGTAAATTGCCAACAGCCACTCGGGAGAAGTGTATGGTGTTTCCTGAAACATCTAAAAAACAAAGCAACAGAGCCTAGGGCACTTCCACTTATGGTCCTATAGCTTAGGGAAATTAAAATCAAAAAGACACAGCCACCCCAAAGTTTGGGATGGCTCTGTTTACAAGAAACTCGTTTACGGTACAAGTTCAATATCGCATAAAGCGAAAAATGGATAAAGAAGTTGTGGTACTTACGTACAATGCAATATCACTCAGCAATGACATCTATGTCATCAGGCCCATAGCAGCATAATGAGTGGATTCAGGTATGATGATTCTAACTGAAATAAGTCACACAGAAAAAGAAACATCATAAGATATCACTAATACACGGAATGTAAACTTGGCTACACAGGAACTGAATTTCAAAACAGAACATGGTCCCAAATTTAGAAAATCAACTTATGCTTGCTTAAGGGGAAAGGTGAGTTGGGGTGCTGCATAAAACCAGAGATTGAAATGAGCACAGATAAAGTTCCTTAAGCCAAATATGTAATAGACAAGAGCTACTCCTTGCTCAACGAAATGGACTCAAAACCCCATATTAAACGCCTAATAATGTACCTGACTAGTAAGTATCTTAAAACCTATGGATTGCTATGTCTCTGAAAGTGAATCAATCGTGAGTACAGGGGCAAAAACGCAGCAGTGATAGGATTGGAGAGTTTTGGTGAGCAAATGAAGACCCTTTGAAGTCATATTGCATGGTACCCATTCCACGGGTCTCAACTCTCCAGGTTTAAGGGATTCTTCCTTCAGCGAAAACATGCATGAGGAACCCAGAGTATGATCAACCGTGTGATCGGGAGACGTGTTGAAATATGGCTCAGTTCTCGTCCCCTGGTACTCGGGTGCAACATTCCAGATGCTTTACTAACACTCTCCCGACTTGGAGAGTCAGTGCCTTTAACCTCCTGTTTGGCCCAGTTTGCAAATTCCGCGGAAGATGAACAGGAATAGGGAGAACCAATGAGAGACTAGCTGGAGGTGTCTGGACGGGAAAATTTAACTCTCATTTCCCACCAGGAAGAGGAATTAACCAAAGGCTCAGCGTGCCATGCCGGAACCACATTAGGGCCTGAAGCAATCCTGCGGTGTTGCGGCCAGCTCACAAGAAAGCGAGTTGAAGAAAGGAGCTCAGGGGCACTGTAATTCACAAACCTGCAGAGTTATAAATGACAGCTATCATCCAAAAATATACTGAAGTAAGGCTCCCAAGAGGACTTGAAAGCCAGGCAGAATTGCAGGAAACCGATTTCAGGAGGTAGACTGGAATTGCATTTAAAGCATAGGAAAAGAGGCAGAAGGTCGACAATGATGCACTTGGCCAAAAAGGGCGTATGCGTTTTTTCCTGAATATATTCAGGAAAAAACGCATACGCCCTTTTTGGCCAACCAAGCAAGCTTGCAAAGGAAATCTGCACTACAATGAAGTCTCACTTCCCCCCCGTCAAAAGGGCCATCTGAAAAAAGTGTAAAATCCAGAAAGGCAGGACAGGCCATGGAGAACTGGGAGCCTTGTTATATTGATGGGCGGGATGTAAATTGCCAACAGCCACTCGGGAGAAGTGTATGGTGTTTCCTGAAACATCTAAAAAACAAAGCAACAGAGCCTAGGGCACTTCCACTTATGGTCCTATAGCTTAGGGAAATTAAAATCAAAAAGACACAGCCACCCCAAAGTTTGGGATGGCTCTGTTTACAAGAAACTCGTTTACGGTACAAGTTCAATATCGCATAAAGCGAAAAATGGATAAAGAAGTTGTGGTACTTACGTACAATGCAATATCACTCAGCAATGACATCTATGTCATCAGGCCCATAGCAGCATAATGAGTGGATTCAGGTATGATGATTCTAACTGAAATAAGTCACACAGAAAAAGAAACATCATAAGATATCACTAATACACGGAATGTAAACTTGGCTACACAGGAACTGAATTTCAAAACAGAACATGGTCCCAAATTTAGAAAATCAACTTATGCTTGCTTAAGGGGAAAGGTGAGTTGGGGTGCTGCATAAAACCAGAGATTGAAATGAGCACAGATAAAGTTCCTTAAGCCAAATATGTAATAGACAAGAGCTACTCCTTGCTCAACGAAATGGACTCAAAACCCCATATTAAACGCCTAATAATGTACCTGACTAGTAAGTATCTTAAAACCTATGGATTGCTATGTCTCTGAAAGTGAATCAATCGTGAGTACAGGGGCAAAAACGCAGCAGTGATAGGATTGGAGAGTTTTGGTGAGCAAATGAAGACCCTTTGAAGTCATATTGCATGGTACCCATTCCACGGGTCTCAACTCTCCAGGTTTAAGGGATTCTTCCTTCAGCTAAAACATGCATGTGGAACCCAGAGTATGATCAACCGTGTGATCGGGAGACGTGTTGAAATATGTCTCAGTTCTCGTCCCCTGGTACTCGGGTGCAACATTCCAGATGCTTTACTAACACTCTCCCGACTTGGAGAGTCAGTGCCTTTAACCTCCTGTTTGGCCCAGTTTGCAAATTCCGCGGAAGATGAACAGGAATAGGGAGAACCAATGAGAGACTAGCTGGAGGTGTCTGGACGGGAAAATTTAACTCTCATTTCCCACCAGGAAGAGGAATTAACCAAAGGCTCAGCGTGCCATGCCGGAACCAGATTAGGGCCTGAAGCAATCCTGCGGTGTTGCGGCCAGCTCACAAGAAAGCGAGTTGAAGAAAGGAGCTCAGGGGCACTGTAATTCACAAACCTGCAGAGTTATAAATGACAGCTATCATCCAAAAATATACTGAAGTAAGGCTGCCAAGAGGACTTGAAAGCCGGGCAGAATTGCAGGAAACCGATTTCAGGAGGTAGACTGGAATTGCATTTAAAGCATAGGAAAAGAGGCAGAAGGTCGACAATGATGCACTTGGCCAAAAAGGGCGTATGCGTTTTTTCCTGAATATATTCAGGAAAAAACGCATACGCCCTTTTTGGCCAACCAAGCAAGCTTGCAAAGGAAATCTGCACTACAATGAAGTCTCACTTCCCCCCCGTCAAAAGGGCCATCTGAAAAAAGTGTAAAATCCAGAAAGGCAGGACAGGCCATGGAGAACTGGGAGCCTTGTTATGCTGATGGGCGGGATGTAAATTGCCAACAGCCACTCGGGAGAAGTGTATGGTGTTTCCTGAAACATGTAAAAAACAAAGCAACAGAGCCTAGGGCACTTCCACTTATGGTCCTGCAGCTTAGGGAAATTAAAATCAAAAAGACACAGCCACCCCAAAGTTTGGGATGGCTCTGTTTACAAGAAACTCGTTTACGGTACAAGTTCAATATCGCATAAAGCGAAAAATGGATAGAGAAGTTGTGGTACTTACGTACAATGCAATATCACTCAGCAATGACATCTATGTCATCAGGCCCGTAGCAGCATAATGAGTGGATTCAGGTATGATGATTCTAACTGAAATAAGTCACACAGAAAAAGAAACATCATAAGATATCACTAATACACGGAATGTAAACTTGGCTACACAGGAACTGAATTTCAAAACAGAACATGGTCCCAAATTTAGAAAATCAACTTATGCTTGCTTAAGGGGAAAGGTGAGTTGGGGTGCTGCATAAAACCAGTGATTGAAATGAGCACAGATAAAGTTCCTTAAGCCAAATATGTAATAGACAAGAGCTACTCCTTGCTCAACGAAATGGACTCAAAACCCCATATTAAACGCCTAATAATGTACCTGACTAGTAAGTATCTTAAAACCTATGGATTGCTATGTCTCTGAAAGTGAATCAATCGTGAGTACAGGGGCAAAAACGCAGCAGTGATAGGATTGGAGAGTTTTGGTGAGCAAATGAAGACCCTTTGAAGTCATATTGCATGGTACCCATTCCACGGGTCTCAACTCTCCAGGTTTAAGGGATTCTTCCTTCAGCGAAAACATGCATGAGGAACCCAGAGTATGATCAACCGTGTGATCGGGAGACGTGTTGAAATATGTCTCAGTTCTCGTCCCCTGGTACTCGGGTGCAACATTCCAGATGCTTTACTAACACTCTCCCGACTTGGAGAGTCAGTGCCTTTAACCTCCTGTTTGGCCCAGTTTGCAAATTCCGCGGAAGATGAACAGGAATAGGGAGAACCAATGAGAGACTAGCTGGAGGTGTCTGGACGGGAAAATTTAACTCTCATTTCCCACCAGGAAGAGGAATTAACCAAAGGCTCAGCGTGCCATGCCGGAACCAGATTAGGGCCTGAAGCAATCCTGCGGTGTTGCGGCCAGCTCACAAGAAAGCGAGTTGAAGAAAGGAGCTCAGGGGCACTCTAATTCACAAACCTGCAGAGTTATAAATGACAGCTATCATCCAAAAATATACTGAAGTAAGGCTGCCAAGAGGACTTGAAAGCCGGGCAGAATTGCAGGAAACCGATTTCAGGAGGTAGACTGGAATTGCATTTAAAGCATAGGAAAAGAGGCAGAAGGTCGACAATGATGCACTTGGCCAAAAAGGGCGTATGCGTTTTTTCCTGAATATATTCAGGAAAAAACGCATACGCCCTTTTTGGCCAACCAAGCAAGCTTGCAAAGGAAATCTGCACTACAATGAAGTCTCACTTCCCCCCCGTCAAAAGGGCCATGTGAAAAAAGTGTAAAATCCAGAAAGGCAGGACAGGCCATGGAGAACTGGGAGCCTTGTTATGCTGATGGGCGGGATGTAAATTGCCAACAGCCACTCGGGAGAAGTGTATGGTGTTTCCTGAAACATCTAAAAAACAAAGCAACAGAGCCTAGGGCACTTCCACTTATGGTCCTGCAGCTTAGGGAAATTAAAATCAAAAAGACACAGCCACCCCAAAGTTTGGGATGGCTCTGTTTACAAGAAACTCGTTTACGGTACAAGTTCAATATCGCATAAAGCGAAAAATGGATAAAGAAGTTGTGGTACTTACGTACAATGCAATATCACTCAGCAATGACATCTATGTCATCAGGCCCATAGCAGCATAATGAGTGGATTCAGGTATGATGATTCTAACTGAAATAAGTCACACAGAAAAAGAAACATCATAAGATATCACTAATACACGGAATGTAAACTTGGCTACACAGGAACTGAATTTCAAAACAGAACATGGTCCCAAATTTAGAAAACCAACTTATGCTTGCTTAAGGGGAAAGGTGAGTTGGGGTGCTGCATAAAACCAGAGATTGAAATGAGCACAGATAAAGTTCCTTAAGCCAAATATGTAATAGACAAGAGCTACTCCTTGCTCAACGAAATGGACTCAAAACCCCATATTAAACGCCTAATAATGTACCTGACTAGTAAGTATCTTAAAACCTATGGATTGCTATGTCTCTGAAAGTGAATCAATCGTGAGTACAGGGGCAAAAACGCAGCAGTGATAGGATTGGAGAGTTTTGGTGAGCAAATGAAGACCCTTTGAAGTCATATTGCATGGTACCCATTCCACGGGTCTCAACTCTCCAGGTTTAAGGGATTCTTCCTTCAGCGAAAACATGCATGAGGAACCCAGAGTATGATCAACCGTGTGATCGGGAGACGTGTTGAAATATGTCTCAGTTCTCGTCCCCTGGTACTCGGGTGCAACATTCCAGATGCTTTACTAACACTCTCCCGACTTGGAGAGTCAGTGCCTTTAACCTCCTGTTTGGCCCAGTTTGCAAATTCCGCGGAAGATGAACAGGAATAGGGAGAACCAATGAGAGACTAGCTGGAGGTGTCTGGACGGGAAAATTTAACTCTCATTTCCCACCAGGAAGAGGAATTAACCAAAGGCTCAGCGTGCCATGCCGGAACCACATTAGGGCCTGAAGCAATCCTGCGGTGTTGCGGCCAGCTCACAAGAAAGCGAGTTGAAGAAAGGAGCTCAGGGGCACTGTAATTCACAAACCTGCAGTGTTATAAATGACAGCTATCATCCAAACATATACTGAAGTAAGGCTGCCAAGAGGACTTGAAAGCCGGGCAGAATTGCAGGAAACCGATTTCAGGAGGTAGACTGGAATTGCATTTAAAGCATAGGAAAAGAGGCAGAAGGTCGACAATGATGCACTTGGCCAAAAAGGGCGTATGCGTTTTTTCCTGAATATATTCAGGAAAAAACGCATACGCACTTTTTGGCCAACCAAGCAAGCTTGCAAAGGAAATCTGCACTACAATGAAGTCTCACTTCCCCCCCGTCAAAAGGGCCATCTGAAAAAAGTGTAAAATCCAGAAAGGCAGGACAGGCCATGGAGAACTGGGAGCCTTGTTATGCTGATGGGCGGGATGTAAATTGCCAACAGCCACTCGGGAGAAGTGTATGGTGTTTCCTGAAACATGTAAAAAACAAAGCAACAGAGCCTAGGGCACTTCCACTTATGGTCCTGCAGCTTAGGGAAATTAAAATCAAAAAGACACAGCCACCCCAAAGTTTGGGATGGCTCTGTTTACAAGAAACTCGTTTACGGTACAAGTTCAATATCGCATAAAGCGAAAAATGGATAAAGAAGTTGTGGTACTTACGTACAATGCAATATCACTCAGCAATGACATCTATGTCATCAGGCCCATAGCAGCATAATGAGTGGATTCAGGTATGATGATTCTAACTGAAATAAGTCACACAGAAAAAGAAACATCATAAGATATCACTAATACACGGAATGTAAACTTGGCTACACAGGAACTGAATTTCAAAACAGAACATGGTCCCAAATTTAGAAAACCAACTTATGCTTGCTTAAGGGGAAAGGTGAGTTGGGGTGCTGCATAAAACCAGAGATTGAAATGAGCACAGATAAAGTTCCTTAAGCCAAATATGGAATAGACAAGAGCTACTCCTTGCTCAACGAAATGGACTCAAAACCCCATATTAAACGCCTAATAATGTACCTGACTAGTAAGTATCTTAAAACCTATGGATTGCTATGTCTCTGAAAGTGAATCAATCGTGAGTACAGGGGCAAAAACGCAGCAGTGATAGGATTGGAGAGTTTTGGTGAGCAAATGAAGACCCTTTGAAGTCATATTGCATGGTACCCATTCCACGGGTCTCAACTCTCCAGGTTTAAGGGATTCTTCCTTCAGCTAAAACATGCATGTGGAACCCAGAGTATGATCAACCGTGTGATCGGGAGACGTGTTGAAATATGTCTCAGTTCTCGTCCCCTGGTACTCGGGTGCAACATTCCAGATGCTTTACTAACACTCTCCCGACTTGGAGAGTCAGTGCCTTTAACCTCCTGTTTGGCCCAGTTTGCAAATTCCGCGGAAGATGAACAGGAATAGGGAGAACCAATGAGAGACTAGCTGGAGGTGTCTGGACGGGAAAATTTAACTCTCATTTCCCACCAGGAAGAGGAATTAACCAAAGGCTCAGCGTGCCATGCCGGAACCAGATTAGGGCCTGAAGCAATCCTGCGGTGTTGCGGCCAGCTCACAAGAAAGCGAGTTGAAGAAAGGAGCTCAGGGGCACTGTAATTCACAAACCTGCAGAGTTATAAATGACAGCTATCATCCAAAAATATACTGAAGTAAGGCTGCCAAGAGGACTTGAAAGCCGGGCAGAATTGCAGGAAACCGATTTCAGGAGGTAGACTGGAATTGCATTTAAAGCATAGGAAAAGAGGCAGAAGGTCGACAATGATGCACTTGGCCAAAAAGGGCGTATGCGTTTTTTCCTGAATATATTCAGGAAAAAACGCATACGCCCTTTTTGGCCAACCAAGCAAGCTTGCAAAGGAAATCTGCACTACAATGAAGTCTCACTTCCCCCCCGTCAAAAGGGCCATGTGAAAAAAGTGTAAAATCCAGAAAGGCAGGACAGGCCATGGAGAACTGGGAGCCTTGTTATGCTGATGGGCGGGATGTAAATTGCCAACAGCCACTCGGGAGAAGTGTATGGTGTTTCCCGAAACATCTAAAAAACAAAGCAACAGAGCCTAGGGCACTTCCACTTATGGTCCTATAGCTTAGGGAAATTAAAATCAAAAAGACACAGCCACCCCAAAGTTTGGGATGGCTCTGTTTACAAGAAACTCGTTTACGGTACAAGTTCAATATCGCATAAAGCGGAAAATGGATAAAGAAGTTGTGGTACTTACGTACAATGCAATATCACTCAGCAATGACATCTATGTCATCAGGCCCATAGCAGCATAATGAGTGGATTCAGGTATGATGATTCTAACTGAAATAAGTCACACAGAAAAAGAAACATCATAAGATATCACTAATACACGGAATGTAAACTTGGCTACACAGGAACTGAATTTCAAAACAGAACATGGTCCCAAATTTAGAAAACCAACTTATGCTTGCTTAAGGGGAAAGGTGAGTTGGGGTGCTGCATAAAACCAGAGATTGAAATGAGCACAGATAAAGTTCCTTAAGCCAAATATGTAATAGACAAGAGCTACTCCTTGCTCAACGAAATGGACTCAAAACCCCATATTAAACGCCTAATAATGTACCTGACTAGTAAGTATCTTAAAACCTATGGATTGCTATGTCTCTGAAAGTGAATCAATCGTGAGTACAGGGGCAAAAACGCAGCAGTGATAGGATTGGAGAGTTTTGGTGAGCAAATGAAGACCCTTTGAAGTCATATTGCATGGTACCCATTCCACGGGTCTCAACTCTCCAGGTTTAAGGGATTCTTCCTTCAGCTAAAACATGCATGTGGAACCCAGAGTATGATCAACCGTGTGATCGGGAGACGTGTTGAAATATGTCTCAGTTCTCGTCCCCTGGTACTCGGGTGCAACATTCCAGATGCTTTACTAACACTCTCCCGACTTGGAGAGTCAGTGCCTTTAACCTCCTGTTTGGCCCAGTTTGCAAATTCCGCGGAAGATGAACAGGAATAGGGAGAACCAATGAGAGACTAGCTGGAGGTGTCTGGACGGGAAAATTTAACTCTCATTTCCCACCAGGAAGAGGAATTAACCAAAGGCTCAGCGTGCCATGCCGGAACCAGATTAGGGCCTGAAGCAATCCTGCGGTGTTGCGGCCAGCTCACAAGAAAGCGAGTTGAAGAAAGGAGCTCAGGGACACTGTAATTCACAAACCTGCAGAGTTATAAATGACAGCTATCATCCAAAAATATACTGAAGTAAGGCTGCCAAGAGGACTTGAAAGCCGGGCAGAATTGCAGGAAACCGATTTCAGGAGGTAGACTGGAATTGCATTTAAAGCATAGGAAAAGAGGCAGAAGGTCGACAATGATGCACTTGGCCAAAAAGGGCGTATGCGTTTTTTCCTGAATATATTCAGGAAAAAACGCATACGCCCTTTTTGGCCAACCAAGCAAGCTTGCAAAGGAAATCTGCATTACAATGAAGTCTCACTTCCCCCCCCCTGTCAAAAGGGCCATCTGAAAAAAGTGTAAAATCCAGAAAGGCAGGACAGGCCATGGAGAACTGGGAGCCTTGTTATGCTGATGGGCGGGATGTAAATTGCCAACAGCCACTCGGGAGAAGTGTATGGTGTTTCCTGAAACATCTAAAAAACAAAGCAACAGAGCCTAGGGCACTTCCACTTATGGTCCTATAGCTTAGGGAAATTAAAATCAAAAAGACACAGCCACCCCAAAGTTTGGGATGGCTCTGTTTACAAGAAACTCGTTTACGGTACAAGTTCAATATCGCATAAAGCGAAAAATGGATAAAGAAGTTGTGGTACTTACGTACAATGCAATATCACTCAGCAATGACATCTATGTCATCAGGCCCATAGCAGCATAATGAGTGGATTCAGGTATGATGATTCTAACTGAAATAAGTCACACAGAAAAAGAAACATCATAAGATATCACTAATACACGGAATGTAAACTTGGCTACACAGGAACTGAATTTCAAAACAGAACATGGTCCCAAATTTAGAAAACCAACTTATGCTTGCTTAAGGGGAAAGGTGAGTTGGGGTGCTGCATAAAACCAGAGATTGAAATGAGCACAGATAAAGTTCCTTAAGCCAAATATGTAATAGACAAGAGCTACTCCTTGCTCAACGAAATGGACTCAAAACCCCATATTAAACGCCTAATAATGTACCTGACTAGTAAGTATCTTAAAACCTATGGATTGCTATGTCTCTGAAAGTGAATCAATCGTGAGTACAGGGGCAAAAACGCAGCAGTGATAGAATTGGAGAGTTTTGGTGAGCAAATGAAGACCCTTTGAAGTCATATTGCATGGTACCCATTCCACGGGTCTCAACTCTCCAGGTTTAAGGGATTCTTCCTTCAGCTAAAACATGCATGTGGAACCCAGAGTATGATCAACCGTGTGATCGGGAGACGTGTTGAAATATGTCTCAGTTCTCGTCCCCTGGTACTCGGGTGCAACATTCCAGATGCTTTACTAACACTCTCCCGACTTGGAGAGTCAGTGCCTTTAACCTCCTGTTTGGCCCAATTTGCAAATTCCGCGGAAGATGAACAGGAATAGGGAGAACCAATGAGAGACTAGCTGGAGGTGTCTGGACGGGAAAATTTAACTCTCATTTCCCACCAGGAAGAGGAATTAACCAAAGGCTCAGCGTGCCATGCCGGAACCACATTAGGGCCTGAAGCAATCCTGCGGTGTTGCGGCCAGCTCACAAGAAAGCGAGTTGAAGAAAGGAGCTCAGGGGCACTGTAATTCACAAACCTGCAGAGTTATAAATGACAGCTATCATCCAAAAATATACTGAAGTAAGGCTGCCAAGAGGACTTGAAAGCCGGGCAGAATTGCAGGAAACCGATTTCAGGAGGTAGACTGGAATTGCATTTAAAGCATAGGAAAAGAGGCAGAAGGTCGACAATGATGCACTTGGCCAAAAAGGGCGTATGCGTTTTTTCCTGAATATATTCAGGAAAAAACGCATACGCCCTTTTTGGCCAACCAAGCAAGCTTGCAAAGGAAATCTGCACTACAATGAAGTCTCACTTCCCCCCCGTCAAAAGGGCCATGTGAAAAAAGTGTAAAATCCAGAAAGGCAGGACAGGCCATGGAGAACTGGGAGCCTTGTTATGCTGATGGGCGGGATGTAAATTGCCAACAGCCACTCGGGAGAAGTGTATGGTGTTTCCTGAAACATCTAAAAAACAAAGCAACAGAGCCTAGGGCACTTCCACTTATGGTCCTGCAGCTTAGGGAAATTAAAATCAAAAAGACACAGCCACCCCAAAGTTTGGGATGGCTCTGTTTACAAGAAACTCGTTTACGGTACAAGTTCAATATCGCATAAAGCGAAAAATGGATAAAGAAGTTGTGGTACTTACGTACAATGCAATATCACTCAGCAATGACATCTATGTCATCAGGCCCATAGCAGCATAATGAGTGGATTCAGGTATGATGATTCTAACTGAAATAAGTCACACAGAAAAAGAAACATCATAAGATATCACTAATACACGGAATGTAAACTTGGCTACACAGGAACTGAATTTCAAAACAGAACATGGTCCCAAATTTAGAAAATCAACTTATGCTTGCTTAAGGGGAAAGGTGAGTTGGGGTGCTGCATAAAACCAGAGATTGAAATGAGCACAGATAAAGTTCCTTAAGCCAAATATGTAATAGACAAGAGCTACTCCTTGCTCAACGAAATGGACTCAAAACCCCATATTAAACGCCTAATAATGTACCTGACTAGTAAGTATCTTAAAACCTATGGATTGCTATGTCTCTGAAAGTGAATCAATCGTGAGTACAGGGGCAAAAACGCAGCAGTGATAGGATTGGAGAGTTTTGGTGAGCAAATGAAGACCCTTTGAAGTCATATTGCATGGTACCCATTCCACGGGTCTCAACTCTCCAGGTTTAAGGGATTCTTCCTTCAGCTAAAACATGCATGAGGAACCCAGAGTATGATCAACCGTGTGATCGGGAGACGTGTTGAAATATGTCTCAGTTCTCGTCCCCTGGTACTCGGGTGCAACATTCCAGATGCTTTACTAACACTCTCCCGACTTGGAGAGTCAGTGCCTTTAACCTCCTGTTTGGCCCAGTTTGCAAATTCCACGGAAGATGAACAGGAATAGGGAGAACCAATGAGAGACTAGCTGGAGGTGTCTGGACGGGAAAATTTAACTCTCATTTCCCACCAGGAAGAGGAATTAACCAAAGGCTCAGCGTGCCATGCCGGAACCAGATTAGGGCCTGAAGCAATCCTGCGGTGTTGCGGCCAGCTCACAAGAAAGCGAGTTGAAGAAAGGAGCTCAGGGGCACTGTAATTCACAAACCTGCAGAGTTATAAATGACAGCTATCATCCAAAAATATACTGAAGTAAGGCTGCCAAGAGGACTTGAAAGCCGGGCAGAATTGCAGGAAACCGATTTCAGGAGGTAGACTGGAATTGCATTTAAAGCATAGGAAAAGAGGCAGAAGGTCGACAATGATGCACTTGGCCAAAAAGGGCGTATGCGTTTTTTCCTGAATATATTCAGGAAAAAACGCATACGCCCTTTTTGGCCAACCAAGCAAGCTTGCAAAGGAAATCTGCACTACAATGAAGTCTCACTTCCCCTCCGTCAAAAGGGCCATCTGAAAAAAGTGTAAAATCCAGAAAGGCAGGACAGGCCATGGAGAACTGGGAGCCTTGTTATGCTGATGGGCGGGATGTAACTTGCCAACAGCCACTCGGGAGAAGTGTATGGTGTTTCCTGAAACATCTAAAAAACAAAGCAACAGAGCCTAGGGCACTTCCACTTATGGTCCTATAGCTTAGGCAAATTAAAATCAAAAAGACACAGCCACCCCAAAGTTTGGGATGGCTCTGTTTACAAGAAACTCGTTTACGGTACAAGTTCAATATCGCATAAAGCGAAAAATGGATAAAGAAGTTGTGGTACTTACGTACAATGCAATATCACTCAGCAATGACATCTATGTCATCAGGCCCATAGCAGCATAATGAGTGGATTCAGGTATGATGATTCTAACTGAAATAAGTCACACAGAAAAAGAAACATCATAAGATATCACTAATACACGGAATGTAAACTTGGCTACACAGGAACTGAATTTCAAAACAGAACATGGTCCCAAATTTAGAAAATCAACTTATGCTTGCTTAAGGGGAAAGGTGAGTTGGGGTGCTGCATAAAACCAGAGATTGAAATGAGCACAGATAAAGTTCCTTAAGCCAAATATGGAATAGACAAGAGCTACTCCTTGCTCAACGAAATGGACTCAAAACCCCATATTAAACGCCTAATAATGTACCTGACTAGTAAGTATCTTAAAACCTATGGATTGCTATGTCTCTGAAAGTGAATCAATCGTGAGTACAGGGGCAAAAACGCAGCAGTGATAGGATTGGAGAGTTTTGGTGAGCAAATGAAGACCCTTTGAAGTCATATTGCATGGTACCCATTCCACGGGTCTCAACTCTCCAGGTTTAAGGGATTCTTCCTTCAGCTAAAACATGCATGTGGAACCCAGAGTATGATCAACCGTGTGATCGGGAGACGTGTTGAAATATGTCTCAGTTCTCGTCCCCTGGTACTCGGGTGCAACATTCCAGATGCTTTACTAACACTCTCCCGACTTGGAGAGTCAGTGCCTTTAACCTCCTGTTTGGCCCAGTTTGCAAATTCCGCGGAAGATGAACAGGAATAGGGAGAACCAATGAGAGACTAGCTGGAGGTGTCTGGACGGGAAAATTTAACTCTCATTTCCCACCAGGAAGAGGAATTAACCAAAGGCTCAGCGTGCCATGCCGGAACCAGATTAGGGCCTGAAGCAATCCTGCGGTGTTGCGGCCAGCTCACAAGAAAGCGAGTTGAAGAAAGGAGCTCAGGGGCACTGTAATTCACAAACCTGCAGAGTTATAAATGACAGCTATCATCCAAAAATATACTGAAGTAAGGCTGCCAAGAGGACTTGAAAGCCGGGCAGAATTGCAGGAAACCGATTTCAGGAGGTAGACTGGAATTGCATTTAAAGCATAGGAAAAGAGGCAGAAGGTCGACAATGATGCACTTGGCCAAAAAGGGCGTATGCGTTTTTTCCTGAATATATTCAGGAAAAAACGCATACGCCCTTTTTGGACAACCAAGCAAGCTTGCAAAGGAAATCTGCACTACAATGAAGTCTCACTTCCCCCCCGTCAAAAGGGCCATCTGAAAAAAGTGTAAAATCCAGAAAGGCAGGACAGGCCATGGAGAACTGGGAGCCTTGTTATGCTGATGGGCGGGATGTAACTTGCCAACAGCCACTCGGGAGAAGTGTATGGTGTTTCCTGAAACATCTAAAAAACAAAGCAACAGAGCCTAGGGCACTTCCACTTATGGTCCTATAGCTTAGGCAAATTAAAATCAAAAAGACACAGCCACCCCAAAGATTGGGATGGCTCTGTTTACAAGAAACTCGTTTACGGTACAAGTTCAATATCGCATAAAGCGAAAAATGGATAAAGAAGTTGTGGTACTTACGTACAATGCAATATCACTCAGCAATGACATCTATGTCATCAGGCCCATAGCAGCATAATGAGTGGATTCAGGTATGATGATTCTAACTGAAATAAGTCACACAGAAAAAGAAACATCATAAGATATCACTAATACACGGAATGTAAACTTGGCTACACAGGAACTGAATTTCAAAACAGAACATGGTCCCAAATTTAGAAAATCAACTTATGCTTGCTTAAGGGGAAAGGTGAGTTGGGGTGCTGCATAAAACCAGAGATTGAAATGAGCACAGATAAAGTTCCTTAAGCCAAATATGTAATAGACAAGAGCTACTCCTTGCTCAACGAAATGGACTCAAAACCCCATATTAAACGCCTAATAATGTACGTGACTAGTAAGTATCTTAAAACCTATGGATTGCTATGTCTCTGAAAGTGAATCAATCGTGAGTACAGGGGCAAAAACGCAGCAGTGATAGGATTGGAGAGTTTTGGTGAGCAAATGAAGACCCTTTGAAGTCATATTGCATGGTACCCATTCCACGGGTCTCAACTCTCCAGGTTTAAGGGATTCTTCCTTCAGCTAAAACATGCATGAGGAACCCAGAGTATGATCAACCGTGTGATCGGGAGACGTGTTGAAATATGTCTCAGTTCTCGTCCCCTGGTACTCGGGTGCAACATTCCAGATGCTTTACTAACACTCTCCCGACTTGGAGAGTCAGTGCCTTTAACCTCCTGTTTGGCCCAGTTTGCAAATTCCGCGGAAGATGAACAGGAATAGGGAGAACCAATGAGAGACTAGCTGGAGGTGTCTGGACGGGAAAATTTAACTCTCATTTCCCACCAGGAAGAGGAATTAACCAAAGGCTCAGCGTGCCATGCCGGAACCAGATTAGGGCCTGAAGCAATCCTGCAGTGTTGCGGCCAGCTCACAAGAAAGTGAGTTGAAGAAAGGAGCTCAGGGGCACTGTAATTCACAAACCTGCAGAGTTATAAATGACAGCTATCATCCAAAAATATACTGAAGTAAGGCTGCCAAGAGGACTTGAAAGCCGGGCAGAATTGCAGGAAACCGATTTCAGGAGGTAGACTGGAATTGCATTTAAAGCATAGGAAAAGAGGCAGAAGGTCGACAATGATGCACTTGGCCAAAAAGGGCGTATGCGTTTTTTCCTGAATATATTCAGGAAAAAACGCATACGCCCTTTTTGGCCAACCAAGCAAGCTTGCAAAGGAAATCTGCACTACAATGAAGTCTCACTTCCCCTCCGTCAAAAGGGCCACCTGAAAAAAGTGTAAAATCCAGAAAGGCAGGACAGGCCATGGAGAACTGGGAGCCTTGTTATGCTGATGGGCGGGATGTAAATTGCCAACAGCCACTCGGGAGAAGTGTATGGTGTTTCCTGAAACATCTAAAAAACAAAGCAACAGAGCCTAGGGCACTTCCACTTATGGTCCTATAGCTTAGGGAAATTAAAATCAAAAAGACACAGCCACCCCAAAGTTTGGGATGGCTCTGTTTACAAGAAACTCGTTTACGGTACAAGTTCAATATCGCATAAAGCGAAAAATGGATAAAGAAGTTGTGGTACTTACGTACAATGCAATATCACTCAGCAATGACATCTATGTCATCAGGCCCATAGCAGCATAATGAGTGGATTCAGGTATGATGATTCTAACTGAAATAAGTCACACAGAAAAAGAAACATCATAAGATATCACTAATACACGGAATGTAAACTTGGCTACACAGGAACTGAATTTCAAAACAGAACATGGTCCCAAATTTAGAAAACCAACTTATGCTTGCTTAAGGGGAAAGGTGAGTTGGGGTGCTGCATAAAACCAGAGATTGAAATGAGCACAGATAAAGTTCCTTAAGCCAAATATGGAATAGACAAGAGCTACTCCTTGCTCAACGAAATGGACTCAAAACCCCATATTAAACGCCTAATAATGTACCTGACTAGTAAGTATCTTAAAACCTATGGATTGCTATGTCTCTGAAAGTGAATCAATCGTGAGTACAGGGGCAAAAACGCAGCAGTGATAGGATTGGAGAGTTTTGGTGAGCAAATGAAGACCCTTTGAAGTCATATTGCATGGTACCCATTCCACGGGTCTCAACTCTCCAGGTTTAAGGGATTCTTCCTTCAGCTAAAACATGCATGTGGAACCCAGAGTATGATCAACCGTGTGATCGGGAGACGTGTTGAAATATGTCTCAGTTCTCGTCCCCTGGTACTCGGGTGCAACATTCCAGATGCTTTACTAACACTCTCCCGACTTGGAGAGTCAGTGCCTTTAACCTCCTGTTTGGCCCAGTTTGCAAATTCCGCGGAAGATGAACAGGAATAGGGAGAACCAATGAGAGACTAGCTGGAGGTGTCTGGACGGGAAAATTTAACTCTCATTTCCCACCAGGAAGAGGAATTAACCAAAGGCTCAGTGTGCCATGCCGGAACCAGATTAGGGCCTGAAGCAATCCTGCGGTGTTGCGGCCAGCTCACAAGAAAGCGAGTTGAAGAAAGGAGCTCAGGGGCACTGTAATTCACAAACCTGCAGAGTTATAAATGACAGCTATCATCCAAAAATATACTGAAGTAAGGCTGCCAAGAGGACTTGAAAGCCGGGCAGAATTGCAGGAAACCGATTTCAGGAGGTAGACTGGAATTGCATTTAAAGCATAGGAAAAGAGGCAGAAGGTCGACAATGATGCACTTGGCCAAAAAGGGCGTATGCGTTTTTTCCTGAATATATTCAGGAAAAAACGCATACGCCCTTTTTGGCCAACCAAGCAAGCTTGCAAAGGAAATCTGCACTACAATGAAGTCTCACTTCCCCCCCGTCAAAAGGGCCATCTGAAAAAAGTGTAAAATCCAGAAAGGCAGGACAGGCCATGGAGAACTGGGAGCCTTGTTATGCTGATGGGCGGGATGTAACTTGCCAACAGCCACTCGGGAGAAGTGTATGGTGTTTCCTGAAACATCTAAAAAACAAAGCAACAGAGCCTAGGGCACTTCCACTTATGGTCCTATAGCTTAGGCAAATTAAAATCAAAAAGACACAGCCACCCCAAAGTTTGGGATGGCTCTGTTTACAAGAAACTCGTTTACGGTACAAGTTCAATATCGCATAAAGCGAAAAATGGATAAAGAAGTTGTGGTACTTACGTACAATGCAATATCACTCAGCAATGACATCTATGTCATCAGGCCCATAGCAGCATAATGAGTGGATTCAGGTATGATGATTCTAACTGAAATAAGTCACACAGAAAAAGAAACATCATAAGATATCACTAATACACGGAATGTAAACTTGGCTACACAGGAACTGAATTTCAAAACAGAACATGGTCCCAAATTTAGAAAACCAACTTATGCTTGCTTAAGGGGAAAGGTGAGTTGGGGTGCTGCATAAAACCAGAGATTGAAATGAGCACAGATAAAGTTCCTTAAGCCAAATATGTAATAGACAAGAGCTACTCCTTGCTCAACGAAATGGACTCAAAACCCCATATTAAACGCCTAATAATGTACCTGACTAGTAAGTATCTTAAAACCTATGGATTGCTATGTCTCTGAAAGTGAATCAATCGTGAGTACAGGGGCAAAAACGCAGCAGTGATAGGATTGGAGAGTTTTGGTGAGCAAATGAAGACCCTTTGAAGTCATATTGCATGGTACCCATTCCACGGGTCTCAACTCTCCAGGTTTAAGGGATTCTTCCTTCAGCTAAAACATGCATGTGGAACCCAGAGTATGATCAACCGTGTGATCGGGAGACGTGTTGAAATATGTCTCAGTTCTCGTCCCCTGGTACTCGGGTGCAACATTCCAGATGCTTTACTAACACTCTCCCGACTTGGAGAGTCAGTGCCTTTAACCTCCTGTTTGGCCCAGTATGCAAATTCCGCGGAAGATGAACAGGAATAGGGAGAACCAATGAGAGACTAGCTGGAGGTGTCTGGACGGGAAAATTTAACTCTCATTTCCCACCAGGAAGAGGAATTAACCAAAGGCTCAGCGTGCCATGCCGGAACCAGATTAGGGCCTGAAGCAATCCTGCGGTGTTGCGGCCAGCTCACAAGAAAGCGAGTTGAAGAAAGGAGCTCAGGGGCACTGTAATTCACAAACCTGCAGAGTTATAAATGACAGCTATCATCCAAAAATATACTGAAGTAAGGCTGCCAAGAGGACTTGAAAGCCGGGCAGAATTGCAGGAAACCGATTTCAGGAGGTAGACTGGAATTGCATTTAAAGCATAGGAAAAGAGGCAGAAGGTCGACAATGATGCACTTGGCCAAAAAGGGCGTATGCGTTTTTTCCTGAATATATTCAGGAAAAAACGCATACGCCCTTTTTGGCCAACCAAGCAAGCTTGCAAAGGAAATCTGCACTACAATGAAGTCTCACTTCCCCCCCCCCCGTCAAAAGGGCCATCTGAAAAAAGTGTAAAATCCAGAAAGTCAGGACAGGCCATGGAGAACTGGGAGCCTTGTTATGCTGATGGGCGGGATGTAACTTGCCAACAGCCACTCGGGAGAAGTGTATGGTGTTTCCTGAAACATCTAAAAAACAAAGCAACATAGCCTAGGGCACTTCCACTTATGGTCCTATAGCTTAGGCAAATTAAAATCAAAAAGACACAGCCACCCCAAAGTTTGGGATGGCTCTGTTTACAAGAAACTCGTTTACGGTACAAGTTCAATATCGCATAAAGCGAAAAATGGATAAAGAAGTTGTGGTACTTACGTACAATGCAATATCACTCAGCAATGACATCTATGTCATCAGGCCCATAGCAGCATAATGAGTGGATTCAGGTATGATGATTCTAACTGAAATAAGTCACACAGAAAAAGAAACATCATAAGATATCACTAATACACGGAATGTAAACTTGGCTACACAGGAACTGAATTTCAAAACAGAACATGGTCCCAAATTTAGAAAACCAACTTATGCTTGCTTAAGGGGAAAGGTGAGTTGGGGTACTGCATAAAACCAGAGATTGAAATGAGCACAGATAAAGTTCCTTAAGCCAAATATGGAATAGACAAGAGCTACTCCTTGCTCAACGAAATGGACTCAACACCCCATATTAAACGCCTAATAATGTACCTGACTAGTAAGTATCTTAAAACCTATGGATTGCTATGTCTCTGAAAGTGAATCAATCGTGAGTACAGGGGCAAAAACGCAGCAGTGATAGGATTGGAGAGTTTTGGTGAGCAAATGAAGACCCTTTGAAGTCATATTGCATGGTACCCATTCCACGGGTCTCAACTCTCCAGGTTTAAGGGATTCTTCCTTCAGCTAAAACATGCATGTGGAACCCAGAGTATGATCAACCGTGTGATCGGGAGACGTGTTGAAATATGTCTCAGTTCTCGTCCCCTGGTACTCGGGTGCAACATTCCAGATGCTTTACTAACACTCTCCCGACTTGGAGAGTCAGTGCCTTTAACCTCCTGTTTGGCCCAGTTTGCAAATTCCGCGGAAGATGAACAGGAATAGGGAGAACCAATGAGAGACTAGCTGGAGGTGTCTGGACGGGAAAATTTAACTCTCATTTCCCACCAGGAAGAGGAATTAACCAAAGGCTCAGCATGCAATGCCGGAACCAGATTAGGGCCTGAAGCAATCCTGCGGTGTTGCGGCCAGCTCACAAGAAAGCGAGTTGAAGAGAGGAGCTCAGGGGCACTGTAATTCACAAACCTGCAGAGTTATAAATGACAGCTATCATCCAAAAATATACTGAAGTAAGGCTGCCAAGAGGACTTGAAAGCCGGGCAGAATTGCACGAAACACATTTCAGGAGGTAGACTGGAATTGCATTTAAAGCATAGGAAAAGAGGCAGAAGGTCGACAATGATGCACTTGGCCAAAAAGGGCGTATGCGTTTTTTCCTGAATATATTCAGGAAAAAACGCATACGCCCTTTTTGGCCAACCAAGCAAGCTTGCAAAGGAAATCTGCACTACAATGAAGTCTCACTTCCCCCCCGTCAAAAGGGCCATCTGAAAAAAGTGTAAAATCCAGAAAGGCAGGACAGGCCATGGAGAACTGGGAGCCTTGTTATGCTGATGGGCGGGATGTAACTTGCCAACAGCCACTCGGGAGAAGTGTATGGTGTTTCCTGAAACATCTAAAAAACAAAGCAACAGAGCCTAGGGCACTTCCACTTATGGTCCTATAGCTTAGGGAAATTAAAATCAAAAAGACACAGCCACCCCAAAGATTGGGATGGCTCTGTTTACAAGAAACTCGTTTACGGTACAAGTTCAATATCGCATAAAGCGAAAAATGGATAAAGAAGTTGTGGTACTTACGTACAATGCAATATCACTCAGCAATGACATCTATGTCATCAGGCCCATAGCAGCATAATGAGTGGATTCAGGTATGATGATTCTAACTGAAATAAGTCACACAGAAAAAGAAACATCATAAGATATCACTAATACACGGAATGTAAACTTGGCTACACAGGAACTGAATTTCAAAACAGAACATGGTCCCAAATTTAGAAAACCAACTTATGCTTGCTTAAGGGGAAAGGTGAGTTGGGGTGCTGCATAAAACCAGAGATTGAAATGAGCACAGATAAAGTTCCTTAAGCCAAATATGTAATAGACAAGAGCTACTCCTTGCTCAACGAAATGGACTCAAAACCCCATATTAAACGCCTAATAATGTACCTGACTAGTAAGTATCTTAAAACCTATGGATTGCTATGTCTCTGAAAGTGAATCAATCGTGAGTACAGGGGCAAAAACGCAGCAGTGATAGGATTGGAGAGTTTTGGTGAGCAAATGAAGACCCTTTGAAGTCATATTGCATGGTACCCATTCCACGGGTCTCAACTCTCCAGGTTTAAGGGATTCTTCCTTCAGCTAAAACATGCATGTGGAACCCAGAGTATGATCAACCGTGTGATCGGGAGACGTGTTGAAATATGTCTCAGTTCTCGTCCCCTGGTACTCGGGTGCAACATTCCAGATGCTTTACTAACACTCTCCCGACTTGGAGAGTCAGTGCCTTTAACCTCCTGTTTGGCCCAGTATGCAAATTCCGCGGAAGATGAACAGGAATAGGGAGAACCAATGAGAGACTAGCTGGAGGTGTCTGGACGGGAAAATTTAATTCTCATTTCCCACCAGGAAGAGGAATTAACCAAAGGCTCAGCGTGCCATGCCGGAACCAGATTAGGGCCTGAAGCAATCCTGCGGTGTTGCGGCCAGCTCACAAGAAAGCGAGTTGAAGAAAGGAGCTCAGGGGCACTGTAATTCACAAACCTGCAGAGTTATAAATGACAGCTATCATCCAAAAATATACTGAAGTAAGGCTGCCAAGAGGACTTGAAAGCCGGGCAGAATTGCAGGAAACCGATTTCAGGAGGTAGACTGGAATTGCATTTAAAGCATAGGAAAAGAGGCAGAAGGTCGACAATGATGCACTTGGCCAAAAAGGGCGTATGCGTTTTTTCCTGAATATATTCAGGAAAAAACGCATACGCCCTTTTTGGCCAACCAAGCAAGCTTGCAAAGGAAATCTGCACTACAATGAAGTCTCACTTCCCCCCCGTCAAAAGGGCCATCTGAAAAAAGTGTAAAATCCAGAAAGGCAGGACAGGCCATGGAGAACTGGGAGCCTTGTTATGCTGATGGGCGGGATGTAACTTGCCAACAGCCACTCGGGAGAAGTGTATGGTGTTTCCTGAAACATCTAAAAAACAAAGCAACAGAGCCTAGGGCACTTCCACTTATGGTCCTATAGCTTAGGGAAATTAAAATCAAAAAGACACAGCCACCCCAAAGATTGGGATGGCTCTGTTTACAAGAAACTCGTTTACGGTACAAGTTCAATATCGCATAAAGCGAAAAATGGATAAAGAAGTTGTGGTACTTACGTACAATGCAATATCACTCAGCAATGACATCTATGTCATCAGGCCCATAGCAGCATAATGAGTGGATTCAGGTATGATGATTCTAACTGAAATAAGTCACACAGAAAAAGAAACATCATAAGATATCACTAATACACGGAATGTAAACTTGGCTACACAGGAACTGAATTTCAAAACAGAACATGGTCCCAAATTTAGAAAACCAACTTATGCTTGCTTAAGGGGAAAGGTGAGTTGGGGTGCTGCATAAAACCAGAGATTGAAATGAGCACAGATAAAGTTCCTTAAGCCAAATATGTAATAGACAAGAGCTACTCCTTGCTCAACGAAATGGACTCAAAACCCCATATTAAACGCCTAATAATGTACCTGACTAGTAAGTATCTTAAAACCTATGGATTGCAATGTCTCTGAAAGTGAATCAATCGTGAGTACAGGGGCAAAAACGCAGCAGTGATAGGATTGGAGAGTTTTGGTGAGCAAATGAAGACCCTTTGAAGTCATATTGCATGGTACCCATTCCACGGGTCTCAACTCTCCAGGTTTAAGGGATTCTTCCTTCAGCTAAAACATGCATGTGGAACCCAGAGTATGATCAACCGTGTGATCGGGAGACGTGTTGAAATATGTCTCAGTTCTCGTCCCCTGGTACTCGGGTGCAACATTCCAGATGCTTTACTAACACTCTCCCGACTTGGAGAGTCAGTGCCTTTAACCTCCTGTTTGGCCCAGTTTGCAAATTCCACGGAAGATGAACAGGAATAGGGAGAACCAATGAGAGACTAGCTGGAGGTGTCTGGACGGGAAAATTTAATTCTCATTTCCCACCAGGAAGAGGAATTAACCAAAGGCTCAGCGTGCCATGCCGGAACCAGATTAGGGCCTGAAGCAATCCTGCGGTGTTGCGGCCAGCTCACAAGAAAGCGAGTTGAAGAAAGGAGCTCAGGGGCACTGTAATTCACAAACCTGCAGAGTTATAAATGACAGCTATCATCCAAAAATATACTGAAGTAAGGCTGCCAAGAGGACTTGAAAGCCGGGCAGAATTGCAGGAAACCGATTTCAGGAGGTAGACTGGAATTGCATTTAAAGCATAGGAAAAGAGGCAGAAGGTCGACAATGATGCACTTGGCCAAAAAGGGCGTATGCGTTTTTTCCTGAATATATTCAGGAAAAAACGCATACGCCCTTTTTGGCCAACCAAGCAAGCTTGCAAAGGAAATCTGCACTACAATGAAGTCTCACTTCCCCCCCGTCAAAAGGGCCATCTGAAAAAAGTGTAAAATCCAGAAAGGCAGGACAGGCCATGGAGAACTGGGAGCCTTGTTATGCTGATGGGCGGGATGTAACTTGCCAACAGCCACTCGGGAGAAGTGTATGGTGTTTCCTGAAACATCTAAAAAACAAAGCAACAGAGCCTAGGGCACTTCCACTTATGGTCCTATAGCTTAGGGAAATTAAAATCAAAAAGACACAGCCACCCCAAAGATTGGGATGGCTCTGTTTACAAGAAACTCGTTTACGGTACAAGTTCAATATCGCATAAAGCGAAAAATGGATAAAGAAGTTGTGGTACTTACGTACAATGCAATATCACTCAGCAATGACATCTATGTCATCAGGCCCATAGCAGCATAATGAGTGGATTCAGGTATGATGATTCTAACTGAAATAAGTCACACAGAAAAAGAAACATCATAAGATATCACTAATACACGGAATGTAAACTTGGCTACACAGGAACTGAATTTCAAAACAGAACATGGTCCCAAATTTAGAAAACCAACTTATGCTTGCTTAAGGGGAAAGGTGAGTTGGGGTGCTGCATAAAACCAGAGATTGAAATGAGCACAGATAAAGTTCCTTAAGCCAAATATGTAATAGACAAGAGCTACTCCTTGCTCAACGAAATGGACTCAAAACCCCATATTAAACGCCTAATAATGTACCTGACTAGTAAGTATCTTAAAACCTATGGATTGCTATGTCTCTGAAAGTGAATCAATCGTGAGTACAGGGGCAAAAACGCAGCAGTGATAGGATTGGAGAGTTTTGGTGAGCAAATGAAGACCCTTTGAAGTCATATTGCATGGTACCCATTCCACGGGTCTCAACTCTCCAGGTTTAAGGGATTCTTCCTTCAGCTAAAACATGCATGTGGAACCCAGAGTATGATCAACCGTGTGATCGGGAGACGTGTTGAAATATGTCTCAGTTCTCGTCCCCTGGTACTCGGGTGCAACATTCCAGATGCTTTACTAACACTCTCCCGACTTGGAGAGTCAGTGCCTTTAACCTCCTGTTTGGCCCAGTTTGCAAATTCCGCGGAAGATGAACAGGAATAGGGAGAACCAATGAGAGACTAGCTGGAGGTGTCTGGACGGGAAAATTTAATTCTCATTTCCCACCAGGAAGAGGAATTAACCAAAGGCTCAGCGTGCCATGCCGGAACCAGATTAGGGCCTGAAGCAATCTTGCGGTGTTGCGGCCAGCTCACAAGAAAGCGAGTTGAAGAAAGGAGCTCAGGGGCACTGTAATTCACAAACCTGCAGAGTTATAAATGACAGCTATCATCCAAAAATATACTGAAGTAAGGCTGCCAAGAGGACTTGAAAGCCGGGCAGAATTGCAGGAAACCGATTTCAGGAGGTAGACTGGAATTGCATTTAAAGCATAGGAAAAGAGGCAGAAGGTCGACAATGATGCACTTGGCCAAAAAGGGCGTATGCGTTTTTTCCTGAATATATTCAGGAAAAAACGCATACGCCCTTTTTGGCCAACCAAGCAAGCTTGCAAAGGAAATCTGCACTACAATGAAGTCTCACTTCCCCCCCGTCAAAAGGGCCATCTGAAAAAAGTGTAAAATCCAGAAAGGCAGGACAGGCCATGGAGAACTGGGAGCCTTGTTATGCTGATGGGCGGGATGTAACTTGCCAACAGCCACTCGGGAGAAGTGTATGGTGTTTCCTGAAACATCTAAAAAACAAAGCAACAGAGCCTAGGGCACTTCCACTTATGGTCCTATAGCTTAGGGAAATTAAAATCAAAAAGACACAGCCACCCCAAAGTTTGGGATGGCTCTGTTTACAAGAAACTCGTTTATGGTACAAGTTCAATATCGCATAAAGCGAAAAATGGATAAAGAAGTTGTGGTAATTACGTACAATGCAATATCACTCAGCAATGACATCTATGTCATCAGGCCCATAGCAGCATAATGAGTGGATTCAGGTATGATGATTCTAACTGAAATAAGTCACACAGAAAAAGAAACATCATAAGATATCACTAATACACGGAATGTAAACTTGGCTACACAGGAACTGAATTTCAAAACAGAACATGGTCCCAAATTTAGAAAACCAACTTATGCTTGCTTAAGGGGAAAGGTGAGTTGGGGTGCTGCATAAAACCAGAGATTGAAATGAGCACAGATAAAGTTCCTTAAGCCAAATATGTAATAGACAAGAGCTACTCCTTGCTCAATGAAATGGACTCAAAACCCCATATTAAACGCCTAATAATGTACCTGACTAGTAAGTATCTTAAAACCTATGGATTGCTATGTCTCTGAAAGTGAATCAATCGTGAGTACAGGGGCAAAAACGCAGCAGTGATAGGATTGGAGAGTTTTGGTGAGCAAATGAAGACCCTTTGAAGTCATATTGCATGGTACCCATTCCACGGGTCTCAACTCTCCAGGTTTAAGGGATTCTTCCTTCAGCTAAAACATGCATGTGGAACCCAGAGTATGATCAACCGTGTGATCGGGAGACGTGTTGAAATATGTCTCAGTTCTCGTCCCCTGGTACTCGGGTGCAACATTCCAGATGCTTTACTAACACTCTCCCGACTTGGAGAGTCAGTGCCTTTAACCTCCTGTTTGGCCCAGTTTGCAAATTCCGCGGAAGATGAACAGGAATAGGGAGAACCAATGAGAGACTAGCTGGAGGTGTCTGGACGGGAAAATTTAACTCTCATTTCCCACCAGGAAGAGGAATTAACCAAAGGCTCAGCGTGCCATGCCGGAACCAGATTAGGGCCTGAAGCAATCCTGCGGTGTTGCGGCCAGCTCACAAGAAAGCGAGTTGAAGAAAGGAGCTCAGGGGCACTGTAATTCACAAACCTGCAGAGTTATAAATGACAGCTATCATCCAAAAATATACTGAAGTAAGGCTGCCAAGAGGACTTGAAAGCCGGGCAGAATTGCAGGAAACCGATTTCAGGAGGTAGACTGGAATTGCATTTAAAGCATAGGAAAAGAGGCAGAAGGTCGACAATGATGCACTTGGCCAAAAAGGGCGTATGCGTTTTTTCCTGAATATATTCAGGAAAAAACGCATACGCCCTTTTTGGCCAACCAAGCAAGCTTGCAAAGGAAATCTGCACTACAATGAAGTCTCACTTCCCCCCCCCCCGTCAAAAGGGCCATCTGAAAAAAGTGTAAAATCCAGAAAGGCAGGACAGGCCATGGAGAACTGGGAGCCTTGTTATGCTGATGGGCGGGATGTAAATTGCCAACAGCCACTCGGGAGAAGTGTATGGTGTTTCCTGAAACATCTAAAAAACAAAGCAACAGAGCCTAGGGCACTTCCACTTATGGTCCTATAGCTTAGGGAAATTAAAATCAAAAAGACACAGCCACCCCAAAGTTTGGGATGGCTCTGTTTACAAGAAACTCGTTTACGGTACAAGTTCAATATCGCATAAAGCGAAAAATGGATAAAGAAGTTGTGGTACTTACGTACAATGCAATATCACTCAGCAATGACATCTATGTCATCAGGCCCATAGCAGCATAATGAGTGGATTCAGGTATGATGATTCTAACTGAAATAAGTCACACAGAAAAAGAAACATCATAAGATATCACTAATACACGGAATGTAAACTTGGCTACACAGGAACTGAATTTCAAAACAGAACATGGTCCCAAATTTAGAAAACCAACTTATGCTTGCTTAAGGGGAAAGGTGAGTTGGGGTGCTGCATAAAACCAGAGATTGAAATGAGCACAGATAAAGTTCCTTAAGCCAAATATGGAATAGACAAGAGCTACTCCTTGCTCAACGAAATGGACTCAAAACCCCATATTAAACGCCTAATAATGTACCTGACTAGTAAGTATCTTAAAACCTATGGATTGCTATGTCTCTGAAAGTGAATCAACCGTGAGTACAGGGGCAAAAACGCAGCAGTGATAGGATTGGAGAGTTTTGGTGAGCAAATGAAGACCCTTTGAAGTCATATTGCATGGTACCCATTCCACGGGTCTCAACTCTCCAGGTTTAAGGGATTCTTCCTTCAGCTAAAACATGCATGTGGAACCCAGAGTATGATCAACCGTGTGATCGGGAGACGTGTTGAAATATGTCTCAGTTCTCGTCCCCTGGTACTCGGGTGCAACATTCCAGATGCTTTACTAACACTCTCCCGACTTGGAGAGTCAGTGCCTTTAACCTCCTTTTTGGCCCAGTTTGCAAATTCCGCGGAAGATGAACAGGAATAGGGAGAACCAATGAGAGACTAGCTGGAGGTGTCTGGACGGGAAAATTAAACTCTCATTTCCCACCAGGAAGAGGAATTAACCAAAGGCTCAGCGTGCCATGCCGGAACCAGATTAGGGCCTGAAGCAATCCTGCGGTGTTGCGGCCAGCTCACAAGAAAGCGAGTTGAAGAAAGGAGCTCAGGGGCACTGTAATTCACAAACCTGCAGAGTTATAAATGACAGCTATCATCCAAAAATATACTGAAGTAAGGCTGCCAAGAGGACTTGAAAGCCGGGCAGAATTGCAGGAAACCGATTTCAGGAGGTAGACTGGAATTGCATTTAAAGCATAGGAAAAGAGGCAGAAGGTCGACAATGATGCACTTGGCCAAAAAGGGCGTATGCGTTTTTTCCTGAATATATTCAGGAAAAAACGCATACGCCCTTTTTGGCCAACCAAGCAAGCTTGCAAAGGAAATCTGCACTACAATGAAGTCTCACTTCCCCCCCCCCCGTCAAAAGGGCCATCTGAAAAAAGTGTAAAATCCAGAAAGGCAGGACAGGCCATGGAGAACTGGGAGCCTTGTTATGCTGATGGGCGGGATGTAAATTGCCAACAGCCACTGGGGAGAAGTGTATGGTGTTTCCTGAAACATCTAAAAAACAAAGCAACAGAGCCTAGGGCACTTCCACTTATGGTCCTATAGCTTAGGCAAATTAAAATCAAAAAGACACAGCCACCCCAAAGTTTGGGATGGCTCTGTTTACAAGAAACTCGTTTACGGTACAAGTTCAATATCGCATAAAGCGAAAAATGGATAAAGAAGTTGTGGTACTTACGTACAATGCAATATCACTCAGCAATGACATCTATGTCATCAGGCCCATAGCAGCATAATGAGTGGATTCAGGTATGATGATTCTAACTGAAATAAGTCACACAGAAAAAGAAACATCATAAGATATCACTAATACACGGAATGTAAACTTGGCTACACAGGAACTGAATTTCAAAACAGAACATGGTCCCAAATTTAGAAAACCAACTTATGCTTGCTTAAGGGGAAAGGTGAGTTGGGGTGCTGCATAAAACCAGAGATTGAAATGAGCACAGATAAAGTTTCTTAAGCCAAATATGGAATAGACAAGAGCTACTCCTTGCTCAACGAAATGGACTCAAAACCCCATATTAAACGCCTAATAATGTACCTGACTAGTAAGTATCTTAAAACCTATGGATTGCTATGTCTCTGAAAGTGAATCAATCGTGAGTACAGGGGCAAAAACGCAGCAGTGATAGGATTGGAGAGTTTTGGTGAGCAAATGAAGACCCTTTGAAGTCATATTGCATGGTACCCATTCCACGGGTCTCAACTCTCCAGGTTTAAGGGATTCTTCCTTCAGCTAAAACATGCATGTGGAACCCAGAGTATGATCAACCGTGTGATCGGGAGACGTGTTGAAATATGTCTCAGTTCTCGTCCCCTGGTACTCGGGTGCAACATTCCAGATGCTTTACTAACACTCTCCCGACTTGGAGAGTCAGTGCCTTTAACCTCCTGTTTGGCCCAGTTTGCAAATTCCGCGGAAGATGAACAGGAATAGGGAGAACCAATGAGAGATTAGCTGGAGGTGTCTGGACGGGAAAATTTAACTCTCATTTCCCACCAGGAAGAGGAATTAACCAAAGGCTCAGCGTGCCATGCCGGAACCAGATTAGGGCCTGAAGCAATCCTGCGGTGTTGCGGCCAGCTCACAAGAAAGCGAGTTGAAGAAAGGAGCTCAGGGGCACTGTAATTCACAAACCTGCAGAGTTATAAATGACAGCTATCATCCAAAAATATACTGAAGTAAGGCTGCCAAGAGGACTTGAAAGCGGGGCAGAATTGCAGGAAACCGATTTCAGGAGGTAGACTGGAATTGCATTTAAAGCATAGGAAAAGAGGCAGAAGGTCGACAATGATGCACTTGGCCAAAAAGGGCGTATGCGTTTTTTCCTGAATATATTCAGGAAAAAACGCATACGCCCTTTTTGGCCAACCAAGCAAGCTTGCAAAGGAAATCTGCACTACAATGAAGTCTCACTTCCCCCCCGTCAAAAGGGCCATCTGAAAAAAGTGTAAAATCCAGAAAGGCAGGACAGGCCATGGAGAACTGGGAGCCTTGTTATGCTGATGGGCGGGATGTAAATTGCCAACAGCCACTCGGGAGAAGTGTATGGTGTTTCCTGAAACATCTAAAAAACAAAGCAACAGAGCCTAGGGCACTTCCACTTATGGTCCTATAGCTTAGGGAAATTAAAATCAAAAAGACACAGCCACCCCAAAGTTTGGGATGGCTCTGTTTACAAGAAACTCGTTTACGGTACAAGTTCAATATCGCATAAAGCGGAAAATGGATAAAGAAGTTGTGGTACTTACGTACAATGCAATATCACTCAGCAATGACATCTATGTCATCAGGCCCATAGCAGCATAATGAGTGGATTCAGGTATGATGATTCTAACTGAAATAAGTCACACAGAAAAAGAAACATCATAAGATATCACTAATACACGGAATGTAAACTTGGCTACACAGGAACTGAATTTCAAAACAGAACATGGTCCCAAATTTAGAAAACCAACTTATGCTTGCTTAAGGGGAAAGGTGAGTTGGGGTGCTGCATAAAACCAGAGATTGAAATGAGCACAGATAAAGTTCCTTAAGCCAAATATGTAATAGACAAGAGCTACTCCTTGCTCAACGAAATGGACTCAAAACCCCATATTAAACGCCTAATAATGTACCTGACTAGTAAGTATCTTAAAACCTATGGATTGCTATGTCTCTGAAAGTGAATCAATCGTGAGTACAGGGGCAAAAACGCAGCAGTGATAGGATTGGAGAGTTTTGGTGAGCAAATGAAGACCCTTTGAAGTCATATTGCATGGTACCCATTCCACGGGTCTCAACTCTCCAGGTTTAAGGGATTCTTCCTTCAGCTAAAACATGCATGTGGAACCCAGAGTATGATCAACCGTGTGATCGGGAGACGTGTTGAAATATGTCTCAGTTCTCGTCCCCTGGTACTCGGGTGCAACATTCCAGATGCTTTACTAACACTCTCCCGACTTGGAGAGTCAGTGCCTTTAACCTCCTGTTTGGCCCAGTTTGCAAATTCCGCGGAAGATGAACAGGAATAGGGAGAACCAATGAGAGACTAGCTGGAGGTGTCTGGACGGGAAAATTTAACTCTCATTTCCCACCAGGAAGAGGAATTAACCAAAGGCTCAGCGTGCCATGCCGGAACCAGATTAGGGCCTGAAGCAATCCTGCGGTGTTGCGGCCAGCTCACAAGAAAGCGAGTTGAAGAAAGGAGCTCAGGGGCACTGTAATTCACAAACCTGCAGAGTTATAAATGACAGCTATCATCCAAAAATATACTGAAGTAAGGCTGCCAAGAGGACTTGAAAGCCGGGCAGAATTGCAGGAAACCGATTTCAGGAGGTAGACTGGAATTGCATTTAAAGCATAGGAAAAGAGGCAGAAGGTCGACAATGATGCACTTGGCCAAAAAGGGCGTATGCGTTTTTTCCTGAATATATTCAGGAAAAAACGCATACGCCCTTTTTGGCCAACCAAGCAAGCTTGCAAAGGAAATCTGCATTACAATGAAGTCTCACTTCCCCCCGTCAAAAGGGACATCTGAAAAAAGTGTAAAATCCAGAAAGGCAGGACAGGCCATGGAGAACTGGGAGCCTTGTTATGCTGATGGGCGGGATGTAAATTGCCAACAGCCACTCGGGAGAAGTGTATGGTGTTTCCTGAAACATCTAAAAAACAAAGCAACAGAGCCTAGGGCACTTCCACTTATGGTCCTATAGCTTAGGGAAATTAAAATCAAAAAGACACAGCCACCCCAAAGTTTGGGATGGCTCTGTTTACAAGAAACTCGTTTACGGTGCAAGTTCAATATCGCATAAAGCGAAAAATGGATAAAGAAGTTGTGGTAATTACGTACAATGCAATATCACTCAGCAATGACATCTATGTCATCAGGCCCATAGCAGCATAATGAGTGGATTCAGGTATGATGATTCTAACTGAAATAAGTCACACAGAAAAAGAAACATCATAAGATATCACTAATACACGGAATGTAAACTTGGCTACACAGGAACTGAATTTCAAAACAGAACATGGTCCCAAATTTAGAAAACCAACTTATGCTTGCTTAAGGAGAAAGGTGAGTTGGGGTACTGCATAAAACCAGAGATTGAAATGAGCACAGATAAAGTTCCTTAAGCCAAATATGGAATAGACAAGAGCTACTCCTTGCTCAACGAAATGGACTCAAAACCCCATATTAAACGCCTAATAATGTACCTGACTAGTAAGTATCTTAAAACCTATGGATTGCTATGTCTCTGAAAGTGAATCAATTGTGAGTACAGGGGCAAAAACGCAGCAGTGATAGGATTGGAGAGTTTTGGTGAGCAAATGAAGACCCTTTGAAGTCATATTGCATGGTACCCATTCCACGGGTCTCAACTCTCCAGGTTTAAGGGATTCTTCCTTCAGCTAAAACATGCATGTGGAACCCAGAGTATGATCAACCGTGTGATCGGGAGACGTGTTGAAATATGTCTCAGTTCTCGTCCCCTGGTACTCGGGTGCAACATTCCAGATGCTTTACTAACACTCTCCCGACTTGGAGAGTCAGTGCCTTTAACCTCCTGTTTGGCCCAGTTTGCAAATTCCGCGGAAGATGAACAGGAATAGGGAGAACCAATGAGAGACTAGCTGGAGGTGTCTGGACGGGAAAATTTAACTCTCATTTCCCACCAGGAAGAGGAATTAACCAAAGGCTCAGCGTGCCATGCCGGAACCAGATTAGGGCCTGAAGCAATCCTGCGGTGTTGCGGCCAGCTCACAAGAAAGCGAGTTGAAGAAAGGAGCTCAGGGGCACTGTAATTCACAAACCTGCAGAGTTATAAATGACAGCTATCATCCAAAAATATACTGAAGTAAGGCTGCCAAGAGGACTTGAAAGCCGGGCAGAATTGCAGGAAACCGATTTCAGGAGGTAGACTGGAATTGCATTTAAAGCATAGGAAAAGAGGCAGAAGGTCGACAATGATGCACTTGGCCAAAAAGGGCGTATGCGTTTTTTCCTGAATATATTCAGGAAACAACGCATACACCCTTTTTGGCCAACCAAGCAAGCTTGCAAAGGAAATCTGCACTACAATGAAGTCTCACTTCCCCCCCGTCAAAAGGGCCATCTGAAAAAAGTGTAAAATCCAGAAAGGCAGGACAGGCCATGGAGAACTGGGAGCCTTGTTATGCTGATGGGCGGGATGTAAATTGCCAACAGCCACTCGGGAGAAGTGTATGGTGTTTCCTGAAACATGTAAAAAACAAAGCAACAGAGCCTAGGGCACTTCCACTTATGGTCCTGCAGCTTAGGGAAATTAAAATCAAAAAGACACAGCCACCCCAAAGTTTGGGATGGCTCTGTTTACAAGAAACTCGTTTACGGTACAAGTTCAATATCGCATAAAGCGAAAAATGGATAAAGAAGTTGTGGTACTTACGTACAATGCAATATCACTCAGCAATGACATCTATGTCATCAGGCCCATAGCAGCATAATGAGTGGATTCAGGTATGATGATTCTAACTGAAATAAGTCACACAGAAAAAGAAACATCATAAGATATCACTAATACACGGAATGTAAACTTGGCTACACAGGAACTGAATTTCAAAACAGAACATGGTCCCAAATTTAGAAAATCAACTTATGCTTGCTTAAGGGGAAAGGTGAGTTGGGGTGCTGCATAAAACCAGAGATTGAAATGAGCACAGATAAAGTTCCTTAAGCCAAATATGTAATAGACAAGAGCTACTCCTTGCTCAACGAAATGGACTCAAAACCCCATATTAAACGCCTAATAATGTACCTGACTAGTAAGTATCTTAAAACCTATGGATTGCTATGTCTCTGAAAGTGAATCAATCGTGAGTACAGGGGCAAAAACGCAGCAGTGATAGGATTGGAGAGTTTTGGTGAGCAAATGAAGACCCTTTGAAGTCATATTGCATGGTACCCATTCCACGGGTCTCAACTCTCCAGGTTTAAGGGATTCTTCCTTCAGCGAAAACATGCATGAGGAACCCAGAGTATGATCAACCGTGTGATCGGGAGACGTGTTGAAATATGTCTCAGTTCTCGTCCCCTGGTACTCGGGTGCAACATTCCAGATGCTTTACTAACACTCTCCCGACTTGGAGAGTCAGTGCCTTTAACCTCCTGTTTGGCCCAGTTTGCAAATTCCGCGGAAGATGAACAGGAATAGGGAGAACCAATGAGAGACTAGCTGGAGGTGTCTGGACGGGAAAATTTAACTCTCATTTCCCACCAGGAAGAGGAATTAACCAAAGGCTCAGCGTGCCATGCCGGAACCAGATTAGGGCCTGAAGCAATCCTGCGGTGTTGCGGCCAGCTCACAAGAAAGCGAGTTGAAGAAAGGAGCTCAGGGGCACTGTAATTCACAAACCTGCAGAGTTATAAATGACAGCTATCATCCAAAAATATACTGAAGTAAGGCTGCCAAGAGGACTTGAAAGCCGGGCAGAATTGCAGGAAACCGATTTCAGGAGGTAGACTGGAATTGCATTTAAAGCATAGGAAAAGAGGCAGAAGGTCGACAATGATGCACTTGGCCAAAAAGGGCGTATGCGTTTTTTCCTGAATATATTCAGGAAAAAACGCATACGCCCTTTTTGGCCAACCAAGCAAGCTTGCAAAGGAAATCTGCACTACAATGAAGTCTCACTTCCCCCCCGTCAAAAGGGCCATCTGAAAAAAGTGTAAAATCCAGAAAGGCAGGACAGGCCATGGAGAACTGGGAGCCTTGTTATGCTGATGGGCGGGATGTAAATTGCCAACAGCCACTCGGGAGAAGTGTATGGTGTTTCCTGAAACATCTAAAAAACAAAGCAACAGAGCCTAGGGCACTTCCACTTATGGTCCTATAGCTTAGGGAAATTAAAATCAAAAAGACACAGCCACCCCAAAGTTTGGGATGGCTCTGTTTACAAGAAACTCGTTTACGGTACAAGTTCAATATCGCATAAAGCGAAAAATGGATAAAGAAGTTGTGGTACTTACGTACAATGCAATATCACTCAGCAATGACATCTATGTCATCAGGCCCATAGCAGCATAATGAGTGGATTCAGGTATGATGATTCTAACTGAAATAAGTCACACAGAAAAAGAAACATCATAAGATATCACTAATACACGGAATGTAAACTTGGCTACACAGGAACTGAATTTCAAAACAGAACATGGTCCCAAATTTAGAAAATCAACTTATGCTTGCTTAAGGGGAAAGGTGAGTTGGGGTGCTGCATAAAACCAGAGATTGAAATGAGCACAGATAAAGTTCCTTAAGCCAAATATGTAATAGACAAGAGCTACTCCTTGCTCAACGAAATGGACTCAAAACCCCATATTAAACGCCTAATAATGTACCTGACTAGTAAGTATCTTAAAACCTATGGATTGCTATGTCTCTGAAAGTGAATCAATCGTGAGTACAGGGGCAAAAACACAGCAGTGATAGGATTGGAGAGTTTTGGTGAGCAAATGAAGACCCTTTGAAGTCATATTGCATGGTACCCATTCCACGGGTCTCAACTCTCCAGGTTTAAGGGATTCTTCCTTCAGCTAAAACATGCATGTGGAACCCAGAGTATGATCAACCGTGTGATCGGGAGACGTGTTGAAATATGTCTCAGTTCTCGTCCCCTGGTACTCGGGTGCAACATTCCAGATGCTTTACTAACACTCTCCCGACTTGGAGAGTCAGTGCCTTTAACCTCCTGTTTGGCCCAGTTTGCAAATTCCGCGGAAGATGAACAGGAATAGGGAGAACCAATGAGAGACTAGCTGGAGGTGTCTGGACGGGAAAATTTAACTCTCATTTCCCACCAGGAAGAGGAATTAACCAAAGGCTCAGCGTGCCATGCCGGAACCAGATTAGGGCCTGAAGCAATCCTGCGGTGTTGCGGCCAGCTCACAAGAAAGCGAGTTGAAGAAAGGAGCTCAGGGGCACTGTAATTCACAAACCTGCAGAGTTATAAATGACAGCTATCATCCAAAAATATACTGAAGTAAGGCTGCCAAGAGGACTTGAAAGCGGGGCAGAATTGCAGGAAACCGATTTCAGGAGGTAGACTGGAATTGCATTTAAAGCATAGGAAAAGAGGCAGAAGGTCGACAATGATGCACTTGGCCAAAAAGGGCGTATGCGTTTTTTCCTGAATATATTCAGGAAAAAACGCATACGCCCTCTTTGGCCAACCAAGCAAGCTTGCAAAGGAAATCTGCACTACAATGAAGTCTCACTTCCCCCCCGTCAAAAGGGCCATCTGAAAAAAGTGTAAAATCCAGAAAGGCAGGACAGGCCATGGAGAACTGGGAGCCTTGTTATGCTGATGGGCGGGATGTAAATTGCCAACAGCCACTCGGGAGAAGTGTATGGTGTTTCCTGAAACATCTAAAAAACAAAGCAACAGAGCCTAGGGCACTTCCACTTATGGTCCTATAGATTAGGGAAATTAAAATCAAAAAGACACAGCCACCCCAAAGTTTGGGATGGCTCTGTTTACAAGAAACTCGTTTACGGTACAAGTTCAATATCGCATAAAGCGGAAAATGGATAAAGAAGTTGTGGTACTTACGTACAATGCAATATCACTCAGCAATGACATCTATGTCATCAGGCCCATAGCAGCATAATGAGTGGATTCAGGTATGATGATTCTAACTGAAATAAGTCACACAGAAAAAGAAACATCATAAGATATCACTAATACACGGAATGTAAACTTGGCTACACAGGAACTGAATTTCAAAACAGAACATGGTCCCAAATTTAGAAAACCAACTTATGCTTGCTTAAGGGGAAAGGTGAGTTGGGGTGCTGCATAAAACCAGAGATTGAAATGAGCACAGATAAAGTTCCTTAAGCCAAATATGTAATAGACAAGAGCTACTCCTTGCTCAACGAAATGGACTCAAAACCCCATATTAAACGCCTAATAATGTACCTGACTAGTAAGTATCTTAAAACCTATGGATTGCTATGTCTCTGAAAGTGAATCAATCGTGAGTACAGGGGCAAAAACGCAGCAGTGATAGGATTGGAGAGTTTTGGTGAGCAAATGAAGACCCTTTGAAGTCATATTGCATGGTACCCATTCCACGGGTCTCAACTCTCCAGGTTTAAGGGATTCTTCCTTCAGCTAAAACATGCATGTGGAACCCAGAGTATGATCAACCGTGTGATCGGGAGACGTGTTGAAATATGTCTCAGTTCTCGTCCCCTGGTACTCGGGTGCAACATTCCAGATGCTTTACTAACACTCTCCCGACTTGGAGAGTCAGTGCCTTTAACCTCCTGTTTGGCCCAGTTTGCAAATTCCGCGGAAGATGAACAGGAATAGGGAGAACCAATGAGAGACTAGCTGGAGGTGTCTGGACGGGAAAATTTAACTCTCATTTCCCACCAGGAAGAGGAATTAACCAAAGGCTCAGCGTGCCATGCCGGAACCAGATTAGGGCCTGAAGCAATCCTGCGGTGTTGCGGCCAGCTCACAAGAAAGCGAGTTGAAGAAAGGAGCTCAGGGGCACTGTAATTCACAAACCTGCAGAGTTATAAATGACAGCTATCATCCAAAAATATACTGAAGTAAGGCTGCCAAGAGGACTTGAAAGCGGGGCAGAATTGCAGGAAACCGATTTCAGGAGGTAGACTGGAATTGCATTTAAAGCATAGGAAAAGAGGCAGAAGGTCGACAATGATGCACTTGGCCAAAAAGGGCGTATGCGTTTTTTCCTGAATATATTCAGGAAAAAACGCATACGCCCTTTTTGGCCAACCAAGCAAGCTTGCAAAGGAAATCTGCACTACAATGAAGTCTCACTTCCCCCCCGTCAAAAGGGCCATCTGAAAAAAGTGTAAAATCCAGAAAGGCAGGACAGGCCATGGAGAACTGGGAGCCTTGTTATGCTGATGGGCGGGATGTAAATTGCCAACAGCCACTCGGGAGAAGTGTATGGTGTTTCCTGAAACATCTAAAAAACAAAGCAACAGAGCCTAGGGCACTTCCACTTATGGTCCTATAGCTTAGGGAAATTAAAATCAAAAAGACACAGCCACCCCAAAGTTTGGGATGGCTCTGTTTACAAGAAACTCGTTTACGGTGCAAGTTCAATATCGCATAAAGCGAAAAATGGATAAAGAAGTTGTGGTAATTACGTACAATGCAATATCACTCAGCAATGACATCTATGTCATCAGGCCCATAGCAGCATAATGAGTGGATTCAGGTATGATGATTCTAACTGAAATAAGTCACACAGAAAAAGAAACATCATAAGATATCACTAATACACGGAATGTAAACTTGGCTACACAGGAACTGAATTTCAAAACAGAACATGGTCCCAAATTTAGAAAACCAACTTATGCTTGCTTAAGGGGAAAGGTGAGTTGGGGTGCTGCATAAAACCAGAGATTGAAATGAGCACAGATAAAGTTCCTTAAGCCAAATATGTAATAGACAAGAGCTACTCCTTGCTCAACGAAATGGACTCAAAACCCCATATTAAACGCCTAATAATGTACCTGACTAGTAAGTATCTTAAAACCTATGGATTGCTATGTCTCTGAAAGTGAATCAATCGTGAGTACAGGGGCAAAAACGCAGCAGTGATAGGATTGGAGAGTTTTGGTGAGCAAATGAAGACCCTTTGAAGTCATATTGCATGGTACCCATTCCACGGGTCTCAACTCTCCAGGTTTAAGGGATTCTTCCTTCAGCTAAAACATGCATGTGGAACCCAGAGTATGATCAACCGTGTGATCGGGAGACGTGTTGAAATATGTCTCAGTTCTCGTCCCCTGGTACTCGGGTGCAACATTCCAGATGCTTTACTAACACTCTCCTGACTTGGAGAGTCAGTGCCTTTAACCTCCTGTTTGGCCCAGTTTGCAAATTCCGCGGAAGATGAACAGGAATAGGGAGAACCAATGAGAGACTAGCTGGAGGTGTCTGGACGGGAAAATTTAACTCTCATTTCCCACCAGGAAGAGGAATTAACCAAAGGCTCAGCGTGCCATGCCGGAACCAGATTAGGGCCTGAAGCAATCCTGCGGTGTTGCGGCCAGCTCACAAGAAAGCGAGTTGAAGAGAGGAGCTCAGGGGCACTGTAATTCACAAACCTGCAGAGTTATAAATGACAGCTATCATCCAAAAATATACTGAAGTAAGGCTGCCAAGAGGACTTGAAAGCCGGGCAGAATTGCAGGAAACCGATTTCAGGAGGTAGACTGGAATTGCATTTAAAGCATAGGAAAAGAGGCAGAAGGTCGACAATGATGCACTTGGCCAAAAAGGGCGTATGCGTTTTTTCCTGAATATATTCAGGAAAAAACGCATACGCCCTTTTTGGCCAACCAAGCAAGCTTGCAAAGGAAATCTGCACTACAATGAAGTCTCACTTCCCCCCCGTCAAAAGGGCCATCTGAAAAAAGTGTAAAATCCAGAAAGGCAGGACAGGCCATGGAGAACTGGGAGCCTTGTTATGCTGATGGGCGGGATGTAAATTGCCAAGAGCCACTCGGGAGAAGTGTATGGTGTTTCCTGAAACATCTAAAAAACAAAGCAACAGAGCCTAGGGCACTTCCACTTATGGTCCTATAGCTTAGGGAAATTAAAATCAAAAAGACACAGCCACCCCAAAGTTTGGGATGGCTCTGTTTACAAGAAACTCGTTTACGGTACAAGTTCAATATCGCATAAAGCGAAAAATGGATAAAGAAGTTGTGGTACTTACGTACAATGCAATATCACTCAGCAATGACATCTATGTCATCAGGCCTATAGCAGCATAATGAGTGGATTCAGGTATGATGATTCTAACTGAAATAAGTCACACAGAAAAAGAAACATCATAAGATATCACTAATACACGGAATGTAAACTTGGCTACACAGGAACTGAATTTCAAAACAGAACATGGTCCCAAATTTAGAAAACCAACTTATGCTTGCTTAAGGGGAAAGGTGAGTTGGGGTGCTGCATAAAACCAGAGATTGAAATGAGCACAGATAAAGTTCCTTAAGCCAAATATGTAATAGACAAGAGCTACTCCTTGCTCAACGAAATGGACTCAAAACCCCATATTAAACGCCTAATAATGTACCTGACTAGTAAGTATCTTAAAACCTATGGATTACTATGTCTCTGAAAGTGAATCAATCGTGAGTACAGGGGCAAAAACGCAGCAGTGATAGGATTGGAGAGTTTTGGTGAGCAAATGAAGACCCTTTGAAGTCATATTGCATGGTACCCATTCCACGGGTCTCAACTCTCCAGGTTTAAGGGATTCTTCCTTCAGCTAAAACATGCATGTGGAACCCAGAGTATGATCAACCGTGTGATCGGGAGACGTGTTGAAATATGTCTCAGTTCTCGTCCCCTGGTACTCGGGTGCAACATTCCAGATGCTTTACTAACACTCTCCCGACTTGGAGAGTCAGTGCCTTTAACCTCCTGTTTGGCCCAGTTTGCAAATTCCGCGGAAGATGAACAGGAATAGGGAGAACCAATGAGAGACTAGCTGGAGGTGTCTGGACGGGAAAATTTAACTCTCATTTCCCACCAGGAAGAGGAATTAACCAAAGGCTCAGCGTGCCATGCCGGAACCAGATTAGGGCCTGAAGCAATCCTGCGGTGTTGCGGCCAGCTCACAAGAAAGCGAGTTGAAGAAAGGAGCTCAGGGGCACTGTAATTCACAAACCTGCAGAGTTATAAATGACAGCTATCATCCAAAAATATACTGAAGTAAGGCTGCCAAGAGGACTTGAAAGCCGGGCAGAATTGCAGGAAACCGATTTCAGGAGGTAGACTGGAATTGCATTTAAAGCATAGGAAAAGAGGCAGAAGGTCGACAATGATGCACTTGGCCAAAAAGGGCGTATGCGTTTTTTCCTGAATATATTCAGGAAACAACGCATACGCCCTTTTTGGCCAACCAAGCAAGCTTGCAAAGGAAATCTGCACTACAATGAAGTCTCACTTCCCCCCCGTCAAAAGGGCCATCTGAAAAAAGTGTAAAATCCAGAAAGGCAGGACAGGCCATGGAGAACTGGGAGCCTTGTTATGCTGATGGGCGGGATGTAAATTGCCAACAGCCACTCGGGAGAAGTGTATGGTGTTTCCTGAAACATCTAAAAAACAAAGCAACAGAGCCTAGGGCACTTCCACTTATGGTCCTATAGCTTAGGGAAATTAAAATCAAAAAGACACAGCCACCCCAAAGTTTGGGACCACTCTGTTTACAAGAAACTCGTTTACGGTACAAGTTCAATATCGCATAAAGCGGAAAATGGATAAAGAAGTTGTGGTACTTACGTACAATGCAATATCACTCAGCAATGACATCTATGTCATCAGGCCCATAGCAGCATAATGAGTGGATTCAGGTATGATGATTCTAACTGAAATAAGTCACACAGAAAAAGAAACATCATAAGATATCACTAATACACGGAATGTAAACTTGGCTACACAGGAACTGAATTTCAAAACAGAACATGGTCCCAAATTTAGAAAACCAACTTATGCTTGCTTAAGGGGAAAGGTGAGTTGGGGTGCTGCATAAAACCAGAGATTGAAATGAGCACAGATAAAGTTCCTTAAGCCAAATATGTAATAGACAAGAGCTACTCCTTGCTCAACGAAATGGACTCAAAACCCCATATTAAACGCCTAATAATGTACCTGACTAGTAAGTATCTTAAAACCTATGGATTGCTATGTCTCTGAAAGTGAATCAATCGTGAGTACAGGGGCAAAAACGCAGCAGTGATAGGATTGGAGAGTTTTGGTGAGCAAATGAAGACCCTTTGAAGTCATATTGCATGGTACCCATTCCACGGGTCTCAACTCTCCAGGTTTAAGGGATTCTTCCTTCAGCTAAAACATGCATGTGGAACCCAGAGTATGATCAACCGTGTGATCGGGAGACGTGTTGAAATATGTCTCAGTTCTCGTCCCCTGGTACTCGGGTGCAACATTCCAGATGCTTTACTAACACTCTCCCGACTTGGAGAGTCAGTGCCTTTAACCTCCTGTTTGGCCCAGTTTGCAAATTCCGTGGAAGATGAACAGGAATAGGGAGAACCAATGAGAGACTAGCTGGAGGTGTCTGGACGGGAAAATTTAACTCTCATTTCCCACCAGGAAGAGGAATTAACCAAAGGCTCAGCGTGCCATGCCGGAACCAGATTAGGGCCTGAAGCAATCCTGCGGTGTTGCGGCCAGCTCACAAGAAAGCGAGTTGAAGAAAGGAGCTCAGGGGCACTGTAATTCACAAACCTGCAGAGTTATAAATGACAGCTATCATCCAAAAATATACTGAAGTAAGGCTGCCAAGAGGACTTGAAAGCCGGGCAGAATTGCAGGAAACCGATTTCAGGAGGTAGACTGGAATTGCATTTAAAGCATAGGAAAAGAGGCAGAAGGTCGACAATGATGCACTTGGCCAAAAAGGGCGTATGCGTTTTTTCCTGAATATATTCAGGAAACAACGCATACGCCCTTTTTGGCCAACCAAGCAAGCTTGCAAAGGAAATCTGCACTACAATGAAGTCTCACTTCCCCCCCGTCAAAAGGGCCATCTGAAAAAAGTGTAAAATCCAGAAAGGCAGGACAGGCCATGGAGAACTGGGAGCCTTGTTATGCTGATGGGCGGGATGTAAATTGCCAACAGCCACTCGGGAGAAGTGTATGGTGTTTCCTGAAACATCTAAAAAACAAAGCAACAGAGCCTAGGGCACTTCCACTTATGGTCCTATAGCTTAGGGAAATTAAAATCAAAAAGACACAGCCACCCCAAAGTTTGGGATGGCTCTGTTTACAAGAAACTCGTTTACGGTACAAGTTCAATATCGCATAAAGCGGAAAATGGATAAAGAAGTTGTGGTACTTACGTACAATGCAATATCACTCAGCAATGACATCTATGTCATCAGGCCCATAGCAGCATAATGAGTGGATTCAGGTATGATGATTCTAACTGAAATAAGTCACACAGAAAAAGAAACATCATAAGATATCACTAATACACGGAATGTAAACTTGGCTACACAGGAACTGAATTTCAAAACAGAACATGGTCCCAAATTTAGAAAACCAACTTATGCTTGCTTAAGGGGAAAGGTGAGTTGGGGTGCTGCATAAAACCAGAGATTGAAATGAGCACAGATAAAGTTCCTTAAGCCAAATATGTAATAGACAAGAGCTACTCCTTGCTCAACGAAATGGACTCAAAACCCCATATTAAACGCCTAATAATGTACCTGACTAGTAAGTATCTTAAAACCTATGGATTGCTATGTCTCTGAAAGTGAATCAATCGTGAGTACAGGGGCAAAAACGCAGCAGTGATAGGATTGGAGAGTTTTGGTGAGCAAATGAAGACCCTTTGAAGTCATATTGCATGGTACCCATTCCACGGGTCTCAACTCTCCAGGTTTAAGGGATTCTTCCTTCAGCTAAAACATGCATGTGGAACCCAGAGTATGATCAACCGTGTGATCGGGAGACGTGTTGAAATATGTCTCAGTTCTCGTCCCCTGGTACTCGGGTGCAACATTCCAGATGCTTTACTAACACTCTCCCGACTTGGAGAGTCAGTGCCTTTAACCTCCTGTTTGGCCCAGTTTGCAAATTCCGCGGAAGATGAACAGGAATAGGGAGAACCAATGAGAGACTAGCTGGAGGTGTCTGGACGGGAAAATTTAACTCTCATTTCCCACCAGGAAGAGGAATTAACCAAAGGCTCAGCGTGCCATGCCGGAACCAGATTAGGGCCTGAAGCAATCCTGCGGTGTTGCGGCCAGCTCACAAGAAAGCGAGTTGAAGAAAGGAGCTCAGGGGCACTGTAATTCACAAACCTGCAGAGTTATAAATGACAGCTATCATCCAAAAATATACTGAAGTAAGGCTGCCAAGAGGACTTGAAAGCCGGGCAGAATTGCAGGAAACCGATTTCAGGAGGTAGACTGGAATTGCATTTAAAGCATAGGAAAAGAGGCAGAAGGTCGACAATGATGCACTTGGCCAAAAAGGGCGTATGCGTTGTTTCCTGAATATATTCAGGAAACAACGCATACGCCCTTTTTGGCCAACCAAGCAGGCTTGCAAAGGAAATCTGCACTACAATGAAGTCTCACTTCCCCCCCGTCAAAAGGGCCATCTGAAAAAAGTGTAAAATCCAGAAAGGCAGGACAGGCCATGGAGAACTGGGAGCCTTTTTATGCTGATGGGCGGGATGTAAATTGCCAACAGCCACTCGGGAGAAGTGTATGGTGTTTCCTGAAACATCTAAAAAACAAAGCAACAGAGCCTAGGGCACTTCCACTTATGGTCCTATAGCTTAGGGAAATTAAAATCAAAAAGACACAGCCACCCCAAAGTTTGGGATGGCTCTGTTTACAAGAAACTCGTTTACGGTACAAGTTCAATATCGCATAAAGCGGAAAATGGATAAAGAAGTTGTGGTACTTACGTACAATGCAATATCACTCAGCAATGACATCTATGTCATCAGGCCCATAGCAGCATAATGAGTGGATTCAGGTATGATGATTCTAACTGAAATAAGTCACACAGAAAAAGAAACATCATAAGATATCACTAATACACGGAATGTAAACTTGGCTACACAGGAACTGAATTTCAAAACAGAACATGGTCCCAAATTTAGAAAACCAACTTATGCTTGCTTAAGGGGAAAGGTGAGTTGGGGTGCTGCATAAAACCAGAGATTGAAATGAGCACAGATAAAGTTCCTTAAGCCAAATATGTAATAGACAAGAGCTACTCCTTGCTCAACGAAATGGACTCAAAACCCCATATTAAACGCCTAATAATGTACCTGACTAGTAAGTATCTTAAAACCTATGGATTGCTATGTCTCTGAAAGTGAATCAATCGTGAGTACAGGGGCAAAAACGCAGCAGTGATAGGATTGGAGAGTTTTGGTGAGCAAATGAAGACCCTTTGAAGTCATATTGCATGGTACCCATTCCACGGGTCTCAACTCTCCAGGTTTAAGGGATTCTTCCTTCAGCTAAAACATGCATGTGGAACCCAGAGTATGATCAACCGTGTGATCGGGAGACGTGTTGAAATATGTCTCAGTTCTCGTCCCCTGGTACTCGGGTGCAACATTCCAGATGCTTTACTAACACTCTCCCGACTTGGAGAGTCAGTGCCTTTAACCTCCTGTTTGGCCCAGTTTGCAAATTCCGCGGAAGATGAACAGGAATAGGGAGAACCAATGAGAGACTAGCTGGAGGTGTCTGGACGGGAAAATTTAACTCTCATTTCCCACCAGGAAGAGGAATTAACCAAAGGCTCAGCGTGCCATGCCGGAACCAGATTAGGGCCTGAAGCAATCCTGCGGTGTTGCGGCCAGCTCACAAGAAAGCGAGTTGAAGAAAGGAGCTCAGGGGCACTGTAATTCACAAACCTGCAGAGTTATAAATGACAGCTATCATCCAAAAATATACTGAAGTAAGGCTGCCAAGAGGACTTGAAAGCCGGGCAGAATTGCAGGAAACCGATTTCAGGAGGTAGACTGGAATTGCATTTAAAGCATAGGAAAAGAGGCAGAAGGTCGACAATGATGCACTTGGCCAAAAAGGGCGTATGCGTTGTTTCCTGAATATATTCAGGAAACAACGCATACGCCCTTTTTGGCCAACCAAGCAGGCTTGCAAAGGAAATCTGCACTACAATGAAGTCTCACTTCCCCCCCGTCAAAAGGGCCATCTGAAAAAAGTGTAAAATCCAGAAAGGCAGGACAGGCCATGGAGAACTGGGAGCCTTTTTATGCTGATGGGCGGGATGTAAATTGCCAACAGCCACTCGGGAGAAGTGTATGGTGTTTCCTGAAACATCTAAAAAACAAAGCAACAGAGCCTAGGGCACTTCCACTTATGGTCCTATAGCTTAGGGAAATTAAAATCAAAAAGACACAGCCACCCCAAAGTTTGGGATGGCTCTGTTTACAAGAAACTCGTTTACGGTACAAGTTCAATATCGCATAAAGCGGAAAATGGATAAAGAAGTTGTGGTACTTACGTACAATGCAATATCACTCAGCAATGACATCTATGTCATCAGGCCCATAGCAGCATAATGAGTGGATTCAGGTATGATGATTCTAACTGAAATAAGTCACACAGAAAAAGAAACATCATAAGATATCACTAATACACGGAATGTAAACTTGGCTACACAGGAACTGAATTTCAAAACAGAACATGGTCCCAAATTTAGAAAACCAACTTATGCTTGCTTAAGGGGAAAGGTGAGTTGGGGTGCTGCATAAAACCAGAGATTGAAATGAGCACAGATAAAGTTCCTTAAGCCAAATATGTAATAGACTAGAGCTACTCCTTGCTCAACGAAATGGACTCAAAACCCCATATTAAACGCCTAATAATGTACCTGACTAGTAAGTATCTTAAAACCTATGGATTGCTATGTCTCTGAAAGTGAATCAATCGTGAGTACAGGGGCAAAAACGCAGCAGTGATAGGATTGGAGAGTTTTGGTGAGCAAATGAAGACCCTTTGAAGTCATATTGCATGGTACCCATTCCACGGGTCTCAACTCTCCAGGTTTAAGGGATTCTTCCTTCAGCTAAAACATGCATGTGGAACCCAGAGTATGATCAACCGTGTGATCGGGAGACGTGTTGAAATATGTCTCAGTTCTCGTCCCCTGGTACTCGGGTGCAACATTCCAGATGCTTTACTAACACTCTCCCGACTTGGAGAGTCAGTGCCTTTAACCTCCTGTTTGGCCCAGTTTGCAAATTCCGCGGAAGATGAACAGGAATAGGGAGAACCAATGAGAGACTAGCTGGAGGTGTCTGGACGGGAAAATTTAACTCTCATTTCCCACCAGGAAGAGGAATTAACCAAAGGCTCAGCGTGCCATGCCGGAACCAGATTAGGGCCTGAAGCAATCCTGCGGTGTTGCGGCCAGCTCACAAGAAAGCGAGTTGAAGAAAGGAGCTCAGGGGCACTGTAATTCACAAACCTGCAGAGTTATAAATGACAGCTATCATCCAAAAATATACTGAAGTAAGGCTGCCAAGAGGACTTGAAAGCCGGGCAGAATTGCAGGAAACCGATTTCAGGAGGTAGACTGGAATTGCATTTAAAGCATAGGAAAAGAGGCAGAAGGTCGACAATGATGCACTTGGCCAAAAAGGGCGTATGCGTTTTTCCCTGAATATATTCAGGAAACAACGCATACGCCCTTTTTGGCCAACCAAGCAAGCTTGCAAAGGAAATCTGCACTACAATGAAGTCTCACTTCCCCCCCGTCAAAAGGGCCATCTGAAAAAAGTGTAAAATCCAGAAAGGCAGGACAGGCCATGGAGAACTGGGAGCCTTGTTATGCTGATGGGCGGGATGTAACTTGCCAACAGCCACTCGGGAGAAGTGTATGGTGTTTCCTGAAACATCTAAAAAACAAAGCAACAGAGCCTAGGGCACTTCCACTTATGGTCCTATAGCTTAGGGAAATTAAAATCAAAAAGACACAGCCACCCCAAAGTTTGGGATGGCTCTGTTTACAAGAAACTCGTTTACGGTACAAGTTCAATATCGCATAAAGCGGAAAATGGATAAAGAAGTTGTGGTACTTACGTACAATGCAATATCACTCAGCAATGACATCTATGTCATCAGGCCCATAGCAGCATAATGAGTGGATTCAGGTATGATGATTCTAACTGAAATAAGTCACACAGAAAAAGAAACATCATAAGATATCACTAATACACGGAATGTAAACTTGGCTACACAGGAACTGAATTTCAAAACAGAACATGGTCCCAAATTTAGAAAATCAACTTATGCTTGCTTAAGGGGAAAGGTGAGTTGGGGTGCTGCATAAAACCAGAGATTGAAATGAGCACAGATAAAGTTCCTTAAGCCAAATATGTAATAGACAAGAGCTACTCCTTGCTCAACGAAATGGACTCAAAACCCCATATTAAACGCCTAATAATGTACCTGACTAGTAAGTATCTTAAAACCTATGGATTGCTATGTCTCTGAAAGTGAATCAATCGTGAGTACAGGGGCAAAAACGCAGCAGTGATAGGATTGGAGAGTTTTGGTGAGCAAATGAAGACCCTTTGAAGTCATATTGCATGGTACCCATTCCACGGGTCTCAACTCTCCAGGTTTAAGGGATTCTTCCTTCAGCTAAAACATGCATGTGGAACCCAGAGTATGATCAACCGTGTGATCGGGAGACGTGTTGAAATATGTCTCAGTTCTCGTCCCCTGGTACTCGGGTGCAACATTCCAGATGCTTTACTAACACTCTCCCGACTTGGAGAGTCAGTGCCTTTAACCTCCTGTTTGGCCCAGTTTGCAAATTCCGCGGAAGATGAACAGGAATAGGGAGAACCAATGAGAGACTAGCTGGAGGTGTCTGGACGGGAAAATTTAACTCTCATTTCCCACCAGGAAGAGGAATTAACCAAAGGCTCAGCGTGCCATGCCGGAACCAGATTAGGGCCTGAAGCAATCCTGCGGTGTTGCGGCCAGCTCACAAGAAAGCGAGTTGAAGAAAGGAGCTCAGGGGCACTGTAATTCACAAACCTGCAGAGTTATAAATGACAGCTATCATCCAAAAATATACTGAAGTAAGGCTGCCAAGAGGACTTGAAAGCCGGGCAGAATTGCAGGAAACCGATTTCAGGAGGTAGACTGGAATTGCATTTAAAGCATAGGAAAAGAGGCAGAAGGTCGACAATGATGCACTTGGCCAAAAAGGGCGTATGCGTTGTTTCCTGAATATATTCAGGAAACAACGCATACGCCCTTTTTGGCCAACCAAGCAAGCTTGCAAAGGAAATCTGCACTACAATGAAGTCTCACTTCCCCCCCGTCAAAAGGGCCATCTGAAAAAAGTGTAAAATCCAGAAAGGCAGGACAGGCCATGGAGAACTGGGAGCCTTGTTATGCTGATGGGCGGGATGTAAATTGCCAACAGCCACTCGGGAGAAGTGTATGGTGTTTCCTGAAACATCTAAAAAACAAAGCAACAGAGCCTAGGGCACTTCCACTTATGGTCCTATAGCTTAGGGAAATTAAAATCAAAAAGACACAGCCACCCCAAAGTTTGGGATGGCTCTGTTTACAAGAAACTCGTTTACGGTACAAGTTCAATATCGCATAAAGCGGAAAATGGATAAAGAAGTTGTGGTACTTACGTACAATGCAATATCACTCAGCAATGACATCTATGTCATCAGGCCCATAGCAGCATGATGAGTGGATTCAGGTATGATGATTCTAACTGAAATAAGTCACACAGAAAAAGAAACATCATAAGATATCACTAATACACGGAATGTAAACTTGGCTACACAGGAACTGAATTTCAAAACAGAACATGGTCCCAAATTTAGAAAACCAACTTATGCTTGCTTAAGGGGAAAGGTGAGTTGGGGTGCTGCATAAAACCAGAGATTGAAATGAGCACAGATAAAGTTCCTTAAGCCAAATATGTAATAGACAAGAGCTACTCCTTGCTCAACGAAATGGACTCAAAACCCCATATTAAACGCCTAATAATGTACCTGACTAGTAAGTATCTTAAAACCTATGGATTGCTATGTCTCTGAAAGTGAATCAATCGTGAGTACAGGGGCAAAAACGCAGCAGTGATAGGATTGGAGAGTTTTGGTGAGCAAATGAAGACCCTTTGAAGTCATATTGCATGGTACCCATTCCACGGGTCTCAACTCTCCAGGTTTAAGGGATTCTTCCTTCAGCTAAAACATGCATGTGGAACCCAGAGTATGATCAACCGTGTGATCGGGAGACGTGTTGAAATATGTCTCAGTTCTCGTCCCCTGGTACTCGGGTGCAACATTCCAGATGCTTTACTAACACTCTCCCGACTTGGAGAGTCAGTGCCTTTAACCTCCTGTTTGGCCCAGTTTGCAAATTCCGCGGAAGATGAACAGGAATAGGGAGAACCAATGAGAGACTAGCTGGAGGTGTCTGGACGGGAAAATTTAACTCTCATTTCCCACCAGGAAGAGGAATTAACCAAAGGCTCAGCGTGCCATGCCGGAACCAGATTAGGGCCTGAAGCAATCCTGCGGTGTTGCGGCCAGCTCACAAGAAAGCGAGTTGAAGAAAGGAGCTCAGGGGCACTGTAATTCACAAACCTGCAGAGTTATAAATGACAGCTATCATCCAAAAATATACTGAAGTAAGGCTGCCAAGAGGACTTGAAAGCGGGGCAGAATTGCAGGAAACCGATTTCAGGAGGTAGACTGGAATTGCATTTAAAGCATAGGAAAAGAGGCAGAAGGTCGACAATGATGCACTTGGCCAAAAAGGGCGTATGCGTTTTTCCCTGAATATATTCAGGAAACAACGCATACGCCCTTTTTGGCCAACCAAGCAAGCTTGCAAAGGAAATCTGCACTACAATGAAGTCTCACTTCCCCCCCGTCAAAAGGGCCATCTGAAAAAAGTGTAAAATCCAGAAAGGCAGGACAGGCCATGGAGAACTGGGAGCCTTGTTATGCTGATGGGCGGGATGTAACTTGCCAACAGCCACTCGGGAGAAGTGTATGGTGTTTCCTGAAACATCTAAAAAACAAAGCAACAGAGCCTAGGGCACTTCCACTTATGGTCCTATAGCTTAGGGAAATTAAAATCAAAAAGACACAGCCACCCCAAAGTTTGGGATGGCTCTGTTTACAAGAAACTCGTTTACGGTACAAGTTCAATATCGCATAAAGCGGAAAATGGATAAAGAAGTTGTGGTACTTACGTACAATGCAATATCACTCAGCAATGACATCTATGTCTTCAGGCCCATAGCAGCATAATGAGTGGATTCAGGTATGATGATTCTAACTGAAATAAGTCACACAGAAAAAGAAACATCATAAGATATCACTAATACACGGAATGTAAACTTGGCTACACAGGAACTGAATTTCAAAACAGAACATGGTCCCAAATTTAGAAAATCAACTTATGCTTGCTTAAGGGGAAAGGTGAGTTGGGGTGCTGCATAAAACCAGAGATTGAAATGAGCACAGATAAAGTTCCTTAAGCCAAATATGTAATAGACAAGAGCTACTCCTTGCTCAACGAAATGGACTCAAAACCCCATATTAAACGCCTAATAATGTACCTGACTAGTAAGTATCTTAAAACCTATGGATTGCTATGTCTCTGAAAGTGAATCAATCGTGAGTACAGGGGCAAAAACGCAGCAGTGATAGGATTGGAGAGTTTTGGTGAGCAAATGAAGACCCTTTGAAGTCATATTGCATGGTACCCATTCCACGGGTCTCAACTCTCCAGGTTTAAGGGATTCTTCCTTCAGCTAAAACATGCATGTGGAACCCAGAGTATGATCAACCGTGTGATCGGGAGACGTGTTGAAATATGTCTCAGTTCTCGTCCCCTGGTACTCGGGTGCAACATTCCAGATGCTTTACTAACACTCTCCCGACTTGGAGAGTCAGTGCCTTTAACCTCCTGTTTGGCCCAGTTTGCAAATTCCGCGGAAGATGAACAGGAATAGGGAGAACCAATGAGAGACTAGCTGGAGGTGTCTGGACGGGAAAATTTAACTCTCATTTCCCACCAGGAAGAGGAATTAACCAAAGGCTCAGCGTGCCATGCCGGAACCAGATTAGGGCCTGAAGCAATCCTGCGGTGTTGCGGCCAGCTCACAAGAAAGCGAGTTGAAGAAAGGAGCTCAGGGGCACTGTAATTCACAAACCTGCAGAGTTATAAATGACAGCTATCATCCAAAAATATACTGAAGTAAGGCTGCCAAGAGGACTTGAAAGCGGGGCAGAATTGCAGGAAACCGATTTCAGGAGGTAGACTGGAATTGCATTTAAAGCATAGGAAAAGAGGCAGAAGGTCGACAATGATGCACTTGGCCAAAAAGGGCGTATGCGTTTTTCCCTGAATATATTCAGGAAACAACGCATACGCCCTTTTTGGCCAACCAAGCAAGCTTGCAAAGGAAATCTGCACTACAATGAAGTCTCACTTCCCCCCCGTCAAAAGGGCCATCTGAAAAAAGTGTAAAATCCAGAAAGGCAGGACAGGCCATGGAGAACTGGGAGCCTTGTTATGCTGATGGGCGGGATGTAACTTGCCAACAGCCACTCGGGAGAAGTGTATGGTGTTTCCTGAAACATCTAAAAAACAAAGCAACAGAGCCTAGGGCACTTCCACTTATGGTCCTATAGCTTAGGGAAATTAAAATCAAAAAGACACAGCCACCCCAAAGTTTGGGATGGCTCTGTTTACAAGAAACTCGTTTACGGTACAAGTTCAATATCGCATAAAGCGGAAAATGGATAAAGAAGTTGTGGTACTTACGTACAATGCAATATCACTCAGCAATGACATCTATGTCTTCAGGCCCATAGCAGCATAATGAGTGGATTCAGGTATGATGATTCTAACTGAAATAAGTCACACAGAAAAAGAAACATCATAAGATATCACTAATACACGGAATGTAAACTTGGCTACACAGGAACTGAATTTCAAAACAGAACATGGTCCCAAATTTAGAAAATCAACTTATGCTTGCTTAAGGGGAAAGGTGAGTTGGGGTGCTGCATAAAACCAGAGATTGAAATGAGCACAGATAAAGTTCCTTAAGCCAAATATGTAATAGACAAGAGCTACTCCTTGCTCAACGAAATGGACTCAAAACCCCATATTAAACGCCTAATAATGTACCTGACTAGTAAGTATCTTAAAACCTATGGATTGCTATGTCTCTGAAAGTGAATCAATCGTGAGTACAGGGGCAAAAACGCAGCAGTGATAGGATTGGAGAGTTTTGGTGAGCAAATGAAGACCCTTTGAAGTCATATTGCATGGTACCCATTCCACGGGTCTCAACTCTCCAGGTTTAAGGGATTCTTCCTTCAGCTAAAACATGCATGTGGAACCCAGAGTATGATCAACCGTGTGATCGGGAGACGTGTTGAAATATGTCTCAGTTCTCGTCCCCTGGTACTCGGGTGCAACATTCCAGATGCTTTACTAACACTCTCCCGACTTGGAGAGTCAGTGCCTTTAACCTCCTGTTTGGCCCAGTTTGCAAATTCCGCGGAAGATGAACAGGAATAGGGAGAACCAATGAGAGACTAGCTGGAGGTGTCTGGACGGGAAAATTTAACTCTCATTTCCCACCAGGAAGAGGAATTAACCAAAGGCTCAGCGTGCCATGCCGGAACCAGATTAGGGCCTGAAGCAATCCTGCGGTGTTGCGGCCAGCTCACAAGAAAGCGAGTTGAAGAAAGGAGCTCAGGGGCACTGTAATTCACAAACCTGCAGAGTTATAAATGACAGCTATCATCCAAAAATATACTGAAGTAAGGCTGCCAAGAGGACTTGAAAGCCGGGCAGAATTGCAGGAAACCGATTTCAGGAGGTAGACTGGAATTGCATTTAAAGCATAGGAAAAGAGGCAGAAGGTCGACAATGATGCACTTGGCCAAAAAGGGCGTATGCGTTGTTTCCTGAATATATTCAGGAAACAACGCATACGCCCTTTTTGGCCAACCAAGCAAGCTTGCAAAGGAAATCTGCACTACAATGAAGTCTCACTTCCCCCCCGTCAAAAGGGCCATCTGAAAAAAGTGTAAAATCCAGAAAGGCAGGACAGGCCATGGAGAACTGGGAGCCTTGTTATGCTGATGGGCGGGATGTAAATTGCCAACAGCCACTCGGGAGAAGTGTATGGTGTTTCCTGAAACATCTAAAAAACAAAGCAACAGAGCCTAGGGCACTTCCACTTATGGTCCTATAGCTTAGGGAAATTAAAATCAAAAAGACACAGCCACCCCAAAGTTTGGGATGGCTCTGTTTACAAGAAACTCGTTTACGGTACAAGTTCAATATCGCATAAAGCGGAAAATGGATAAAGAAGTTGTGGTACTTACGTACAATGCAATATCACTCAGCAATGACATCTATGTCATCAGGCCCATAGCAGCATAATGAGTGGATTCAGGTATGATGATTCTAACTGAAATAAGTCACACAGAAAAAGAAACATCATAAGATATCACTAATACACGGAATGTAAACTTGGCTACACAGGAACTGAATTTCAAAACAGAACATGGTCCCAAATTTAGAAAACCAACTTATGCTTGCTTAAGGGGAAAGGTGAGTTGGGGTGCTGCATAAAACCAGAGATTGAAATGAGCACAGATAAAGTTCCTTAAGCCAAATATGTAATAGACAAGAGCTACTCCTTGCTCAACGAAATGGACTCAAAACCCCATATTAAACGCCTAATAATGTACCTGACTAGTAAGTATCTTAAAACCTATGGATTGCTATGTCTCTGAAAGTGAATCAATCGTGAGTACAGGGGCAAAAACGCAGCAGTGATAGGATTGGAGAGTTTTGGTGAGCAAATGAAGACCCTTTGAAGTCATATTGCATGGTACCCATTCCACGGGTCTCAACTCTCCAGGTTTAAGGGATTCTTCCTTCAGCTAAAACATGCATGTGGAACCCAGAGTATGATCAACCGTGTGATCGGGAGACGTGTTGAAATATGTCTCAGTTCTCGTCCCCTGGTACTCGGGTGCAACATTCCAGATGCTTTACTAACACTCTCCCGACTTGGAGAGTCAGTGCCTTTAACCTCCTGTTTGGCCCAGTTTGCAAATTCCGCGGAAGATGAACAGGAATAGGGAGAACCAATGAGAGACTAGCTGGAGGTGTCTGGACGGGAAAATTTAACTCTCATTTCCCACCAGGAAGAGGAATTAACCAAAGGCTCAGCGTGCCATGCCGGAACCAGATTAGGGCCTGAAGCAATCCTGCGGTGTTGCGGCCAGCTCACAAGAAAGCGAGTTGAAGAAAGGAGCTCAGGGGCACTGTAATTCACAAACCTGCAGAGTTATAAATGACAGCTATCATCCAAAAATATACTGAAGTAAGGCTGCCAAGAGGACTTGAAAGCCGGGCAGAATTGCAGGAAACCGATTTCAGGAAGTAGACTGGAATTGCATTTAAAGCATAGGAAAAGAGGCAGAAGGTCGACAATGATGCACTTGGCCAAAAAGGGCATATGCGTTTTTTCCTGAATATATTCAGGAAACAACGCATACACCCTTTTTGGCCAACCAAGCAAGCTTGCAAAGGAAATCTGCACTACAATGAAGTCTCACTTCCCCCCCGTCAAAAGGGCCATCTGAAAAAAGTGTAAAATCCAGAAAGGCAGGACAGGCCATGGAGAACTGGGAGCCTTGTTATGCTGATGGGCGGGATGTAACTTGCCAACAGCCACTCGGGAGAAGTGTATGGTGTTTCCTGAAACATCTAAAAAACAAAGCAACAGAGCCTAGGGCACTTCCACTTATGGTCCTATAGCTTAGGGAAATTAAAATCAAAAAGACACAGCCACCCCAAAGTTTGGGATGGCTCTGTTTACAAGAAACTCGTTTACGGTACAAGTTCAATATCGCATAAAGCGGAAAATGGATAAAGAAGTTGTGGTACTTACGTACAATGCAATATCACTCAGCAATGACATCTATGTCATCAGGCCCATAGCAGCATGATGAGTGGATTCAGGTATGATGATTCTAACTGAAATAAGTCACACAGAAAAAGAAACATCATAAGATATCACTAATACACGGAATGTAAACTTGGCTACACAGGAACTGAATTTCAAAACAGAACATGGTCCCAAATTTAGAAAACCAACTTATGCTTGCTTAAGGGGAAAGGTGAGTTGGGGTGCTGCATAAAACCAGAGATTGAAATGAGCACAGATAAAGTTCCTTAAGCCAAATATGTAATAGACAAGAGCTACTCCTTGCTCAACGAAATGGACTCAAAACCCCATATTAAACGCCTAATAATGTACCTGACTAGTAAGTATCTTAAAACCTATGGATTGCTATGTCTCTGAAAGTGAATCAATCGTGAGTACAGGGGCAAAAACGCAGCAGTGATAGGATTGGAGAGTTTTGGTGAGCAAATGAAGACCCTTTGAAGTCATATTGCATGGTACCCATTCCACGGGTCTCAACTCTCCAGGTTTAAGGGATTCTTCCTTCAGCTAAAACATGCATGTGGAACCCAGAGTATGATCAACCGTGTGATCGGGAGACGTGTTGAAATATGTCTCAGTTCTCGTCCCCTGGTACTCGGGTGCAACATTCCAGATGCTTTACTAACACTCTCCCGACTTGGAGAGTCAGTGCCTTTAACCTCCTGTTTGGCCCAGTTTGCAAATTCCGCGGAAGATGAACAGGAATAGGGAGAACCAATGAGAGACTAGCTGGAGGTGTCTGGACGGGAAAATTTAACTCTCATTTCCCACCAGGAAGAGGAATTAACCAAAGGCTCAGCGTGCCATGCCGGAACCAGATTAGGGCCTGAAGCAATCCTGCGGTGTTGCGGCCAGCTCACAAGAAAGCGAGTTGAAGAAAGGAGCTCAGGGGCACTGTAATTCACAAACCTGCAGAGTTATAAATGACAGCTATCATCCAAAAATATACTGAAGTAAGGCTGCCAAGAGGACTTGAAAGCCGGGCAGAATTGCAGGAAACCGATTTCAGGAGGTAGACTGGAATTGCATTTAAAGCATAGGAAAAGAGGCAGAAGGTCGACAATGATGCACTTGGCCAAAAAGGGCGTATGCGTTTTTTCCTGAATATATTCAGGAAACAACGCATACGCCCTTTTTGGCCAACCAAGCAAGCTTGCAAAGGAAATCTGCACTACAATGAAGTCTCACTTCCCCCCCGTCAAAAGGGCCATCTGAAAAAAGTGTAAAATCCAGAAAGGCAGGACAGGCCATGGAGAACTGGGAGCCTTGTTATGCTGATGGGCGGGATGTAAATTGCCAACAGCCACTCGGGAGAAGTGTATGGTGTTTCCTGAAACATCTAAAAAACAAAGCAACAGAGCCTAGGGCACTTCCACTTATGGTCCTATAGCTTAGGGAAATTAAAATCAAAAAGACACAGCCACCCCAAAGTTTGGGATGGCTCTGTTTACAAGAAACTCGTTTACGGTACAAGTTCAATATCGCATAAAGCGGAAAATGGATAAAGAAGTTGTGGTACTTACGTACAATGCAATATCACTCAGCAATGACATCTATGTCATCAGGCCCATAGCAGCATAATGAGTGGATTCAGGTATGATGATTCTAACTGAAATAAGTCACACAGAAAAAGAAACATCATAAGATATCACTAATACACGGAATGTAAACTTGGCTACACAGGAACTGAATTTCAAAACAGAACATGGTCCCAAATTTAGAAAACCAACTTATGCTTGCTTAAGGGGAAAGGTGAGTTGGGGTGCTGCATAAAACCAGAGATTGAAATGAGCACAGATAAAGTTCCTTAAGCCAAATATGTAATAGACAAGAGCTACTCCTTGCTCAACGAAATGGACTCAAAACCCCATATTAAACGCCTAATAATGTACCTGACTAGTAAGTATCTTAAAACCTATGGATTGCTATGTCTCTGAAAGTGAATCAATCGTGAGTACAGGGGCAAAAACGCAGCAGTGATAGGATTGGAGAGTTTTGGTGAGCAAATGAAGACCCTTTGAAGTCATATTGCATGGTACCCATTCCACGGGTCTCAACTCTCCAGGTTTAAGGGATTCTTCCTTCAGCTAAAACATGCATGTGGAACCCAGAGTATGATCAACCGTGTGATCGGGAGACGTGTTGAAATATGTCTCAGTTCTCGTCCCCTGGTACTCGGGTGCAACATTCCAGATGCTTTACTAACACTCTCCCGACTTGGAGAGTCAGTGCCTTTAACCTCCTGTTTGGCCCAGTTTGCAAATTCCGCGGAAGATGAACAGGAATAGGGAGAACCAATGAGAGACTAGCTGGAGGTGTCTGGACGGGAAAATTTAACTCTCATTTCCCACCAGGAAGAGGAATTAACCAAAGGCTCAGCGTGCCATGCCGGAACCAGATTAGGGCCTGAAGCAATCCTGCGGTGTTGCGGCCAGCTCACAAGAAAGCGAGTTGAAGAAAGGAGCTCAGGGGCACTGTAATTCACAAACCTGCAGAGTTATAAATGACAGCTATCATCCAAAAATATACTGAAGTAAGGCTGCCAAGAGGACTTGAAAGCCGGGCAGAATTGCAGGAAACCGATTTCAGGAGGTAGACTGGAATTGCATTTAAAGCATAGGAAAAGAGGCAGAAGGTCGACAATGATGCACTTGGCCAAAAAGGGCGTATGCGTTTTTTCCTGAATATATTCAGGAAACAACGCATACGCCCTTTTTGGCCAACCAAGCAAGCTTGCAAAGGAAATCTGCACTACAATGAAGTCTCACTTCCCCCCCGTCAAAAGGGCCATCTGAAAAAAGTGTAAAATCCAGAAAGGCAGGACAGGCCATGGAGAACTGGGAGCCTTGTTATGCTGATGGGCGGGATGTAAATTGCCAACAGCCACTCGGGAGAAGTGTATGGTGTTTCCTGAAACATCTAAAAAACAAAGCAACAGAGCCTAGGGCACTTCCACTTATGGTCCTATAGCTTAGGGAAATTAAAATCAAAAAGACACAGCCACCCCAAAGTTTGGGATGGCTCTGTTTACAAGAAACTCGTTTACGGTACAAGTTCAATATCGCATAAAGCGGAAAATGGATAAAGAAGTTGTGGTACTTACGTACAATGCAATATCACTCAGCAATGACATCTATGTCATCAGGCCCATAGCAGCATAATGAGTGGATTCAGGTATGATGATTCTAACTGAAATAAGTCACACAGAAAAAGAAACATCATAAGATATCACTAATACACGGAATGTAAACTTGGCTACACAGGAACTGAATTTCAAAACAGAACATGGTGCCAAATTTAGAAAACCAACTTATGCTTGCTTAAGGGGAAAGGTGAGTTGGGGTGCTGCATAAAACCAGAGATTGAAATGAGCACAGATAAAGTTCCTTAAGCCAAATATGTAATAGACAAGAGCTACTCCTTGCTCAACGAAATGGACTCAAAACCCCATATTAAACGCCTAATAATGTACCTGACTAGTAAGTATCTTAAAACCTATGGATTGCTATGTCTCTGAAAGTGAATCAATCGTGAGTACAGGGGCAAAAACGCAGCAGTGATAGGATTGGAGAGTTTTGGTGAGCAAATGAAGACCCTTTGAAGTCATATTGCATGGTACCCATTCCACGGGTCTCAACTCTCCAGGTTTAAGGGATTCTTCCTTCAGCTAAAACATGCATGTGGAACCCAGAGTATGATCAACCGTGTGATCGGGAGACGTGTTGAAATATGTCTCAGTTCTCGTCCCCTGGTACTCGGGTGCAACATTCCAGATGCTTTACTAACACTCTCCCGACTTGGAGAGTCAGTGCCTTTAACCTCCTGTTTGGCCCAGTTTGCAAATTCCGCGGAAGATGAACAGGAATAGGGAGAACCAATGAGAGACTAGCTGGAGGTGTCTGGACGGGAAAATTTAACTCTCATTTCCCACCAGGAAGAGGAATTAACCAAAGGCTCAGCGTGCCATGCCGGAACCAGATTAGGGCCTGAAGCAATCCTGCGGTGTTGCGGCCAGCTCACAAGAAAGCGAGTTGAAGAAAGGAGCTCAGGGGCACTGTAATTCACAAACCTGCAGAGTTATAAATGACAGCTATCATCCAAAAATATACTGAAGTAAGGCTGCCAAGAGGACTTGAAAGCCGGGCAGAATTGCAGGAAACCGATTTCAGGAGGTAGACTGGAATTGCATTTAAAGCATAGGAAAAGAGGCAGAAGGTCGACAATGATGCACTTGGCCAAAAAGGGCGTATGCGTTTTTTCCTGAATATATTCAGGAAACAACGCATACGCCCTTTTTTGGCCAACCAAGCAAGCTTGCAAAGGAAATCTGCACTACAATGAAGTCTCACTTCCCCCCCGTCAAAAGGGCCATCTGAAAAAAGTGTAAAATCCAGAAAGGCAGGACAGGCCATGGAGAACTGGGAGCCTTGTTATGCTGATGGGCGGGATGTAAATTGCCCAAACAGCCACTCGGGAGAAGTGTATGGTGTTTCCTGAAACATCTAAAAAACAAAGCAACAGAGCCTAGGGCACTTCCACTTATGGTCCTATAGCTTAGGGAATTAAAATCAAAAAGACACAGCCACCCCAAAGTTTGGGATGGCTCTGTTTACAAGAAACTCGTTTACGGTACAAGTTCAATATCGCATAAAGCGGAAAATGGATAAAGAAGTTGTGGTACTTACGTACAATGCAATATCACTCAGCAATGACATCTATGTCATCAGGGCCCGTAGCAGCATAATGAGTGGATTCAGGTATGATGATTCAAACTGAAATAAGTCACACAGAAAAAGAAACATCATAAGATATCACTAATACACGGAATGTAAACTTGGCTACACAGGAACTGAATTTCAAAACAGAACATGGTCCCAAATTTAGAAAATCAACTTATGCTTGCTTAAGGGGAAAGGTGAGTTGGGGTGCTGCATAAAACCAGAGATTGAAATGAGCACAGATAAAGTTCCTTAAGCCAAATATGTAATAGACAAGAGCTACTCCTTGCTCAACGAAATGGACTCAAAACCCCATATTTAAACGCCTAATAATGTACCTGACTAGTAAGTATCTTAAAACCTATGGATTGCTATGTCTCTGAAAGTGAATCAATCGTGAGTACCAGGGGCAAAAACCGCAGCAGTGATAGGATTGGAGAGTTTTGGTGAGCAAATGAAGACCCTTTGAAGTCATATTGCATGGTACCCATTCCACGGGTCTCAACTCCTCCAGGTTTAAGGGATTCTTCCTTCAGCTAAAACATGCATGTGGAACCCAGAGTATGATCAACCGTGTGATCGGGAGACGTGTTGAAATATGTCTCAGTTCTCGTCCCCTGTACTCGGTGCAACATTCCAGATGCTTTACTAACACTCTCCCGACTTGGAGAGTCAGTGCCTTTAACCTCCTGTTTGGCCCAGTTTGCAAATTCCGCGGAAGATGAACAGGAATAGGGAGAACCAATGAGAGACTAGCTGGAGGTGTCTGGACGGGAAAATTTAACTCTCATTTCCCACCAGGAAGAGGAATTAACCAAAGGCTCAGCGTGCCATGCCGGAACCAGATTAGGGCCTGAAGCAATCCTGCGGTGTTGCGGCCAGCTCACAAGAAAGCGAGTTGAAGAAAGGAGCTCAGGGGCACTGTAATTCACAAACCTGCAGAGTTATAAATGACAGCTATCATCCAAAAATATACTGAAGTAAGGCTGCCAAGAGGACTTGAATGCGGGGCAGAATTGCAGGAAACCGATTTCAGGAGGTAGACTGGAATTGCATTTAAAGCATAGGAAAAGAGGCAGAAGGTCGACAATGATGCACTTGGCCAAAAAGGGCGTATGCGTTTTTTCCTGAATATATTCAGGAAAAAATGCATACGCCCTTTTTGGCCAACCAAGCAAGCTTGCAAAGGAAATCTGCACTACAATGAAGTCTCACTTCCCCCCCGTCAAAAGGGCCATCTGAAAAAAGTGTAAAATCCAGAAAGGCAGGACAGGCCATGGAGAACTGGGAGCCTTGTTATGCTGATGGGCGGGATGTAACTTGCCAACAGCCACTTGGGAGAAGTGTATGGTGTTTCCTGAAACATCTAAAAAACAAAGCAACAGAGCCTAGGGCACTTCCACTTATGGTCCTATAGCTTAGGGAAATTAAAATCAAAAAGACACAGCCACCCCAAAGTTTGGGATGGCTCTGTTTACAAGAAACTCGTTTACGGTACAAGTTCAATATCGCATAAAGCGGAAAATGGATAAAGAAGTTGTGGTACTTACGTACAATGCAATATCACTCAGCAATGACATCTATGTCTTCAGGCCCATAGCAGCATAATGAGTGGATTCAGGTATGATGATTCTAACTGAAATAAGTCACACAGAAAAAGAAACATCATAAGATATCACTAATACACGGAATGTAAACTTGGCTACACAGGAACTGAATTTCAAAACAGAACATGTTCCCAAATTTAGAAAATCAACTTATGCTTGCTTAAGGGGAAAGGTGAGTTGGGGTGCTGCATAAAACCAGAGATTGAAATGAGCACAGATAAAGTTCCTTAAGCCAAATATGTAATAGACAAGAGCTACTCCTTGCTCAACGAAATGGACTCAAAACCCCATATTAAACGCCTAATAATGTACCTGACTAGTAAGTATCTTAAAACCTATGGATTGCTATGTCTCTGAAAGTGAATCAATCGTGAGTACAGGGGCAAAAACGCAGCAGTGATAGGATTGGAGAGTTTTGGTGAGCAAATGAAGACCCTTTGAAGTCATATTGCATGGTACCCATTCCATGGGTCTCAACTCTCCAGGTTTAAGGGATTCTTCCTTCAGCTAAAACATGCATGTGGAACCCAGAGTATGATCAACCGTGTGATCGGGAGACGTGTTGAAATATGTCTCAGTTCTCGTCCCCTGGTACTCGGGTGCAACATTCCAGATGCTTTACTAACACTCTCCCGACTTGGAGAGTCAGTGCCTTTAACCTCCTGTTTGGCCCAGTTTGCAAATTCCGCGGAAGATGAACAGGAATAGGGAGAACCAATGAGAGACTAGCTGGAGGTGTCTGGACGGGCAAATTTAACTCTCATTTCCCACCAGGAAGAGGAATTAACCAAAGGCTCAGCGTGCCATGCCGGAACCAGATTAGGGCCTGAAGCAATCCTGCGGTGTTGCGGCCAGCTCACAAGAAAGCGAGTTGAAGAAAGGAGCTCAGGGGCACTGTAATTCACAAACCTGCAGAGTTATAAATGACAGCTATCATCCAAAAATATACTGAAGTAAGGCTGCCAAGAGGACTTGAAAGCGGGGCAGAATTGCAGGAAACCGATTTCAGGAGGTAGACTGGAATTGCATTTAAAGCATAGGAAAAGAGGCAGAAGGTCGACAATGATGCACTTGGCCAAAAAGGGCGTATGCGTTTTTTCCTGAATATATTCAGGAAAAAATGCATACGCCCTTTTTGGCCAACCAAGCAAGCTTGCAAAGGAAATCTGCACTACAATGAAGTCTCACTTCCCCCCCGTCAAAAGGGCCATCTGAAAAAAGTGTAAAATCCAGAAAGGCAGGACAGGCCATGGAGAACTGGGAGCCTTGTTATGCTGATGGGCGGGATGTAACTTGCCAACAGCCACTTGGGAGAAGTGTATGGTGTTTCCTGAAACATCTAAAAAACAAAGCAACAGAGCCTAGGGCACTTCCACTTATGGTCCTATAGCTTAGGGAAATTAAAATCAAAAAGACACAGCCACCCCAAAGTTTGGGATGGCTCTGTTTACAAGAAACTCGTTTACGGTACAAGTTCAATATCGCATAAAGCGGAAAATGGATAAAGAAGTTGTGGTACTTACGTACAATGCAATATCACTCAGCAATGACATCTATGTCTTCAGGCCCATAGCAGCATAATGAGTGGATTCAGGTATGATGATTCTAACTGAAATAAGTCACACAGAAAAAGAAACATCATAAGATATCACTAATACACGGAATGTAAACTTGGCTACACAGGAACTGAATTTCAAAACAGAACATGGTCCCAAATTTAGAAAATCAACTTATGCTTGCTTAAGGGGAAAGGTGAGTTGGGGTGCTGCATAAAACCAGAGATTGAAATGAGCACAGATAAAGTTCCTTAAGCCAAATATGTAATAGACAAGAGCTACTCCTTGCTCAACGAAATGGACTCAAAACCCCATATTAAACGCCTAATAATGTACCTGACTAGTAAGTATCTTAAAACCTATGGATTGCTATGTCTCTGAAAGTGAATCAATCGTGAGTACAGGGGCAAAAACGCAGCAGTGATAGGATTGGAGAGTTTTGGTGAGCAAATGAAGACCCTTTGAAGTCATATTGCATGGTACCCATTCCACGGGTCTCAACTCTCCAGGTTTAAGGGATTCTTCCTTCAGCTAAAACATGCATGTGGAACCCAGAGTATGATCAACCGTGTGATCGGGAGACGTGTTGAAATATGTCTCATTTCTCGTCCCCTGGTACTCGGGTGCAACATTCCAGATGCTTTACTAACACTCTCCCGACTTGGAGAGTCAGTGCCTTTAACCTCCTGTTTGGCCCAGTTTGCAAATTCCGCGGAAAATGAACAGGAATAGGGAGAACCAATGAGAGACTAGCTGGAGGTGTCTGGACGGGAAAATTTAACTCTCATTTCCCACCAGGAAGAGGAATTAACCAAAGGCTCAGCGTGCCATGCCGGAACCAGATTAGGGCCTGAAGCAATCCTGCGGTGTTGCGGCCAGCTCACAAGAAAGCGAGTTGAAGAAAGGAGCTCAGGGGCACTGTAATTCACAAACCTGCAGAGTTATAAATGACAGCTATCATCCAAAAATATACTGAAGTAAGGCTGCCAAGAGGACTTGAAAGCCGGGCAGAATTGCAGGAAACCGATTTCAGGAGGTAGACTGGAATTGCATTTAAAGCATAGGAAAAGAGGCAGAAGGTCGACAATGATGCACTTGGCCAAAAAGGGCGTATGCGTTTTTTCCTGAATATATTCAGGAAAAAACGCATACGCCCTTTTTGGCCAACCAAGCAAGCTTGCAAAGGAAATCTGCACTACAATGAAGTCTCACTTCCCCCCCGTCAAAAGGGCCATCTGAAAAAAGTGTAAAATCCAGAAAGGCAGGACAGGCCATGGAGAACTGGGAGCCTTGTTATGCTGATGGGCGGGATGTAAATTGCCAACAGCCACTCAGGAGAAGTGTATGGTGTTTCCTGAAACATCTAAAAAACAAAGCAACAGAGCCTAGGGCACTTCCACTTATGGTCCTATAGCTTAGGGAAATTAAAATCAAAAAGACACAGCCACCCCAAAGTTTGGGATGGCTCTGTTTACAAGAAACTCGTTTACGGTACAAGTTCAATATCGCATAAAGCGGAAAATGGATAAAGAAGTTGTGGTACTTACGTACAATGCAATATCACTCAGCAATGACATCTATGTCTTCAGGCCCATAGCAGCATAATGAGTGGATTCAGGTATGATGATTCTAACTGAAATAAGTCACACAGAAAAAGAAACATCATAAGATATCACTAATACACGGAATGTAAACTTGGCTACACAGGAACTGAATTTCAAAACAGAACATGGTCCCAAATTTAGAAAATCAACTTATGCTTGCTTAAGGGGAAAGGTGAGTTGGGGTGCTGCATAAAACCAGAGATTGAAATGAGCACAGATAAAGTTCCTTAAGCCAAATATGTAATAGACAAGAGCTACTCCTTGCTCAACGAAATGGACTCAAAACCCCATATTAAACGCCTAATAATGTACCTGACTAGTAAGTATCTTAAAACCTATGGATTGCTATGTCTCTGAAAGTGAATCAATCGTGAGTACAGGGGCAAAAACGCAGCAGTGATAGGATTGGAGAGTTTTGGTGAGCAAATGAAGACCCTTTGAAGTCATATTGCATGGTACCCATTCCACGGGTCTCAACTCTCCAGGTTTAAGGGATTCTTCCTTCAGCTAAAACATGCATGTGGAACCCAGAGTATGATCAACCGTGTGATCGGGAGACGTGTTGAAATATGTCTCAGTTCTCGTCCCCTGGTACTCGGGTGCAACATTCCAGATGCTTTACTAACACTCTCCCGACTTGGAGAGTCAGTGCCTTTAACCTCCTGTTTGGCCCAGTTTGCAAATTCCGCGGAAGATGAACAGGAATAGGGAGAACCAATGAGAGACTAGCTGGAGGTGTCTGGACGGGAAAATTTAACTCTCATTTCCCACCAGGAAGAGGAATTAACCAAAGGCTCAGCGTGCCATGCCGGAACCAGATTAGGGCCTGAAGCAATCCTGCGGTGTTGCGGCCAGCTCACAAGAAAGCGAGTTGAAGAAAGGAGCTCAGGGGCACTGTAATTCACAAACCTGCAGAGTTATAAATGACAGCTATCATCCAAAAATATACTGAAGTAAGGCTGCCAAGAGGACTTGAAAGCGGGGCAGAATTGCAGGAAACCGATTTCAGGAGGTAGACTGGAATTGCATTTAAAGCATAGGAAAAGAGGCAGAAGGTCGACAATGATGCACTTGGCCAAAAAGGGCGTATGCGTTTTTTCCTGAATATATTCAGGAAAAAACGCATACGCCCTTTTTGGCCAACCAAGCAAGCTTGCAAAGGAAATCTGCACTACAATGAAGTCTCACTTCCCCCCCGTCAAAAGGGCCATCTGAAAAAAGTGTAAAATCCAGAAAGGCAGGACAGGCCATGGAGAACTGGGAGCCTTGTTATGCTGATGGGCGGGATGTAAATTGCCAACAGCCACTCGGGAGAAGTGTATGGTGTTTCCTGAAACATCTAAAAAACAAAGCAACAGAGCCTAGGGCACTTCCACTTATGGTCCTATAGCTTAGGGAAATTAAAATCAAAAAGACACAGCCACCCCAAAGTTTGGGATGGCTCTGTTTACAAGAAACTCGTTTACGGTACAAGTTCAATATCGCATAAAGCGGAAAATGGATAAAGAAGTTGTGGTACTTACGTACAATGCAATATCACTCAGCAATGACATCTATGTCATCAGGCCCATAGCAGCATAATGAGTGGATTCAGGTATGATGATTCTAACTGAAATAAGTCACACAGAAAAAGAAACATCATAAGATATCACTAATACACGGAATGTAAACTTGGCTACACAGGAACTGAATTTCAAAACAGAACATGGTCCCAAATTTAGAAAACCAACTTATGCTTGCTTAAGGGGAAAGGTGAGTTGGGGTGCTGCATAAAACCAGAGATTGAAATGAGCACAGATAAAGTTCCTTAAGCCAAATATGTAATAGACAAGAGCTACTCCTTGCTCAACGAAATGGACTCAAAACCCCATATTAAACGCCTAATAATGTACCTGACTAGTAAGTATCTTAAAACCTATGGATTGCTATGTCTCTGAAAGTGAATCAATCGTGAGTACAGGGGCAAAAACGCAGCAGTGATAGGATTGGAGAGTTTTGGTGAGCAAATGAAGACCCTTTGAAGTCATATTGCATGGTACCCATTCCACGGGTCTCAACTCTCCAGGTTTAAGGGATTCTTCCTTCAGCTAAAACATGCATGTGGAACCCAGAGTATGATCAACCGTGTGATCGGGAGACGTGTTGAAATATGTCTCAGTTCTCGTCCCCTGGTACTCGGGTGCAACATTCCAGATGCTTTACTAACACTCTCCCGACTTGGAGAGTCAGTGCCTTTAACCTCCTGTTTGGCCCAGTTTGCAAATTCCGCGGAAGATGAACAGGAATAGGGAGAACCAATGAGAGACTAGCTGGAGGTGTCTGGACGGGAAAATTTAACTCTCATTTCCCACCAGGAAGAGGAATTAACCAAAGGCTCAGCGTGCCATGCCGGAACCAGATTAGGGCCTGAAGCAATCCTGCGGTGTTGCGGCCAGCTCACAAGAAAGCGAGTTGAAGAAAGGAGCTCAGGGGCACTGTAATTCACAAACCTGCAGAGTTATAAATGACAGCTATCATCCAAAAATATACTGAAGTAAGGCTGCCAAGAGGACTTGAAAGCCGGGCAGAATTGCAGGAAACCGATTTCAGGAGGGAGACTGGAAATGCATTTAAAGCATAGGAAAAGAGGCAGAAGGTCGACAATGATGCACTTGGCCAAAAAGGGCGTATGCGTTTTTTCCTGAATATATTCAGGAAACAACGCATACGCCCTTTTTGGCCAACCAAGCAAGCTTGCAAAGGAAATCTGCACTACAATGAAGTCTCACTTCCCCCCCGTCAAAAGGGCCATCTGAAAAAAGTGTAAAATCCAGAAAGGCAGGACAGGCCATGGAGAACTGGGAGCCTTGTTATGCTGATGGGCGGGATGTAAATTGCCAACAGCCACTCGGGAGAAGTGTATGGTGTTTCCTGAAACATCTAAAAAACAAAGCAACAGAGCCTAGGGCACTTCCACTTATGGTCCTATAGCTTAGGGAAATTAAAATCAAAAAGACACAGCCACCCCAAAGTTTGGGATGGCTCTGTTTACAAGAAACTCGTTTACGGTACAAGTTCAATATCGCATAAAGCGGAAAATGGATAAAGAAGTTGTGGTACTTACGTACAATGCAATATCACTCAGCAATGACATCTATGTCTTCAGGCCCATAGCAGCATAATGAGTGGATTCAGGTATGATGATTCTAACTGAAATAAGTCACACAGAAAAAGAAACATCATAAGATATCACTAATACACGGAATGTAAACTTGGCTACACAGGAACTGAATTTCAAAACAGAACATGGTCCCAAATTTAGAAAACCAACTTATGCTTGCTTAAGGGGAAAGGTGAGTTGGGGTGCTGCATAAAACCAGAGATTGAAATGAGCACAGATAAAGTTCCTTAAGCCAAATATGTAATAGACAAGAGCTACTCCTTGCTCAACGAAATGGACTCAAAACCCCATATTAAACGCCTAATAATGTACCTGACTAGTAAGTATCTTAAAACCTATGGATTGCTATGTCTCTGAAAGTGAATCAATCGTGAGTACAGGGGCAAAAACGCAGCAGTGATAGGATTGGAGAGTTTTGGTGAGCAAATGAAGACCCTTTGAAGTCATATTGCATGGTACCCATTCCACGGGTCTCAACTCTCCAGGTTTAAGGGATTCTTCCTTCAGCTAAAACATGCATGTGGAACCCAGAGTATGATCAACCGTGTGATCGGGAGACGTGTTGAAATATGTCTCAGTTCTCGTCCCCTGGTACTCGGGTGCAACATTCCAGATGCTTTACTAACACTCTCCCGACTTGGAGAGTCAGTGCCTTTAACCTCCTGTTTGGCCCAGTTTGCAAATTCCGCGGAAGATGAACAGGAATAGGGAGAACCAATGAGAGACTAGCTGGAGGTGTCTGGACGGGAAAATTTAACTCTCATTTCCCACCAGGAAGAGGAATTAACCAAAGGCTCAGCGTGCCATGCCGGAACCAGATTAGGGCCTGAAGCAATCCTGCGGTGTTGCGGCCAGCTCACAAGAAAGCGAGTTGAAGAAAGGAGCTCAGGGGCACTGTAATTCACAAACCTGCAGAGTTATAAATGACAGCTATCATCCAAAAATATACTGAAGTAAGGCTGCCAAGAGGACTTGAAAGCGGGGCAGAATTGCAGGAAACCGATTTCAGGAGGTAGACTGGAATTGCATTTAAAGCATAGGAAAAGAGGCAGAAGGTCGACAATGATGCACTTGGCCAAAAAGGGCGTATGCGTTTTTTCCTGAATATATTCAGGAAAAAACGCATACGCCCTTTTTGGCCAACCAAGCAAGCTTGCAAAGGAAATCTGCACTACAATGAAGTCTCACTTCCCCCCCGTCAAAAGGGCCATCTGAAAAAAGTGTAAAATCCAGAAAGGCAGGACAGGCCATGGAGAACTGGGAGCCTTGTTATGCTGATGGGCGGGATGTAAATTGCCAACAGCCACTCGGGAGAAGTGTATGGTGTTTCCTGAAACATCTAAAAAACAAAGCAACAGAGCCTAGGGCACTTCCACTTATGGTCCTATAGCTTAGGGAAATTAAAATCAAAAAGACACAGCCACCCCAAAGTTTGGGATGGCTCTGTTTACAAGAAACTCGTTTACGGTACAAGTTCAATATCGCATAAAGCGGAAAATGGATAAAGAAGTTGTGGTACTTACGTACAATGCAATATCACTCAGCAATGACATCTATGTCATCAGGCCCATAGCAGCATAATGAGTGGATTCAGGTATGATGATTCTAACTGAAATAAGTCACACAGAAAAAGAAACATCATAAGATATCACTAATACACGGAATGTAAACTTGGCTACACAGGAACTGAATTTCAAAACAGAACATGGTCCCAAATTTAGAAAACCAACTTATGCTTGCTTAAGGGGAAAGGTGAGTTGGGGTGCTGCATAAAACCAGAGATTGAAATGAGCACAGATAAAGTTCCTTAAGCCAAATATGTAATAGACAAGAGCTACTCCTTGCTCAACGAAATGGACTCAAAACCCCATATTAAACGCCTAATAATGTACCTGACTAGTAAGTATCTTAAAACCTATGGATTGCTATGTCTCTGAAAGTGAATCAATCGTGAGTACAGGGGCAAAAACGCAGCAGTGATAGGATTGGAGAGTTTTGGTGAGCAAATGAAGACCCTTTGAAGTCATATTGCATGGTACCCATTCCACGGGTCTCAACTCTCCAGGTTTAAGGGATTCTTCCTTCAGCTAAAACATGCATGTGGAACCCAGAGTATGATCAACCGTGTGATCGGGAGACGTGTTGAAATATGTCTCAGTTCTCGTCCCCTGGTACTCGGGTGCAACATTCCAGATGCTTTACTAACACTCTCCCGACTTGGAGAGTCAGTGCCTTTAACCTCCTGTTTGGCCCAGTTTGCAAATTCCGCGGAAGATGAACAGGAATAGGGAGAACCAATGAGAGACTAGCTGGAGGTGTCTGGACGGGAAAATTTAACTCTCATTTCCCACCAGGAAGAGGAATTAACCAAAGGCTCAGCGTGCCATGCCGGAACCAGATTAGGGCCTGAAGCAATCCTGCGGTGTTGCGGCCAGCTCACAAGAAAGCGAGTTGAAGAAAGGAGCTCAGGGGCACTGTAATTCACAAACCTGCAGAGTTATAAATGACAGCTATCATCCAAAAATATACTGAAGTAAGGCTGCCAAGAGGACTTGAAAGCCGGGCAGAATTGCAGGAAACCGATTTCAGGAGGGAGACTGGAATTGCATTTAAAGCATAGGAAAAGAGGCAGAAGGTCGACAATGATGCACTTGGCCAAAAAGGGCGTATGCGTTTTTTCCTGAATATATTCAGGAAACAACGCATACGCCCTTTTTGGCCAACCAAGCAAGCTTGCAAAGGAAATCTGCACTACAATGAAGTCTCACTTCCCCCCCGTCAAAAGGGCCATCTGAAAAAAGTGTAAAATCCAGAAAGGCAGGACAGGCCATGGAGAACTGGGAGCCTTGTTATGCTGATGGGCGGGATGTAAATTGCCAACAGCCACTCGGGAGAAGTGTATGGTGTTTCCTGAAACATCTAAAAAACAAAGCAACAGAGCCTAGGGCACTTCCACTTATGGTCCTATAGCTTAGGGAAATTAAAATCAAAAAGACACAGCCACCCCAAAGTTTGGGATGGCTCTGTTTACAAGAAACTCGTTTACGGTACAAGTTCAATATCGCATAAAGCGGAAAATGGATAAAGAAGTTGTGGTACTTACGTACAATGCAATATCACTCAGCAATGACATCTATGTCATCAGGCCCATAGCAGCATAATGAGTGGATTCAGGTATGATGATTCTAACTGAAATAAGTCACACAGAAAAAGAAACATCATAAGATATCACTAATACACGGAATGTAAACTTGGCTACACAGGAACTGAATTTCAAAACAGAACATGGTCCCAAATTTAGAAAACCAACTTATGCTTGCTTAAGGGGAAAGGTGAGTTGGGGTGCTGCATAAAACCAGAGATTGAAATGAGCACAGATAAAGTTCCTTAAGCCAAATATGTAATAGACAAGAGCTACTCCTTGCTCAACGAAATGGACTCAAAACCCCATATTAAACGCCTAATAATGTACCTGACTAGTAAGTATCTTAAAACCTATGGATTGCTATGTCTCTGAAAGTGAATCAATCGTGAGTACAGGGGCAAAAACGCAGCAGTGATAGGATTGGAGAGTTTTGGTGAGCAAATGAAGACCCTTTGAAGTCATATTGCATGGTACCCATTCCACGGGTCTCAACTCTCCAGGTTTAAGGGATTCTTCCTTCAGCTAAAACATGCATGTGGAACCCAGAGTATGATCAACCGTGTGATCGGGAGACGTGTTGAAATATGTCTCAGTTCTCGTCCCCTGGTACTCGGGTGCAACATTCCAGATGCTTTACTAACACTCTCCCGACTTGGAGAGTCAGTGCCTTTAACCTCCTGTTTGGCCCAGTTTGCAAATTCCGCGGAAGATGAACAGGAATAGGGAGAACCAATGAGAGACTAGCTGGAGGTGTCTGGACGGGAAAATTTAACTCTCATTTCCCACCAGGAAGAGGAATTAACCAAAGGCTCAGCGTGCCATGCCGGAACCAGATTAGGGCCTGAAGCAATCCTGCGGTGTTGCGGCCAGCTCACAAGAAAGCGAGTTGAAGAAAGGAGCTCAGGGGCACTGTAATTCACAAACCTGCAGAGTTATAAATGACAGCTATCATCCAAAAATATACTGAAGTAAGGCTGCCAAGAGGACTTGAAAGCCGGGCAGAATTGCAGGAAACCGATTTCAGGAGGGAGACTGGAATTGCATTTAAAGCATAGGAAAAGAGGCAGAAGGTCGACAATGATGCACTTGGCCAAAAAGGGCGTATGCGTTTTTTCCTGAATATATTCAGGAAACAACGCATACGCCCTTTTTGGCCAACCAAGCAAGCTTGCAAAGGAAATCTGCACTACAATGAAGTCTCACTTCCCCCCCGTCAAAAGGGCCATCTGAAAAAAGTGTAAAATCCAGAAAGGCAGGACAGGCCATGGAGAACTGGGAGCCTTGTTATGCTGATGGGCGGGATGTAAATTGCCAACAGCCACTCGGGAGAAGTGTATGGTGTTTCCTGAAACATCTAAAAAACAAAGCAACAGAGCCTAGGGCACTTCCACTTATGGTCCTATAGCTTAGGGAAATTAAAATCAAAAAGACACAGCCACCCCAAAGTTTGGGATGGCTCTGTTTACAAGAAACTCGTTTACGGTACAAGTTCAATATCGCATAAAGCGGAAAATGGATAAAGAAGTTGTGGTACTTACGTACAATGCAATATCACTCAGCAATGACATCTATGTCTTCAGGCCCATAGCAGCATAATGAGTGGATTCAGGTATGATGATTCTAACTGAAATAAGTCACACAGAAAAAGAAACATCATAAGATATCACTAATACACGGAATGTAAACTTGGCTACACAGGAACTGAATTTCAAAACAGAACATGGTCCCAAATTTAGAAAACCAACTTATGCTTGCTTAAGGGGAAAGGTGAGTTGGGGTGCTGCATAAAACCAGAGATTGAAATGAGCACAGATAAAGTTCCTTAAGCCAAATATGTAATAGACAAGAGCTACTCCTTGCTCAACGAAATGGACTCAAAACCCCATATTAAACGCCTAATAATGTACCTGACTAGTAAGTATCTTAAAACCTATGGATTGCTATGTCTCTGAAAGTGAATCAATCGTGAGTACAGGGGCAAAAACGCAGCAGTGATAGGATTGGAGAGTTTTGGTGAGCAAATGAAGACCCTTTGAAGTCATATTGCATGGTACCCATTCCACGGGTCTCAACTCTCCAGGTTTAAGGGATTCTTCCTTCAGCTAAAACATGCATGTGGAACCCAGAGTATGATCAACCGTGTGATCGGGAGACGTGTTGAAATATGTCTCAGTTCTCGTCCCCTGGTACTCGGGTGCAACATTCCAGATGCTTTACTAACACTCTCCCGACTTGGAGAGTCAGTGCCTTTAACCTCCTGTTTGGCCCAGTTTGCAAATTCCGCGGAAGATGAACAGGAATAGGGAGAACCAATGAGAGACTAGCTGGAGGTGTCTGGACGGGAAAATTTAACTCTCATTTCCCACCAGGAAGAGGAATTAACCAAAGGCTCAGCGTGCCATGCCGGAACCAGATTAGGGCCTGAAGCAATCCTGCGGTGTTGCGGCCAGCTCACAAGAAAGCGAGTTGAAGAAAGGAGCTCAGGGGCACTGTAATTCACAAACCTGCAGAGTTATAAATGACAGCTATCATCCAAAAATATACTGAAGTAAGGCTGCCAAGAGGACTTGAAAGCGGGGCAGAATTGCAGGAAACCGATTTCAGGAGGTAGACTGGAATTGCATTTAAAGCATAGGAAAAGAGGCAGAAGGTCGACAATGATGCACTTGGCCAAAAAGGGCGTATGCGTTTTTTCCTGAATATATTCAGGAAACAACGCATACGCCCTTTTTGGCCAACCAAGCAAGCTTGCAACGGAAATCTGCACTACAATGAAGTCTCACTTCCCCCCCGACAAAAGGGCCATCTGAAAAAAGTGTAAAATCCAGAAAGGCAGGACAGGCCATGGAGAACTGGGAGCCTTGTTATGCTGATGGGCGGGATGTAAATTGCCAACAGCCACTCGGGAGAAGTGTATGGTGTTTCCTGAAACATCTAAAAAACAAAGCAACAGAGCCTAGGGCACTTCCACTTATGGTCCTATAGCTTAGGGAAATTAAAATCAAAAAGACACAGCCACCCCAAAGTTTGGGATGGCTCTGTTTACAAGAAACTCGTTTACGGTACAAGTTCAATATCGCATAAAGCGGAAAATGGATAAAGAAGTTGTGGTACTTACGTACAATGCAATATCACTCAGCAATGACATCTATGTCATCAGGCCCATAGCAGCATAATGAGTGGATTCAGGTATGATGATTCTAACTGAAATAAGTCACACAGAAAAAGAAACATCATAAGATATCACTAATACACGGAATGTAAACTTGGCTACACAGGAACTGAATTTCAAAACAGAACATGGTCCCAAATTTAGAAAACCAACTTATGCTTGCTTAAGGGGAAAGGTGAGTTGGGGTGCTGCATAAAACCAGAGATTGAAATGAGCACAGATAAAGTTCCTTAAGCCAAATATGTAATAGACAAGAGCTACTCCTTGCTCAACGAAATGGACTCAAAACCCCATATTAAACGCCTAATAATGTACCTGACTAGTAAGTATCTTAAAACCTATGGATTGCTATGTCTCTGAAAGTGAATCAATCGTGAGTACAGGGGCAAAAACGCAGCACTGATAGGATTGGAGAGTTTTGGTGAGCAAATGAAGACCCTTTGAAGTCATATTGCATGGTACCCATTCCACGGGTCTCAACTCTCCAGGTTTAAGGGATTCTTCCTTCAGCTAAAACATGCATGTGGAACCCAGAGTATGATCAACCGTGTGATCGGGAGACGTGTTGAAATATGTCTCAGTTCTCGTCCCCTGGTACTCGGGTGCAACATTCCAGATGCTTTACTAACACTCTCCCGACTTGGAGAGTCAGTGCCTTTAACCTCCTGTTTGGCCCAGTTTGCAAATTCCGCGGAAGATGAACAGGAATAGGGAGAACCAATGAGAGACTAGCTGGAGGTGTCTGGACGGGAAAATTTAACTCTCATTTCCCACCAGGAAGAGGAATTAACCAAAGGCTCAGCGTGCCATGCCGGAACCAGATTAGGGCCTGAAGCAATCCTGCGGTGTTGCGGCCAGCTCACAAGAAAGCGAGTTGAAGAAAGGAGCTCAGGGGCACTGTAATTCACAAACCTGCAGAGTTATAAATGACAGCTATCATCCAAAAATATACTGAAGTAAGGCTGCCAAGAGGACTTGAAAGCCGGGCAGAATTGCAGGAAACCGATTTCAGGAGGGAGACTGGAATTGCATTTAAAGCATAGGAAAAGAGGCAGAAGGTCGACAATGATGCACTTGGCCAAAAAGGGCGTATGCGTTTTTTCCTGAATATATTCAGGAAACAACGCATACGCCCTTTTTGGCCAACCAAGCAAGCTTGCAAAGGAAATCTGCACTACAATGAAGTCTCACTTCCCCCCCCGTCAAAAGGGCCATCTGAAAAAAGTGTAAAATCCAGAAAGGCAGGACAGGCCATGGAGAACTGGGAGCCTTGTTATGCTGATGGGCGGGATGTAAATTGCCAACAGCCACTCGGGAGAAGTGTATGGTGTTTCCTGAAACATCTAAAAAACAAAGCAACAGAGCCTAGGGCACTTCCACTTATGGTCCTATAGCTTAGGGAAATTAAAATCAAAAAGACACAGCCACCCCAAAGTTTGGGATGGCTCTGTTTACAAGAAACTCGTTTACGGTACAAGTTCAATATCGCATAAAGCGAAAAATGGATAAAGAAGTTGTGGTACTTACGTACAATGCAATATCACTCAGCAATGACATCTATGTCATCAGGCCCATAGCAGCATAATGAGTGGATTCAGGTATGATGATTCTAACTGAAATAAGTCACACAGAAAAAGAAACATCATAAGATATCACTAATACACGGAATGTAAACTTGGCTACACAGGAACTGAATTTCAAAACAGAACATGGTCCCAAATTTAGAAAACCAACTTATGCTTGCTTAAGGGGAAAGGTGAGTTGGGGTGCCGCATAAAACCAGAGATTGAAATGAGCACAGATAAAGTTCCTTAAGCCAAATATGTAATAGACAAGAGCTACTCCTTGCTCAACGAAATGGACTCAAAACCCCATATTAAACGCCTAATAATGTACCTGACTAGTAAGTATCTTAAAACCTATGGATTGCTATGTCTCTGAAAGTGAATCAATCGTGAGTACAGGGGCAAAAACGCAGCAGTGATAGGATTGGAGAGTTTTGGTGAGCAAATGAAGACCCTTTGAAGTCATATTGCATGGTACCCATTCCACGGGTCTCAACTCTCCAGGTTTAAGGGATTCTTCCTTCAGCTAAAACATGCATGTGGAACCCAGAGTATGATCAACCGTGTGATCGGGAGACGTGTTGAAATATGTCTCAGTTCTCGTCCCCTGGTACTCGGGTGCAACATTCCAGATGCTTTACTAACACTCTCCCGACTTGGAGAGTCAGTGCCTTTAACCTCCTGTTTGGCCCAGTTTGCAAATTCCGCGGAAGATGAACAGGAATAGGGAGAACCAATGAGAGACTAGCTGGAGGTGTCTGGACGGGAAAATTTAACTCTCATTTCCCACCAGGAAGAGGAATTAACCAAAGGCTCAGCGTGCCATGCCGGAACCAGATTAGGGCCTGAAGCAATCCTGCGGTGTTGCGGCCAGCTCACAAGAAAGCGAGTTGAAGAAAGGAGCTCAGGGGCACTGTAATTCACAAACCTGCAGAGTTATAAATGACAGTTATCATCCAAAAATATACTGAAGTAAGGCTGCCAAGAGGACTTGAAAGCCGGGCAGAATTGCAGGAAACCGATTTCAGGAGGTAGACTGGAATTGCATTTAAAGCATAGGAAAAGAGGCAGAAGGTCGACAATGATGCACTTGGCCAAAAAGGGCGTATGCGTTTTTTCCTGAATATATTCAGGAAAAAACGCATACGCCCTTTTTGGCCAACCAAGCAAGCTTGCAAAGGAAATCTGCACTACAATGAAGTCTCACTTCCCCCCCGTCAAAAGGGCCATCTGAAAAAAGTGTAAAATCCAGAAAGGCAGGACAGGCCATGGAGAACTGGGAGCCTTGTTATGCTGATGGGCGGGATGTAAATTGCCAACAGCCACTCGGGAGAAGTGTATGGTGTTTCCTGAAACATCTAAAAAACAAAGCAACAGAGCCTAGGGCACTTCCACTTATGGTCCTATAGCTTAGGGAAATTAAAATCAAAAAGACACAGCCACCCCAAAGTTTGGGATGGCTCTGTTTACAAGAAACTCGTTTACGGTACAAGTTCAATATCGCATAAAGCGGAAAATGGATAAAGAAGTTGTGGTACTTACGTACAATGCAATATCACTCAGCAATGACATCTATGTCATCAGGCCCATAGCAGCATAATGAGTGGATTCAGGTATGATGATTCTAACTGAAATAAGTCACACAGAAAAAGAAACATCATAAGATATCACTAATACACGGAATGTAAACTTGGCTACACAGGAACTGAATTTCAAAACAGAACATGGTCCCAAATTTAGAAAACCAACTTATGCTTGCTTAAGGGGAAAGGTGAGTTGGGGTGCTGCATAAAACCAGAGATTGAAATGAGCACAGATAAAGTTCCTTAAGCCAAATATGTAATAGACAAGAGCTACTCCTTGCTCAACGAAATGGACTCAAAACCCCATATTAAACGCCTAATAATGTACCTGACTAGTAAGTATCTTAAAACCTATGGATTGCTATGTCTCTGAAAGTGAATCAATCGTGAGTACAGGGGCAAAAACGCAGCAGTGATAGGATTGGAGAGTTTTGGTGAGCAAATGAAGACCCTTTGAAGTCATATTGCATGGTACCCATTCCACGGGTCTCAACTCTCCAGGTTTAAGGGATTCTTCCTTCAGCTAAAACATGCATGTGGAACCCAGAGTATGATCAACCGTGTGATCGGGAGACGTGTTGAAATATGTCTCAGTTCTCGTCCCCTGGTACTCGGGTGCAACATTCCAGATGCTTTACTAACACTCTCCCGACTTGGAGAGTCAGTGCCTTTAACCTCCTGTTTGGCCCAGTTTGCAAATTCCGCGGAAGATGAACAGGAATAGGGAGAACCAATGAGAGACTAGCTGGAGGTGTCTGGACGGGAAAATTTAACTCTCATTTCCCACCAGGAAGAGGAATTAACCAAAGGCTCAGCGTGCCATGCCGGAACCAGATTAGGGCCTGAAGCAATCCTGCGGTGTTGCGGCCAGCTCACAAGAAAGCGAGTTGAAGAAAGGAGCTCAGGGGCACTGTAATTCACAAACCTGCAGAGTTATAAATGACAGCTATCATCCAAAAATATACTGAAGTAAGGCTGCCAAGAGGACTTGAAAGCGGGGCAGAATTGCAGGAAACCGATTTCAGGAGGTAGACTGGAATTGCATTTAAAGCATAGGAAAAGAGGCAGAAGGTCGACAATGATGCACTTGGCCAAAAAGGGCATATGCGTTTTTTCCTGAATATATTCAGGAAAAAACGCATACGCCCTTTTTGGCCAACCAAGCAAGCTTGCAAAGGAAATCTGCACTACAATGAAGTCTCACTTCCCCCCCGTCAAAAGGGCCATCTGAAAAAAGTGTAAAATCCAGAAAGGCAGGACAGGCCATGGAGAACTGGGAGCCTTGTTATGCTGATGGGCGGGATGTAAATTGCCAACAGCCACTCGGGAGAAGTGTATGGTGTTTCCTGAAACATCTAAAAAACAAAGCAACAGAGCCTAGGGCACTTCCACTTATGGTCCTATAGCTTAGGGAAATTAAAATCAAAAAGACACAGCCACCCCAAAGTTTGGGATGGCTCTGTTTACAAGAAACTCGTTTACGGTACAAGTTCAATATCGCATAAAGCGGAAAATGGATAAAGAAGTTGTGGTACTTACGTACAATGCAATATCACTCAGCAATGACATCTATGTCATCAGGCCCATAGCAGCATAATGAGTGGATTCAGGTATGATGATTCTAACTGAAATAAGTCACACAGAAAAAGAAACATCATAAGATATCACTAATACACGGAATGTAAACTTGGCTACACAGGAACTGAATTTCAAAACAGAACATGGTCCCAAATTTAGAAAACCAACTTATGCTTGCTTAAGGGGAAAGGTGAGTTGGGGTGCTGCATAAAACCAGAGATTGAAATGAGCACAGATAAAGTTCCTTAAGCCAAATATGTAATAGACAAGAGCTACTCCTTGCTCAACGAAATGGACTCAAAACCCCATATTAAACGCCTAATAATGTACCTGACTAGTAAGTATCTTAAAACCTATGGATTGCTATGTCTCTGAAAGTGAATCAATCGTGAGTACAGGGGCAAAAACGCAGCAGTGATAGGATTGGAGAGTTTTGGTGAGCAAATGAAGACCCTTTGAAGTCATATTGCATGGTACCCATTCCACGGGTCTCAACTCTCCAGGTTTAAGGGATTCTTCCTTCAGCTAAAACATGCATGTGGAACCCAGAGTATGATCAACCGTGTGATCGGGAGACGTGTTGAAATATGTCTCAGTTCTCGTCCCCTGGTACTCGGGTGCAACATTCCAGATGCTTTACTAACACTCTCCCGACTTGGAGAGTCAGTGCCTTTAACCTCCTGTTTGGCCCAGTTTGCAAATTCCGCGGAAGATGAACAGGAATAGGGAGAACCAATGAGAGACTAGCTGGAGGTGTCTGGACGGGCAAATTTAACTCTCATTTCCCACCAGGAAGAGGAATTAACCAAAGGCTCAGCGTGCCATGCCGGAACCAGATTAGGGCCTGAAGCAATCCTGCGGTGTTGCGGCCAGCTCACAAGAAAGCGAGTTGAAGAAAGGAGCTCAGGGGCACTGTAATTCACAAACCTGCAGAGTTATAAATGACAGCTATCATCCAAAAATATACTGAAGTAAGGCTGCCAAGAGGACTTGAAAGCCGGGCAGAATTGCAGGAAACCGATTTCAGGAGGTAGACTGGAATTGCATTTAAAGCATAGGAAAAGAGGCAGAAGGTCGACAATGATGCACTTGGCCAAAAAGGGCGTATGCGTTTTTTCCTGAATATATTCAGGAAAAAACGCATACGCCCTTTTTGGCCAACCAAGCAAGCTTGCAAAGGAAATCTGCACTACAATGAAGTCTCACTTCCCCCCCGTCAAAAGGGCCATCTGAAAAAAGTGTAAAATCCAGAAAGGCAGGACAGGCCATGGAGAACTGGGAGCCTTGTTATGCTGATGGGCGGGATGTAAATTGCCAACAGCCACTCGGGAGAAGTGTATGGTGTTTCCTGAAACATCTAAAAAACAAAGCAACAGAGCCTAGGGCACTTCCACTTATGGTCCTATAGCTTAGGGAAATTAAAATCAAAAAGACACAGCCACCCCAAAGTTTGGGATGGCTCTGTTTACAAGAAACTCGTTTACGGTACAAGTTCAATATCGCATAAAGTGGAAAATGGATAAAGAAGTTGTGGTACTTACGTACAATGCAATATCACTCAGCAATGACATCTATGTCATCAGGCCCGTAGCAGCATAATGAGTGGATTCAGGTATGATGATTCTAACTGAAATAAGTCACACAGAAAAAGAAACATCAGAAGATATCACTAATACACGGAATGTAAACTTGGCTACACAGGAACTGAATTCCAAAACAGAACAGGGTCCCAAATTCAGAAAACCAACTTATGCTTGCTTAAGGGGAAAGGTGAGTTGGGGTGCTGCATAAAACCAGAGATTGAAATGAGCACAGATAAAGTTCCTTAAGCCAAATATGGAATAGACAAGAGCTACTCCTTGCTCAACGAAATGGACTCAAAACCCCATATTAAACGCCTAATAATGTACCTGACTAGTAAGTATCTTAAAACCTATGGATTGCTATGTCTCTGAAAGTGAATCAATCGTGAGTACAGGGGCAAAAACGCAGCAGTGATAGGATTGGAGAGTTTTGGTGAGCAAATGAAGACCCTTTGAAGTCATATTGCATGGTACCCATTCCACGGGTCTCAACTCTCCAGGTTTAAGGGATTCTTCCTTCAGCTAAAACATGCATGTGGAACCCAGAGTATGATCAACCGTGTGATCGGGAGACGTGTTGAAATATGTCTCAGTTCTCGTCCCCTGGTACTCGGGTGCAACATTCCAGATGCTTTACTAACACTCTCCCGACTTGGAGAGTCAGTGCCTTTAACCTCCTGTTTGGCCCAGTTTGCAAATTCCGCGGAAGATGAACAGGAATAGGGAGAACCAATGAGAGACTAGCTGGAGGTGTCTGGACGGGAAAATTTAACTCTCATTTCCCACCAGGAAGAGGAATTAACCAAAGGCTCAGCGTGCCATGCCGGAACCAGATTAGGGCCTGAAGCAATCCTGCGGTGTTGCGGCCAGCTCACAAGAAAGCGAGTTGAAGAAAGGAGCTCAGGGGCACTGTAATTCACAAACCTGCAGAGTTATAAATGACAGCTATCATCCAAAAATATACTGAAGTAAGGCTGCCAAGAGGACTTGAAAGCCGGGCAGAATTGCAGGAAACCGATTTCAGGAGGTAGACTGGAATTGCATTTAAAGCATAGGAAAAGAGGCACAACGTCCACAATGATGCACTTGGCCAAAAAGGGCGTATGCGTTTTTTCCTGAATATATTCAGGAAAAAACGCATACGCCCTTTTTGGCCAACCAAGCAAGCTTGCAAAGGAAATCTGCACTACAATGAAGTCTCACTTCCCCCCCGTCAAAAGGGCCATCTGAAAAAAGTGTAAAATCCAGAAAGGCAGGACAGGCCATGGAGAACTGGGAGCCTTGTTATGCTGATGGGCGGGATGTAAATTGCCAACAGCCACTCGGGAGAAGTGTATGGTGTTTCCTGAAACATCTAAAAAACAAAGCAACAGAGCCTAGGGCACTTCCACTTATGGTCCTATAGCTTAGGGAAATTAAAATCAAAAAGACACAGCCATCCCAAAGTTTGGGATGGCTCTGTTTACAAGAAACTCGTTTACGGTACAAGTTCAATATCGCATAAAGCGGAAAATGGATAAAGAAGTTGTGGTACTTACGTACAATGCAATATCACTCAGCAATGACATCTATGTCATCAGGCCCATAGCAGCATAATGAGTGGATTCAGGTATGATGATTCTAACTGAAATAAGTCACACAGAAAAAGAAACATCATAAGATATCACTAATACACGGAATGTAAACCTGGCTACACAGGAACTGAATTTCAAAACAGAACATGGTCCCAAATTTAGAAAACCAACTTATGCTTGCTTAAGGGGAAAGGTGAGTTGGGGTGCTGCATAAAACCAGAGATTGAAATGAGCACAGATAAAGTTCCTTAAGCCAAATATGTAATAGACAAGAGCTACTCCTTGCTCAACGAAATGGACTCAAAACCCCATATTAAACGCCTAATAATGTACCTGACTAGTAAGTATCTTAAAACCTATGGATTGCTATGTCTCTGAAAGTGAATCAATCGTGAGTACAGGGGCAAAAACGCAGCAGTGATAGGATTGGAGAGTTTTGGTGAGCAAATGAAGACCCTTTGAAGTCATATTGCATGGTACCCATTCCACGGGTCTCAACTCTCCAGGTTTAAGGGATTCTTCCTTCAGCTAAAACATGCATGTGGAACCCAGAGTATGATCAACCGTGTGATCGGGAGACGTGTTGAAATATGTCTCAGTTCTCGTCCCCTGGTACTCGGGTGCAACATTCCAGATGCTTTACTAACACTCTCCCGACTTGGAGAGTCAGTGCCTTTAACCTCCTGTTTGGCCCAGTTTGCAAATTCCGCGGAAGATGAACAGGAATAGGGAGAACCAATGAGAGACTAGCTGGAGGTGTCTGGACGGGAAAATTTAACTCTCATTTCCCACCAGGAAGAGGAATTAACCAAAGGCTCAGCGTGCCATGCCGGAACCAGATTAGGGCCTGAAGCAATCCTGCGGTGTTGCGGCCAGCTCACAAGAAAGCGAGTTGAAGAAAGGAGCTCAGGGGCACTGTAATTCACAAACCTGCAGAGTTATAAATGACAGCTATCATCCAAAAATATACTGAAGTAAGGCTGCCAAGAGGACTTGAAAGCCGGGCAGAATTGCAGGAAACCGATTTCAGGAGGTAGACTGGAATTGCATTTAAAGCATAGGAAAAGAGGCAGAAGGTCGACAATGATGCACTTGGCCAAAAAGGGCGTATGCGTTTTTTCCTGAATATATTCAGGAAAAAACGCATACGCCCTTTTTGGCCAACCAAGCAAGCTTGCAAAGGAAATCTGCACTACAATGAAGTCTCACTTCCCCCCCGTCAAAAGGGCCATCTGAAAAAAGTGTAAAATCCAGAAAGGCAGGACAGGCCATGGAGAACTGGGAGCCTTGTTATGCTGATGGGCAGGATGTAAATTGCCAACAGCCACTCGGGAGAAGTGTATGGTGTTTCCTGAAACATCTAAAAAACAAAGCAACAGAGCCTAGGGCACTTCCACTTATGGTCCTATAGCTTAGGGAAATTAAAATCAAAAAGACACAGCCACCCCAAAGTTTGGGATGGCTCTGTTTACAAGAAACTCGTTTACGGTACAAGTTCAATATCGCATAAAGCGAAAAATGGATAAAGAAGTTGTGGTACTTACGTACAATGCAATATCACTCAGCAATGACATCTATGTCATCAGGCCCGTAGCAGCATAATGAGTGGATTCAGGTATGATGATTCTAACTGAAATAAGTCACACAGAAAAAGAAACATCATAAGATATCACTAATACACGGAATGTAAACTTGGCTACACAGGAACTGAATTTCAAAACAGAACATGGTCCCAAATTTAGAAAACCAACTTATGCTTGCTTAAGGGGAAAGGTGAGTTGGGGTGCTGCATAAAACCAGAGATTGAAATGAGCACAGATAAAGTTCCTTAAGCCAAATATGTAATAGACAAGAGCTACTCCTTGCTCAACGAAATGGACTCAAAACCCCATATTAAACGCCTAATAATGTACCTGACTAGTAAGTATCTTAAAACCTATGGATTGCTATGTCTCTGAAAGTGAATCAATCGTGAGTACAGGGGCAAAAACGCAGCAGTGATAGGATTGGAGAGTTTTGGTGAGCAAATGAAGACCCTTTGAAGTCATATTGCATGGTACCCATTCCACGGGTCTCAACTCTCCAGGTTTAAGGGATTCTTCCTTCAGCTAAAACATGCATGTGGAACCCAGAGTATGATCAACCGTGTGATCGGGAGACGTGTTGAAATATGTCTCAGTTCTCGTCCCCTGGTACTCGGGTGCAACATTCCAGATGCTTTACTAACACTCTCCCGACTTGGAGAGTCAGTGCCTTTAACCTCCTGTTTGGCCCAGTGCAAATTCCGCGGAAGATGAACAGGAATAGGGAGAACCAATGAGAGACTAGCTGGAGGTGTCTGGACGGGCAAATTTAACTCTCATTTCCCACCAGGAAGAGGAATTAACCAAAGGCTCAGCGTGCCATGCCGGAACCAGATTAGGGCCTGAAGCAATCCTGCGGTGTTGCGGCCAGCTCACAAGAAAGCGAGTTGAAGAAAGGAGCTCAGGGGCACTGTAATTCACAAACCTGCAGAGTTATAAATGACAGCTATCATCCAAAAATATACTGAAGTAAGGCTGCCAAGAGGACTTGAAAGCCGGGCAGAATTGCAGGAAACCGATTTCAGGAGGTAGACTGGAATTGCATTTAAAGCATAGGAAAAGAGGCAGAAGGTCGACAATGATGCACTTGGCCAAAAAGGGCGTATGCGTTTTTTCCTGAATATATTCAGGAAAAAACGCATACGCCCTTTTTGGCCAACCAAGCAAGCTTGCAAAGGAAATCTGCACTACAATGAAGTCTCACTTCCCCCCCGTCAAAAGGGCCATCTGAAAAAAGTGTAAAATCCAGAAAGGCAGGACAGGCCATGGAGAACTGGGAGCCTTGTTATGCTGATGGGCGGGATGTAAATTGCCAACAGCCACTCGGGAGAAGTGTATGGTGTTTCCTGAAACATCTAAAAAACAAAGCAACAGAGCCTAGGGCACTTCCACTTATGGTCCTATAGCTTAGGGAAATTAAAATCAAAAAGACACAGCCACCCCAAAGTTTGGGATGGCTCTGTTTACAAGAAACTCGTTTACGGTACAAGTTCAATATCGCATAAAGCGGAAAATGGATAAAGAAGTTGTGGTACTTACGTACAATGCAATATCACTCAGCAATGACATCTATGTCATCAGGCCCATAGCAGCATAATGAGTGGATTCAGGTATGATGATTCTAACTGAAATAAGTCACACAGAAAAAGAAACATCATAAGATATCACTAATACACGGAATGTAAACTTGGCTACACAGGAACTGAATTTCAAAACAGAACATGGTCCCAAATTTAGAAAATCAACTTATGCTTGCTTAAGGGGAAAGGTGAGTTGGGGTGCTGCATAAAACCAGAGATTGAAATGAGCACAGATAAAGTTCCTTAAGCCAAATATGTAATAGACAAGAGCTACTCCTTGCTCAACGAAATGGACTCAAAACCCCATATTAAACGCCTAATAATGTACCTGACTAGTAAGTATCTTAAAACCTATGGATTGCTATGTCTCTGAAAGTGAATCAATCGTGAGTACAGGGGCAAAAACGCAGCAGTGATAGGATTGGAGAGTTTTGGTGAGCAAATGAAGACCCTTTGAAGTCATATTGCATGGTACCCATTCCACGGGTCTCAACTCTCCAGGTTTAAGGGATTCTTCCTTCAGCTAAAACATGCATGTGGAACCCAGAGTATGATCAACCGTGTGATCGGGAGACGTGTTGAAATATGTCTCAGTTCTCGTCCCCTGGTACTCGGGTGCAACATTCCAGATGCTTTACTAACACTCTCCCGACTTGGAGAGTCAGTGCCTTTAACCTCCTGTTTGGCCCAGTTTGCAAATTCCGCGGAAGATGAACAGGAATAGGGAGAACCAATGAGAGACTAGCTGGAGGTGTCTGGACGGGCAAATTTAACTCTCATTTCCCACCAGGAAGAGGAATTAACCAAAGGCTCAGCGTGCCATGCCGGAACCAGATTAGGGCCTGAAGCAATCCTGCGGTGTTGCGGCCAGCTCACAAGAAAGCGAGTTGAAGAAAGGAGCTCAGGGGCACTGTAATTCACAAACCTGCAGAGTTATAAATGACAGCTATCATCCAAAAATATACTGAAGTAAGGCTGCCAAGAGGACTTGAAAGCCGGGCAGAATTGCAGGAAACCGATTTCAGGAGGTAGACTGGAATTGCATTTAAAGCATAGGAAAAGAGGCAGAAGGTCGACAATGATGCACTTGGCCAAAAAGGGCGTATGCGTTTTTTCCTGAATATATTCAGGAAAAAACGCATACGCCCTTTTTGGCCAACCAAGCAAGCTTGCAAAGGAAATCTGCACTACAATGAAGTCTCACTTCCCCCCCGTCAAAAGGGCCATCTGAAAAAAGTGTAAAATCCAGAAAGGCAGGACAGGCCATGGAGAACTGGGAGCCTTGTTATGCTGATGGGCGGGATGTAAATTGCCAACAGCCACTCGGGAGAAGTGTATGGTGTTTCCTGAAACATCTAAAAAACAAAGCAACAGAGCCTAGGGCACTTCCACTTATGGTCCTATAGCTTAGGGAAATTAAAATCAAAAAGACACAGCCACCCCAAAGTTTGGGATGGCTCTGTTTACAAGAAACTCGTTTACGGTACAAGTTCAATATCGCATAAAGCAGAAAATGGATAAAGAAGTTGTGGTACTTACGTACAATGCAATATCACTCAGCAATGACATCTATGTCATCAGGCCCATAGCAGCATAATGAGTGGATTCAGGTATGATGATTCTAACTGAAATAAGTCACACAGAAAAAGAAACATCATAAGATATCACTAATACACGGAATGTAAACTTGGCTACACAGGAACTGAATTTCAAAACAGAACATGGTCCCAAATTTAGAAAATCAACTTATGCTTGCTTAAGGGGAAAGGTGAGTTGGGGTGCTGCATAAAACCAGAGATTGAAATGAGCACAGATAAAGTTCCTTAAGCCAAATATGGAATAGACAAGAGCTACTCCTTGCTCAACGAAATGGACTCAAAACCCCATATTAAACGCCTAATAATGTACCTGACTAGTAAGTATCTTAAAACCTATGGATTGCTATGTCTCTGAAAGTGAATCAATCGTGAGTACAGGGGCAAAAACGCAGCAGTGATAGGATTGGAGAGTTTTGGTGAGCAAATGAAGACCCTTTGAAGTCATATTGCATGGTACCCATTCCACGGGTCTCAACTCTCCAGGTTTAAGGGATTCTTCCTTCAGCTAAAACATGCATGTGGAACCCAGAGTATGATCAACCGTGTGATCGGGAGACGTGTTGAAATATGTCTCAGTTCTCGTCCCCTGGTACTCGGGTGCAACATTCCAGATGCTTTACTAACACTCTCCCGACTTGGAGAGTCAGTGCCTTTAACCTCCTGTTTGGCCCAGTTTGCAAATTCCGCGGAAGATGAACAGGAATAGGGAGAACCAATGAGAGACTAGCTGGAGGTGTCTGGACGGGAAAATTTAACTCTCATTTCCCACCAGGAAGAGGAATTAACCAAAGGCTCAGCGTGCCATGCCGGAACCAGATTAGGGCCTGAAGCAATCCTGCGGTGTTGCGGCCAGCTCACAAGAAAGCGAGTTGAAGAAAGGAGCTCAGGGGCACTGTAATTCACAAACCTGCAGAGTTATAAATGACAGCTATCATCCAAAAATATACTGAAGTAAGGCTGCCAAGAGGACTTGAAAGCCGGGCAGAATTGCAGGAAACCGATTTCAGGAGGTAGACTGGAATTGCATTTAAAGCATAGGAAAAGAGGCAGAAGGTCGACAATGATGCACTTGGCCAAAAAGGGCGTATGCGTTTTTTCCTGAATATATTCAGGAAAAAACGCATACGCCCTTTTTGGCCAACCAAGCAAGCTTGCAAAGGAAATCTGCACTACAATGAAGTCTCACTTCCCCCCCGTCAAAAGGGCCATCTGAAAAAAGTGTAAAATCCAGAAAGGCAGGACAGGCCATGGAGAACTGGGAGCCTTGTTATGCTGATGGGCGGGATGTAAATTGCCAACAGCCACTCGGGAGAAGTGTATGGTGTTTCCTGAAACATCTAAAAAACAAAGCAACAGAGCCTAGGGCACTTCCACTTATGGTCCTATAGCTTAGGGAAATTAAAATCAAAAAGACACAGCCACCCCAAAGTTTGGGATGGCTCTGTTTACAAGAAACTCGTTTACGGTACAAGTTCAATATCGCATAAAGCGGAAAATGGATAAAGAAGTTGTGGTACTTACGTACAATGCAATATCACTCAGCAATGACATCTATGTCATCAGGCCCATAGCAGCATAATGAGTGGATTCAGGTATGATGATTCTAACTGAAATAAGTCACACAGAAAAAGAAACATCATAAGATATCACTAATACACGGAATGTAAACTTGGCTACACAGGAACTGAATTTCAAAACAGAACATGGTCCCAAATTTAGAAAATCAACTTATGCTTGCTTAAGGGGAAAGGTGAGTTGGGGTGCTGCATAAAACCAGAGATTGAAATGAGCACAGATAAAGTTCCTTAAGCCAAATATGTAATAGACAAGAGCTACTCCTTGCTCAACGAAATGGACTCAAAACCCCATATTAAACGCCTAATAATGTACCTGACTAGTAAGTATCTTAAAACCTATGGATTGCTATGTCTCTGAAAGTGAATCAATCGTGAGTACAGGGGCAAAAACGCAGCAGTGATAGGATTGGAGAGTTTTGGTGAGCAAATGAAGACCCTTTGAAGTCATATTGCATGGTACCCATTCCACGGGTCTCAACTCTCCAGGTTTAAGGGATTCTTCCTTCAGCTAAAACATGCATGTGGAACCCAGAGTATGATCAACCGTGTGATCGGGAGACGTGTTGAAATATGTCTCAGTTCTCGTCCCCTGGTACTCGGGTGCAACATTCCAGATGCTTTACTAACACTCTCCCGACTTGGAGAGTCAGTGCCTTTAACCTCCTGTTTGGCCCAGTTTGCAAATTCCGCGGAAGATGAACAGGAATAGGGAGAACCAATGAGAGACTAGCTGGAGGTGTCTGGACGGGAAAATTTAACTCTCATTTCCCACCAGGAAGAGGAATTAACCAAAGGCTCAGTGTGCCATGCCGGAACCAGATTAGGGCCTGAAGCAATCCTGCGGTGTTGCGGCCAGCTCACAAGAAAGCGAGTTGAAGAAAGGAGCTCAGGGGCACTGTAATTCACAAACCTGCAGAGTTATAAATGACAGCTATCATCCAAAAATATACTGAAGTAAGGCTGCCAAGAGGACTTGAAAGCCGGGCAGAATTGCAGGAAACCGATTTCAGGAGGTAGACTGGAATTGCATTTAAAGCATAGGAAAAGAGGCAGAAGGTCGACAATGATGCACTTGGCCAAAAAGGGCGTATGCGTTTTTTCCTGAATATATTCAGGAAAAAATGCATACGCCCTTTTTGGCCAACCAAGCAAGCTTGCAAAGGAAATCTGCATTACAATGAAGTCTCACTTCCCCCCCTGTCAAAAGGGCCATCTGAAAAAAGTGTAAAATCCAGAAAGGCAGGACAGGCCATGGAGAACTGGGAGCCTTGTTATGCTGATGGGCGGGATGTAAATTGCCAACAGCCACTCGGGAGAAGTGTATGGTGTTTCCTGAAACATCTAAAAAACAAAGCAACAGAGCCTAGGGCACTTCCACTTATGGTCCTATAGCTTAGGGAAATTAAAATCAAAAAGACACAGCCACCCCAAAGTTTGGGATGGCTCTGTTTACAAGAAACTCGTTTACGGTACAAGTTCAATATCGCATAAAGCGGAAAATGGATAAAGAAGTTGTGGTACTTACGTACAATGCAATATCACTCAGCAATGACATCTATGTCATCAGGCCCGTAGCAGCATAATGAGTGGATTCAGGTATGATGATTCTAACTGAAATAAGTCACACAGAAAAAGAAACATCATAAGATATCACTAATACACGGAATGTAAACTTGCTACAAAGGAACTGAATTACAAAACAGAATAAGTTCTCAAATTTAGAAAACCAACTTATGCTTGCTTAAGGGGAAAGGTGAGTTGGGGTGCTGCATAAAACCAGAGATTGAAATGAGCACAGATAATGTTCCTTAAGCCAAATATGGAATAGACAAGAGATACTCCTTGCTCAACGAAATGGACTCAACACCCCATATTAAACGCCTAAGAATGTACCTGACTAGTAAGTATCTTAAAACCTATGGATTGTTATGTCTGCGAAAGAGTATCAAGCATGTGTACAGGGGCATAAAAGCAGCACTGATAGGATTGGAGAGGTTCAGTGAGCAAATGAAGACCCTTTGAAGTCATATTGCATGGTACCCATTCCACGGATCTCAACTCTCCAGGTTTAAGGGATTCTTCCTTCAGCTAAAACACGCATGTGGAACCCAGAGTATGATCAACCGTGTGATAGGGAGACGTGTTAAAATATGTCTCAGTGTTCGTCCCCTGGTACTCGGGTGCAACATTCCAGACGCTTTACTAACACTCTCCCGACTTGGAAAGTCAGTGACTTTAACTTCCTGTTTGGCCCAGTTTGCAATTTCTGCGGAAGATGAACAGGAATAGGGAGAACCAAAGAGAGACAAGATGGAGGTGTCTGGACGGGCAAATTTAACTCTAATTTCCCACCAGGAAGAGGAATTAAACAAAGGCTCAGCGTGCCGTGCCGGAACCAGATTAGGGCCTGAAGCAATCCTGCGGTGTTGCGGCCAGCTCACAACAAAGCGAGTTGAAGAAAGGAGCTCAGGGGCACTGAAATTCACAAACCTGCAGACTTATAAATGACAGCTATCGTCCAAAAATATACTGAAGTAAGGTTGCCAAGAGGACTTGAAAGCAGGGCAGAATTGCAGGACACCGATTTCAGGAGGTAGACTGGAATTGCATTTAAAGCATAGGAAAAGAGGCAGAACGTCGACATTGATGCACTTGGCCAAAAAGGCTGTATGCGGTTTTTCCTGAATATATTCAGGAAAAAACGCATACGCCCTTTTTGGCGAACCAAGCAAGCTTGCAAAGGAAATCTGCACTACAATGAAGTCTCACTTCGCCCCGGTCAAAAGGGCCATCTGAAAAAAGTGTAAAATCCAGAAAGGCAGGACAGGCCATGGAGAACTGGGAGCCTGGTTATGCTGATGAGTGGGATGTAAATTGCCAACAGCCACTGGGGAGAAGTGTATGGTGTTTCCTGAAACATCTAAAAAACAAAGCAACAGAGCCTAGGGCACTTCCACTTATGGTCCTATAGCTTAGGGAAATTAAAATCAAAAAGACACAGCCACCCCAAAGTTTGGAATGGCTCTGTTTACAAGAACCTCGTTTACGGTACAAGTTCAATATCGCAGAAAGTGAAAAATGGATAAAGAAGTTGTGGTACTTACATACAATGCAATATCACTCAGCAATGAAATCTATGTCATCAGGCCCGTAGCAGCATAATGAGTGGATTCAGGTATGATGATTCTAACTGAAATAAGTCACACAGAAAAAGAAACATCATAAGATATCACTAATACACGGAATGTAAACTTGGCTACACAGGAACTGGATTACAAAACAGAACAGGGTCTCAAATTTAGAAAACCAACTTATGCTTGCTTAAGGGGAAAGTTGAGTTGGGGTGCTGCATAAAACCAGAGATTGAAATGAGCACAGATAAAGTTCCTTAAGCCAAATATGGAATAGACAAGAGCTACTCCTTTCTCAATGAAATGGACTCAACACCCCATATTAAACGCCTAATTATGTACGTGACTAGTAAGTATCTTAAAACCCATGGATTGCTATGACTCCGAAAGAGAATCAAGCGTGTGTACAGGGGCATAAATGCAGCAGTGATAGGATTGGAGAGTTTCGGTGAGCAAATGAAGACCCTTTGAAGTCATATTGCATGGTACCCATTCCACGGGTCTCAACTCTCCAGGTTTAAGGGATTCTTCCTTCAGCTAAAACATGCATGTGGAACTCAGAGTATGATCAACCGTGTGATCGGGAGACGTGTTCCAATATGTCTCAGTTCTCATCCCCTGGTACTCGGGTGCAACATTCCAGATGCTTTACTAACACTCTCCCGACTTGGAGAGTCAGTGCCTTTAACCTCCTGTTTGGCCAAGTTTGTAATTTCTGCGGAAGATGAACAGGAATAGGGAGGACCAATGAGAGACTAGCTGGAGGTGTCTGGACAGGCAAATTTAACTCTCATTTCCCACCAGGAAGAGGAATTAACCAAAGGCTCAGCGTGCCGTGCCGGAACCAGATTAGGGCCTGAAGCAATCCTGCGGTGTTGCGGCCAGCTCACAATAAAGCGAGTTGAAGAAAGGAGCTCAGGGGCACTGTAATTCACAAACCTGCAGAGTTATAAATGACAGCTATCGTCCAAAAATATACTGAAGTAAGGCTGCCAAGAGGACTTGAAAGCGGGGCAGAATTGCAGGAAACTGATTTCAGGAGGTACACTGGAATTGCATTTAAAGCATAGGAAAAGTGGCAAAACGTCGACAATGATAAACTTGGCCAAAAAGGGCGTATGCGTTTTTTCCTGAATATATTCAGGAAAAAACGCATACGCACTTTTTGGCCAACCAAGCAAGCTTGCAAAGGAAATCTGCACTACAATGAAGTCTCACTTGCCCCGGTCAAAAGGGCCATCTGAACAAAGTGTAAAATCCAGAAAGGCAGGACAGGCCATGGAGAACTGGGAGCCTTGTTATGCTGATGGGCGGGATATATATTGCCAACAGCCACTAGGGAGAAGTGTATGGTGTTTCCTGAAACATCTAAAAAACAAAGCAACAGAGCCTAGGGCACTTCCACTTATGGCCCTATAGCTTAGGGAAATTAAAATCAAAAAGACACAGCCACCCCTAAGTTTGGGACGGCTCTGTTTACAAGAAACTCGTTTATGGGACTAGTTCAATATCGCAGAAAGTGAAAAATGGATAAAGCAGTTGTGGTACTTAGGTACAATGCAATATCACTCAGCAATGAAATCTATGTCATCAGGCCCGTAGCAGCATAACGAGTGGATTCAGGTATGATGATTCTAACTGAAATAAGTCACACAGGAAAAGAAACATCAGAAGATATCACTAATACACGGAATGTAAACCTGGCTACACAGGAACTGGATTACAAAACAGAAGAGGGTCTCAAATTTAGAAAACCAACTTATGCTTGCTTAAGGGGAAAGGTGAGTTGGGGTGCTGCATAAAACCAGAGATTGAAATGAGCACAGATAAAGTTCCTTAAGCCAAATATGGAATAGACAAGAGCTACTCCTTGCTCAACGAAATGGACTCAACACCCCATATTAAAAGCCTAAGTATGTAGCTGACTAGTAAGTATCTTAAAACCTATGGATTGCTATGTCTCCGAAAGAGAATCAAGTGTGTGTACAGGGGCATAAACGCAGCAGTGATAGGATTGGAGAGTTTTGGTGAGCAAA